>NC_137110.1:39100112-39522612 GCF_949357685.1 Gobio gobio | reverse complement strand
TTTAGTGTAACATCCCATTATGAGTCATGACAAATGCTCTATAGACACTTTAACAGCATGTACAAAATAAATATATGACTGATAAGCCTTAATAGCCTTGATAATTTAGTACACGTGTGTTCAATAAAACCATTACTTGGAAGCGGCTATTGAGAAACTGGAATAATATTCAGTAATGACTTATCCATAACAGTCGATCAAAATGAGCAAGAAAAGGCCTAAGGTGAGTTCAGTTAAGCTGATCCTGAATCAGATATATCCAGGGAGTTAAACTATTGGTTTCTTAATTAAAGAAAATATATTTGAACTCTCTCTGAATGGCTGGAAGCCCTGCTGTCTAAGGTGGGCCAATGGCAAGAACAGCTGCTCTTCTGGGGGAAAATCCTCCCATCGTGTCCATGTCCAACCTGAGAAAGAAATAACTAATGAATCTGAATCTTTTAGTGTAATACTGCAGCAATATTCAGACGTGTTTGCTTACCGTTTAGGAACTTTAAGCTATAATATTATTTCCTGGTAAAATAAAGGATAATAATAAAAATAGTCTAATAATTACTAATTATTCGGTATTAGTATATATCATATACACTGATATAACAACCCATTAAATTGATGTGTAATACTAAATAAACTGATTTCTATACAAAAGGTCACTACTTACTCATAACATAGAAATCCAAGCATTGTTTTATACAATGCATGGCTATGTAAACATTGAGTAAATCTACAGTTAGGTTTTCTGCCAGTCATATGTAGCTATTCTGGCCAAAAACACCCATTTAGAGCCTAACCAACAAGTAAAGTGACTAATCATTGTTTGTTTTTAACCTCCTGTTTTTTGGAAATTAAAATATTTTTATATTACATTAAATTCAATATCAATCAACATGATTATGTCCTAATATGACTGTAATTGACAGACATAATCAAGGTGGTCAAGACTGGCAAAAAAACACCATTTAAAGGGGGTGTGGATGGTGGTTACAGAGATTTTATGCAATTAGAACTACCCAATTTTCATACTATTATAGTTTTATGTTAAAGTGCCCCTATTATGATATACAAGGTTCCTAAGTTTGTTTTGGAAGTCTCCTACAATAGGTTTACATGCATCAAAGCCTACTGCGCTCTGATTGGTCAGATGGCCTAGTCTTTTGTGATTGCCCTAACACTCATTACCATATCTGAATTTCACCTCCTCAGGCTTCCACACAGTGATACACAGTAACGATTTCCTTTCACAGAGCAGAAAAAAGCATTTTCTCGACATAACACTAATCAAACTTCAGTGTTTGAGGGCATGTCAAAATAGACGTTGTGGGCAGCCTAACCATAGTGGATATTATTGAGTGCACTCATTTAATCCCATAATGCATCGCAATAACAAGTGTACAACTGATGTACACTCTGGAGTTCTCAACTGGCCTGTGAAGTCCACTTTCCTGCAGAGATTGGCTCCAACCCTGATCAACACATACCTCAACAAGCTATTCAAGGTGTTCAGGATTACTAGAAAGTTATAGCCAGTTGAGTTTGACCCAGAGTTGAGAACCCCTAGGCTAGAGAATATCCATAATGCACTGTGAGGGTCATGCCGGAAGAATTCCCATGTCTCTCCAGAAGATGGCGCCCGCAGCTGAATCATCCATCCATCCATTTTCCAAACCACTGGCCCAATGTGGGTACAGCATCATACAGGTATAAATTCCTTTTTAATTGATTATTCAATTGTTTAATTAAGGTTTATGCTAGTTCATTCTAGTTTCCATGACAGAGTTCAAGATAAATCATTAAAGGGTTAGTTCACCCAAAAATGAAAATTCTGTCATTAATTACTTACCCTCATGTCGTTCGACATCCGTCAGACCTCCGTTCATTCTCGGAACAGAAATGAAGATATTTTAGTTGAAATCTGATTGCTCTGAAAGTCCTCCATTGGCACAATGGCACACTACACTCTCAAGACCCTTAAAAGGTACTAAAGACGTCGTTACAAAGTCCATCTCACTACAGTGGTTCTAAAATAACTTTATGAATCGGCGACAATAGTTTTTGTGCGCAAAAAAACCCTAAATAACGACTTACATAGTGATGACGATATCAAAACAAAGCATCATGAAGCTTCGAAGCGTTATGAATCACTGAGTCGATTCAGCGGTTTGAATCGCCAAATTTCAGCAGTTTGGCGGTTTGACACGCGATCTGCGGGACTATGCATTAACTGTGACAAGAGAGAAACTGTAGAACATGTATTACTAGAGTGTGAAGCATACAGCATGGAAAGAACTATACTATTAGAACAAGTCAAAGAATTAGGTTATACACAGTTATCAGTAGAGGGTTTACTTTCTTTTTCTACATCAAAACCATCAGTATGGCCAGTTCTCATTAGGTACTTAAAAGAATCAGGTTTATTTGATAGAATTTAAGAACAACACTACACTTTTATATATATATTTTTTTTTTTATTAGCATATAAATCCGCATTGAAGCTCCACACCCCAAACAGTTGGTGGCGGTAATGCACCAAATTGGTATGCCAACCGCCAATAACTTTAACCTGTTAACTGTCACTGGCCCACCGGTGAGCCCATTTGCCACTGCATGTTTAAAACAATTATATCCTATATTTATCCTGATCTAATGTTGACAAACTTTATATCATTTGAAAGCTTACGAACTCAAGATTCATCCTGTGAAACCCGTTTTCAAATCGGATTTTGCGTTACCAAGGAAACGGTACTCTAAATTCTTCTAGCGGCTCCTCCCCTAGTGGACGTCGTCATGTTTCATATTACAACATTTATTTTAAAAACTTTATAATAAAAACTTTTTCTAATCTTGACAAAACACATATAGTCGGAAAGGTCTGAGTCTCACGGTTCTATATCTGCCAACTGTTTTGTGATATTTGGACAAAAATATATACATTTGTTACAGGAGATTGCATAAAAAAAATCTATGGAATTTCAATGACACCCGGTGGCTATTTGTTGTACAGCACCTAAACAAAATCTCATGGGAACTTCAATTTTTGTGATATCAACTTCAAATTTGGAACAAAAATTGGTTAGACATTTGACTTTAATTTGATAGTAATTTTAGAGTACAAATTATTTTGTAACATATATTTTTTATATTTTATATAAAATATTTAGTACAGTATATTTGATTTACAGTACATTTAAACTTTCATAACCTTTTCATACTTTGAGTTTTTGAAGTTATTCCAATTGAGCCATAATCTGCTGACTGTCTTCTTTAAAATGAGACCTAATTTATGTCTATATTCCAAAGCATTCTTGAATTGCAACCATTTAAGTTTGGATAGTGCATCTTCATGTATATCTTCAAAAAGGGGGGTGACAGTTAACAGAAGAAGAAGAAGACACGCGATCTGAATCATCATTCGGCTCAGTGATTCATAACGCTTCGAAGCTTCATGATGCTTTGTTTTGAAATCGTCATCACTATGTAAGTCGTTATTTAGGGTTTTTTTGCGCACAAAAACTATTGTCGCCGATTCATAAAGTTATTTTAGAACCACTGTAGTGAGATGGACTTTGTAACGACGTCTTTAGTACCTTTTAAGGGTCTTGAGAGTGTAGTGTACCATTGTGCCAAAGGAGGACTTTCAGAGCCATCAGATTTCAACTAAAATATCTTCATTTCTGTTCCGAAAATGAACGGAGGTCTGACGGGTGTCGAACGACATGAGGGTAAGTAATTAATGACAGAATTTTCATTTTTGGGTGAACTAACCCTTTAATACTGGAGCTGCCAAGTGCTAGGTTTCAAATGATTAATAAACGGCAAACACAAACTATGCAAAAGCGGCAGCCCTTCCAGCGCACTCGGTGTCCGTATTACCCGTTTTCATTCCTTTTCACTCCTTCAAGTGGACTATATTATTTGAGTAATGTAGGAAATAGTAAATTAAGCTATTGGGGGCCATTTGGAACACAGCTATATTACACACTACATGAAAGGTAATACAGAAAAAGCATAATAGGGGCACTTTATTACATAACAAATAAAGGGCCTTTAACAATAAAAAAAAAGGAAAAAACATTTTAATATTTGCTCAAAACTGCTAAAACCTGTTGTAATGGTGCCTGCCAAGTTGGCGTGAGACAGAAAATAGTCTCTCACATGACAGATTTTTATCATGATCATGAATGATCTGTGGGTGGGCCATCTGGGGATGAGAGTGAGACTACATAGACTATAACACATTCAAAAAAAAAGTTTACCTTCATTTTTCTCTGGCTCCAAATTAACTGGTTCAGCTGAGAAAGACCTGTCCAGTTCTCCCTGCATTAAGATTGTGACATAATGGTAGTTTTCTTCCAGTTTGATGGAGTTGACAACGGATACAAAGCGGATGTTCTTCAGACGGACACCAGCTTCCTCCATCACCTCTCTCTGGGCACACTGCTCCCAAGTTTCTCTGAAAGGAGAAATGAATTTGCATGCAATTCGTGTATAAATGCATTAGCACACAAGAAAACAAAGTTAACATGAATGAGCAAGAATTATTAAGGAACAAATGTCTTTCTAGTTTCATACTGTGATGTGTTTGCTTAACATTAGTAAAGGGCCACACTGACAGTAAACTCACCCGAATTCAAGGTGACCTCCTGGTAATTGGTAGGTGCCTTTCCCAACTATGGTTTTTCTTTTTCCTAACAGGACACATCCTGGATTGGAGGAGTCAGTCACAAGAACACCAAGTCCCACTCCAGGACGTTTGAGGAAAGGTTTTGCATTTTGAACAGCCTCAGACATTGAATTTGAACTGTGATGAAAAAACACACTAACAGTTATATAGCTGTAGTCCGAACTTCTTGTCTGTTGAATCTTTATAAAATGTTTATTTAAAGTACCCTCTGAGAATAAAATCAAATTCTATCCTTTCCATTAAATAATAATGGTGAAACTTGTTTTTTTAAATGTTTAAAAACTTTCACTCTTGTTGGAAAATATACTTTTTGGCTTTACTGACTATTCTGACCAAGAGGAACAGTACTTTTATTTAATTAATTTAATTATATTGATAACCAAATTTCACATTAATAAGTGTACATTTACTAATAAGAAACCAAATTTTCTGATTTTGTCGACTGAATATATATATATATATATATATATATATATATATATATATATATATATATATATATATATATATATATATATAGTATCAGAGGCTCTTAGAAAGCTGTAAGAACTTTGAAAGCTTGTGAATATTATAATACATTTATTTGATTTTTAATCACTATCTCTTTTCTTTTCTTCTCTTTAATATTAAAAATGTATGTTATTAATCATTTGAATACATTTTTTTATTAAAAATCCGTGGCGAGAAATTGCTCAATACTGCGCATGCGTCGAACGCATTCGCCTGTGCGCATATGGTCACTACAGCACACAAAATAGCTTCTTTTTTTTTACAGTCTATGAAAAAGACACACACTTGCTGCCATCTAGTGGCGTAAGAATGTAAACTGCGAAAGCGTTATTGAAAAAATGTTTTTGGAGAGAGGATTAAAAAGATTCGAGTCACTGGAATTAATGAAAAATAATAAGAGAGTGAAGAACATGTGCAATACTGGGTTTAAGCAACACTGCTTTAGAGGAAACCACACACCCTAGTCTTAACTTACCTATCTTACTTAGTAGATAAATCTCGTAACAGTGTCTTTCCCGACCTGGCACGTGACGTTCGTGGTCTATGAGATGTACAAATGGTAGCAAATCATCTTTATTCCCAAAAGAAATCCGATCTTTGTCACAATCAATCAGCACTTGTCATAAACTGACTTGAAAAGCTTTGCTTCACTGGGGAAGGAAATAACCAGCCGTGGAGTGCAGTTGCGCAGTTGACGTGCGTTCTAACGCAGGCGCGTCCAGTCATTTGTTTTCTACTGCGCTGCTTGTACACAGAGCAACATGGCGACGTCCCTGATCTGTGGCCGGTTGTCCGCTGGACTGAGAAATTCCGGCTCCAGGACGACTTTAAGCTCGGCAGCTAAGGTCAGTTTTATGTACATACATCAGATAACTATATCCGATTTTTATTTGTGAAGTGGCTTGCCGTTTTGTTCACTTTCAATGACGCCAAATGGGCGATTCTCCTTTTTGACATTAGCCTTCATGCTAACTGCCTGTCATTATTAGTAATGCTTAGGTTAGCAAGCCTATTCATTATCCTTTGTGTAGATGTTATTTTGAAGTCTAACCAGATTCACGTTAAAATATCTGGGATTTTAGTGTATGTGATTGTTTATATGGCTATCATAAACTGTACATGTCATCTGAGTTTACTAGTTAACTTTGACCTACATGGACAGAGGGAGGTCTGTGTTGTTTCACTTCAGTGTATCTGTTCAACTGTAGAGCCATCTGGTTAATAAAGTTAACTCATGCAAAACTGCAGTTGTGCCTATTATAATGAACACAATTATAATGAACTGTAAACCTTGCTGAATCATAAACTTGTTAAAATCTTCTGTTTGGTCATTGGAAGGTTGTACCCTTGAGTTAGACACCCAAGTATTTCCCTGTATTTACTGTATTTCCCTTTGTTGTAAAAAAATGATGAGTTAGTAATTAATTAGCCCATTAATGATATCTCTATTGCTGGTGCATACAGTCTTTCCATAAGTATTATGATCCCACATATTCCGATGCCTCACTTGTTGAAAGTCTTTTGACTTTACTGGGTTCCTTTGAAAGTCCTTGAAAAAAACATGAATAATAAAGAAGATAACTTAACTTAATTTTTCATTTTACTAATAAAAAAATGGGGTTACACTTTTTTTTGAGGTGTCATTGTTACTGTGTAATTATATATTTAAGTGTTGCATAATGTCAATTAACAACATGTACAATAGTGTTAAGGTAGGATTAGGGTTTGATTACGGGTTAGTTGCATTAAATTATGCATGCTGTAAATAATTTACTGTTATTGCTATGGTAAGTAAGTACATGTAATATATCTAACAAGGACACTGTAAAAATAGTTACCGAAAATGGTACAGTTTTATTGTTTTAGACAATTTAGACATCAAGATATATTAAGAAGGTGTGAGAATCCTTCAAATTTATCCAAAGTTATGGATATTGTTGAATATCAGAACCCACAAAGTGGAGGAAAATTAATAGATCTACTTAATTGCCAATAATAATTAAAATATATATATTTTTACAGCTCCTTTCCAAAACCTTTCCAAAAATGAATGAGTTAGGTAAATGATTCATTAATGATTCAGTTCAATAAAAGACACACTCTTGCTGCCGTCTACTGGCGTATGGATGTAAACAGCAATGAGAAAATCTGAGATTTTCCCTGGTCTTGTTTCCATTTGTGAATATCGTTTCAGCAATCCACAAAAGTAAGTGTTTGCAGTGTAAATATGATCATTAATATCCCCTGTTTAATCCCTTGTTTTGCAGTGTAACCAGAATTTCTTTGTGGAGTTAGAATTCATTTGTATCTTTAAATCCAATTATTAGGTGCTTGGTGGGACATCAGGTCTATTTGGTAACCATGGGAACCAGCCGTCCCCAATGCTGTCAGTGCAGCAGCAGAGAAACCTCTCCCTGCATGAGTACATGAGCATTGGGCTGCTGAAGGAGGCGGGTATCTCTGTGCCTGCGGGTATGGTGGCCAACACGCCTGACGAGGCTTATGCTGCTGCTAAGCAGATCGGTAAGGACATATGAAAATGTATATGTATTCTTAAAGGGACTGCATAACTGTAGTTATGGAATATGCTGACTTGTGTAAAACACATATCACATCAGAATGGACAATTTTAGCACAGCATACTTAAATGCCAATTTGCACTGTGCTTTTGCGCAGGCCAGATTACCCTATTTTAGGGTCTTGAATGTACTGTGTGTTTGTGTTTCAGCTGTTGTGCTGTTCTCACACACTCTGCAGTCTAAACATAGATTTGTGCCACCTCTGGAGAATGTGGCTGCCCTAACCTTTAATCTGACCGTCAGCATATAGGCAGCACCGCCACTGACCCGTGATGGACAGGCAGTTAGCTGGAATAAAGGAGGGTAGTGTGTCACAAGCATGGAGGAACTAGTTTTGGACTGGGAAACGTGCACAATAGAGAGTGGGATTATGTGTACTACCAGTCCCGATCTTGGTGTAATCTGTGTCTCAGAGCAGCATAAGCCTGGACTTACTGGTACCAAATGAATATTTCTGGTAAATGCAACAAACTGAACATTCAGAGTTGCAGAAAGTGGGAGTTTTTTGTTTGCAAAATTGCAACACGGACAAAGTTGGAAATATCCATACTTTCACAATGTCAAATCAGTGGTTAAATGGTGTTTCGTGGGGCACTTCCTTTTTTCAGACCTCCAACATGGTAGAACTTTTAAAGTGTCAGATCTCCCAGAGCTGACATTTGTCATTATTTACTGTCCCTGAGGCCCTGATGTTTTCTGAAACCCCATAACAGATGCTCTTCTGTGGAACTTAGAAGTTCAACAGAATGTTCATGCCATTATTTTCCATACATTGAAAGCAAGCACCAAAAACTACTCCACAATAAAAACGAACTGTGTTCCATTTTAATATATAATTTATGTGATGCAAAGCTGAATTTTTTGCATCATTAGTCCAGTCTTCAGTGGCACATGATCTTTCAGAAATCATTCTAATATGCTGATTTGGTGCTCAAGAAGCATTTCTTCTTATTATTATTAATGTAAAGAACACAAGATGTAAAGAATCTTTGATTTGAAAGTTCAAAAGAACAGCATTTATTTGAAACTCTTTTGTAATGTTATAAGTGTGTTTGTCACTTTTTATAAATTTAATCTCTAATTTAAACCTTCCTGAATAAAAGTATTAATTTCTTTAAAAAAAAAAAAAAATCTTACTGAAACCAAACCTTTGAATGGTGGTTAGCAGTGTTGGGGAATGTTACTTTTAAAAGGAATGCATTGCAATATTGCGTTACTCCCTAAAAAAACTAATTGCATTATTTTTTAATGGAAAGTAATGCGTTACATTACTTTTGTGCTACTTTTTCTCATCTGGGCTGGGCTTGCTTTTAATAATTTTTTAATAACAACAAAGACAATAGCAAAGACATTGGTTAATGGTGAGATTAAATACATTAAGTATATTTGTGTAATTTAATATATTTAATTATTGCAGGTTTGCATAATATTCTGAGTTTGCATTTCACAATTTATTAATTTTGAGTACTACTGAATCTTTTTTTTTTTTGAAGGTGCTCAATGATTGCTCACATTTAGTAATTTAGACATACGATTTTTCTCAACATAGGAACAGGAGATGTGTTGGTCATTAAATGAAAAAACAAAGTGACTTGTGTTACTTATTTTGAAGAAGTAACTCCGATATTTTGTTGTAGATTTAAAAGTAATGCGATACTTTACTAGTTACTTGAAAAAAAGTATTCTGATTACGTAACTCAAGTTACTTGTAACGCGTTACCCCTAACACTGGTTGTTAGTATACGATGGCATGTAAGGAACAGTCCTGAAATTCAAGCCATTTTGCAGGAAAAGAACAGCATGAACATTTTGCCTAATATCTCCTTGTGCTATTTTTTTTTTATTAATACCTTTGTATTAGTAAAATATATCATTCTGTCTGTTTATTGAAAAAAGAGCTTGTAAAGTTACAAATCCCAGTAGAAATTGTATAAAACTCCACCTTATTGTTCCAAGCACCTCCTTAATCAGTCTTATTGGCGTCGTAAGTCTGTTGTTTCCACTCTGTTTATGCAGTTTAAATCCTTGTAAATCAAAACTATGACTTGTGTCATGTTGTTTTGTGGCGTTACATTGATCAAACAATCAGGCCCAGCCTTGCACAAGCTTGTTCTGTGTGTGTACAGCAGGTCAATGCAGGTTTAAAGACTGTAGGTAATTACAGAGTGACTCATTGGTTGAGGATGCAGCAGTTCTGTAGTGGATCTTTCATCTATCAATTTAAATGATCTTTGTTTGTTTGCAAATGTCCTTTGAGCATGGCCATGTGTTTTTGTCAAGGGTTTTTTTTCCCGTCTCATTATTGTTTACTCTTTTCTCAGGCTCTAAAGACCTGGTGGTAAAAGCCCAAGTGTTGGCTGGTGGTCGAGGCAAAGGCACTTTTGAGGGAGGATTTAAGGGCGGAGTCAGAATCGTTTACTCGTGAGTGTTTGTGCCTATATTATTGTTCATTGATTTATTACATTTCTGTTTTCATCTTTGTCTTCTCACCCTCTTTGTGTCTACAGGCCAGAGGAAGCGAGGGATATCTCCTCTAAGATGATTGGCAAGAAGTTGTTCACTAAGCAGACAGGAGAGGGAGGGCGGATCTGTAACCAGGTGTTTATCTGCGAGCGCAGATACCCACGCAGAGAGTATTATTTTGCCATCACCATGGAGAGGTCTTTCCAGGTGAGAGATCATTAGTACGGACTGGTTTATCTATGAAATTGCTTTGCTAATGCAAGTACTTCAAGTACAAGTCTTTTAATAACAAGCATTCAAAAATGACATCACCACTATACATGCTGCAGTAAGCGGAATGGCCATTAGAGGGCAACTTATACTGTGGCATGAACTGAAATGGCAGCTTTACTTCACCTGCCCTTAAAAGGATCACATGAGTTCTACTCAACCTCCTACAGGGCCCTGTGCTGATTGGCAGTTCTCAGGGGGGTGTGAACATTGAGGATGTGGCTGCAGAGAATCCCGATGCCATTGTGAAAGAGCCTATTGATATCATTCAGGGAATAAAGATGGATCAGGCTATTAAGGTGAGACGAAGAGTATGATCTAGCTCTGCAAGACAGTGTCCACAGGTTCATGACTTCTGCATGAAAAATGTTTTTGCTCTCTTTTTCTCTCTCTCAGGTGGCAGAGAAGATGGGTTTCCCCGCTGCATTGATCAATGAAGCTGCAGAAAACATGTTGAAGCTCTATGATGTCTTCATCAAGTATGATGCATCTATGCTGGAGATTAACCCAATGGTGGAGGATGCATCTGGCATTGGTACCTTAAAGTAGAATCCCTGCACTTTAGGCCATTATGCATGCACACATTAATCAACCCCATCCTAGGGTTGCACAATATATCAGGGAGGGGGAAAAACGATATCTCGTAATGACTTAAAATTAGGTAACACTTTATTTTACAGTGTCCCTGTTACACGTTACATATGACATAACAATAAATTATTCATAATTACATGCAACTAACCCTAAACCACACCCTAATCCTAACCCAATAAGTACATCTAGTTAATGAATATTACTCAGACCATAAAGGGTCACTTCAGTGATTTAGCATTAAAGGAACACTCCACTTTTTTTGAAAATAGGCTCTTTTTACAAGTCCCCTAGAGTTAAATAGTTGAGTTTTACCGTTTTTGAATCCATTCAGCCAATCTTTGTATCTGGCGGTAGCACTTTTAGCATAGCTTAGCATACATCATTGATTCTTATCAGTCCATTAGCATCTCATTCAAAAAATGACCAAAGACACTTTCAATATTTTTCCTATTTAAAACTTGACTCTTCTACAGTTACATCGTGTGCTAAGACCAACTGAAAATGAAAAGTTGCGATTTTCTACACCTATATGGCTAGGAACTACTTTCTCATTCCTGCGTAATAGTCGCGGATCTTCGCGGCCGTACCATGGCTGCAGCAGCACAATGATATTACGCAGCGTCTGAAAGTAGCCCCCAGCTAGGTACCTTTCAATGTGACCGGCGCCAAGTTTGTGTAGTTGCAGAGAAAGTTTCAGGCTTGCAGCCGACAAATTGTGTTGTGGATTTACCTGTGTGATTAGCCATGGTTCTGTGTGTTGTAAAGGGCTGTGATAGTAAGTCGAAGGTGTATACTACCACCGTGTTTCACAGAATACCAACGAATCATTGCGCCGCTGCAGCCATGGTACGGCCGCGAAGATCCGCAACTATTACGCAGGAATGAGAAAGTAGTTCCTAGCCATATAGGTGTTGAAAATCGCAACTTTTCATTTTCAGTTGGTCTTAGCACACGATGTAACTGTAGAAGAGTCAAGTTTTAAATAGGAAAAATTTTGAAAGTGTCTTTGGTCATTTTTTGAATGAGATGCTAATGGACTGATAAGAATCAATTATGTATGCTAAGCTATGCTAAAAGTGCTACTGCCAGATACAAAGATCGGCTGAATGGATTCAAAAACGGTAAAACTCTTTAACTATTTAACTCTAGGGGACTTGTAAAATGAGCCTATTTTCAAAAAAAGTGGAGTGTTACTTTAAGCTTTGTATATAAACTGGGTCATTTATGCAGTAAAAATGTGAAATTATTTTTGAATTTGAATAATGTATTTTTGTCTCATGTGGATGAAAGACAACAACTCCCAGAATGCACTTGCTTCGCTGCCCTACGAGCAGAGGCCACTCCGTATACCGTCGTTTTGATCTTCATACGGCGCAATACAAACATTTTGTTCAGTTAGAGAATAAACACTACAGTTAAAAACTGAACGTGTCTTTTCAAAAAAGTGTGAGTGAGCCGAACGAAAGTCACAGCACAGACGCTGCAGTGTCAGATTTCATTCATCACGAAGAGCTGAGCAGAGCTGAGGTAACGTTAAGCGCCAGTTTGGCACGTTTTCAGATCGCATATGGAAGCTAAACTATCACAGGAATTCATTGAAAAGTTGAAACACTCACTTTACTCTGCACCGCGCTCCGTTATGATTGTCCGTGCGGCCGGCTGTGTCTTACATTCTGTGCGTGATATCTCTCCCCTATGGGCGGGTTGATAACATGCGGAACAGCTCCATCTAGTGGCTGTAGTCTCTAGCCTCTGGCCAAAAAAAACCTCAGATGACGCAAAATGACAATATTTGCGTCATCTGAGGATTTTTTCCAGAAATAAAATGCATAATTCTCTCGTCTCAGGGGGACATGAGGGGGGAAAGTACCATCATTTGAATATACTACCGGGTTTCAACTGATAAAAAGCCTAATGCTAAATCACTGAAGTTACCCTTTAAAGGGGATAGTTCACCTGAAAATGAAAATTCTGTCATTAATTACTCACCCTCATGTCGTTTCAAACCCATAAGACCTTTGTTCATCTTCGGAACACAAATTAAGATATTTTTGATGAAATCCGAGAGCTCTCTGACCCCACATAGACAGCTATATAATTAATACTTTCAAGGCCCAGAAAGGTAGTAAAGACCTTTAGTGTGTTTTCTGTAGTAGTGTTTTTCTGCTTTTTAGTAAAGACATTGTTAAAATAGTCAATGCGACTCCAGTGGTTCAACCTTAGTTTTATGAAGCGACGAGAATACTTTTTGGACTCAAAAACAAACAAAAATAATGGTTCAAACTTAATTTTATGAAGCGATGAGAATACTTTTTGTGTGCAAAAGCAAACAAAAATAACAACTTTATTTAACAATTTCGTTTTCGGTCTCCTACGCAGTTTAAGTTGTAAATACAGTGCAGCTCCCGCGTCATCGTCACACACGTGTCGTGGTGCTCACGTGAACAGCATCGGCTGCCATAGAACTCGAAAGCTGTGCAATGTTTGTCAGAGGCACAGGCTAGAACACAGGCTAGAACAAAATTGTTAAATAAAGTCGTTATTTTTGTTTGCTTTTATTTGCACACAAAAAGTATTCTCATCGCTTCATAAAATTAAGGTTGAACCACTGTAGTCACATGGACTATTTTAACAATGTTTTTACTACCTTTTGGGCCTTGAAAGTGTTAATTATATAGCTGTCTATGGAGGGATCAGAGAGCTCTCTGATTTCATCAAAAGTATCTTAATTTGTGTTCTGAAGATGAATGAAGGTTTTACGGGTTTGGAACGACATGAGTTTGAGTAATTAATGACAGAATTTTCATTTTTGGGTGAACTAACCCGTTAAATGTATAAAAACACTGAAACAAGGACACCTTAAAATAGTGTAACCTCAAATTATTTTTATTAAATACTTGCTTTTTTACTTTACAGTACAGTAGTATTACAATATATTTCTGACTTTTATTTAATAATCACAATAAAAATCATAATTATTATTTTATAGACATATCGAATGGGTCAAAAACACTGAAAATGTGGTGTATGAAAACTGAAGTGGAAGGAGATTAAAATAAAAAAGCTCACTTTATAGTTTCTCAAAGAGGCTTGAGTTAGTTCTTTTAAAGAGTATATCGAAGTGTAAAAGAGTGTACCTATGCAAATGCAAACCCCCTCTAATCATTATATGATGAATAACTCAGTTTGTAGCTATTAATCAAGTCATCTGGTGATGTTTCATATCATAATATATATCACAGAAAAACAATGCAATTTCGTGTAACCTTACCTATCACTGTACTGCTCCATAATCAGGCCCACTCATTCATTAATTGAAATCTTCTTCTATGCTTTGCAGTGATGTGCATGGATGCCAAGATCAACTTTGACTCAAATGCTGCCTATAGACAGAAGAAAGTGTTTGACATGCGAGACTGGAGCCAGGAGGACATCAGAGACAGAGAGGCAGCCAAAGCAGACCTCAACTACATCGGCCTAGACGGCACTATTGGCTGCCTGGGTCAGTGCAAAACCTCAACCCTCCATTACGGAAACATTTTATTTTGTGTGTGTGTAATATAATATGTTTATATTCACTTCTGCACTTTTAGTAAACTTTTCTGTTTAGATTTGTACCTACAATATTTTACTAGTTTATTAGGTTAACTATGTCACCTGTGTTTAGTCAATGGAGCTGGACTCGCTATGGCAACCATGGACATTATTAAACTGCATGGTGGAACACCCGCTAACTTCCTGGATGTTGGAGGCGGAGCCACTGCACATCAGGTGACAGAGGCCTTCAAGCTCATCACTTCTGATAAAAAGGTAATGTCATGGTCAAGGGATGCAGTGCTGTGTTTCATTGGCTTCCGTTTTTTTGCCCACTCTCTTATTAGTGGTGCAAGTCTCACTGTTATTGTCACTGAATGATATATATGTTTTGTGGAGGAAAACAGGCGTGCTATAAAACAGAGAAAAATATGCATACACTTACTAGGGACACAAGCTATATTTAGGGTACAAATTATCAAAGATATTTGGGCGTAACCACCTTGCAACAGCCTAGCAACCACATAGGAACACCTTAAAAACCTCACCTTAGAAACCACATATCATCAGCACCACTCAAGAAAAATTCTAAATCTAGATTGCCTATGCTGTTTTCTTTTTAACAGGTCCAAGCTATTTTGGTGAACATCTTTGGTGGCATCATGCGGTGTGATGTCATCGCACAGGGCATTATCATGGCCGTCACTGACTTAGAGCTGAAAATCCCAATCGTAGTGCGGTTACAAGGTGAGAGAGACCGAACTTAACACTATGATTGATGGTGTGAATGACTTTGATCAATGGAGAAGTGGAGGGATGGTTTGAAACCCATTAAAAATATTTTTCCACTTCCATACTTTATTTAAAAGGGTGCTGATCTGAAAAATGTAATCATGTTATGAGTTATACCTAGGGCTGTGCCGGTAAACGTGACAACCACACCACCGCGGTGGCTGAGTATCACCAGCGGTGGTCGGCCAAAACACTTCTTTTTTTTTCTTCTTTTTTTTTTATGTGAATGCTGTTTTTCGTGAATATTATGACATGAGTGAAGCATAAAGCTTTATTTACAAAATAAATAATAGTTTCGCAATTAAATGTTACATCGCATCCCCCCCCGATTTTCCACAAATTTAACAATAGGTGTACTCCATTTTATTTACATGGAACCGCTTATTTATTTTCCTAAATCTTCATTTACATCTACGTTTACATCATCTACAAACGTTTCTTCCTTTTGTTTGCTTTTAATTAGGAGTATATTCGCATCATTTACTGGTAAAGTAGAAAACAGTGTAGGACAAATACATTTTACGTCAAATTTTATTTAACACAGTTTGTGCTTGTTGTTATTATTAGACTTAAGGTGCATCAAGTTTATGTGATAGCACATTTCACACACACCAGAGATTTTTTTGTTTAGCTTTCTCTCGCAGCGCATAATCAAATACAGCCTAAAGTTCTTGACCCTGCGGAAGATTAATTCGCTCTTCACACATTTTATTACAAGTGTCACTTTTGGAACATCAGGAGAAAACCTAAAGATATTAGAAAAGCGATGTCCCACATCCCTTTCAGCGCAAAGCAGCATATGATGCACCTCTGTGGGGAAATATTAAACGAATATTTTTTTTAAACTAATATTTAACTTTCTTATATTATTTATATTACCATTATTTACTGATATTTATTTAAATGTTTTACAGGCTGTAGTATGTTGTTTCACTGACGGAAGTACTAAAATAAACACGCATGCTTAAATGGATGTTTGAGCCTTGTTTATATGTTTTATTTTCAAAATGTAGGCTATTTAATTGAGGTGTATAAATGTATGTATATATGTATATGTATGTATGTATGTGTGTACCTGCCCCCCCCAACCACCGTCACAGCCCTAGTTATACCCATATGAACAAGCATTTCAAGTAGGTTTGATTCATATTTTATAAGTAGTGTTTTCAAGGCCTGGAAAAGGGCAAATGGAACCTGCTATAGTAAATATTGATAACTATTGGTTAGATGTTGCTCTTCTATAAAGTAAAACTTGCCCGCAAGCCATTATGATATTTAAGTTGTTTCAGTTTCTTCTTTTCAATTAATCAGAAATGGGTCTAAATGATTAATTAAGGAAGCAGTCTCAATTTGAATAATTATTACAAACCCAAGTCATGGAAAGTCTTAAATTCATTGGTCAAAAAGTGTGGGAACATTTTATTATCTTTAACCTGCTCCTGCAGAGTTTAACTCCAACTTTCCGCAACACACCTGCCTGGAAGTTTCTGGTATGCCTGGTAAGAGCTTGATAAGCTGGTTCAGCTGGATCTAAGGGTTGGATCTAAACTCTACAGGATTGGACACCCCTGATTTATATCAATAAAAAGCTTCACAAATTCCTCAAGAAAACCTCTGAGCATCTGAGAGAGGAAACATTGACAGAAGGGTGAATGAAAGAAAAAAGGTGTCTGGATATTTGTGCAGGTGGCTCATGTTTTCTGTCCTTCGTCTCACTCTCATCACACTTGTCTGATCTTCAGGAACAAGAGTGGACGATGCCAAGGCTCTGATCGCTGCCAGCCCTCTGAAGATCCTGGCCTGTGATGATCTGGACGAGGCGGCCAAAATGGTGGGTTACTCTTGTTTATGCATGCTTATGGGCAAATCGAAACTGACAAAGAAGTGGAAATATTGAGAAGAATCTGCACATCATGGTTCAGGAATCAAACTGTCAAACTGTTATCATTTAGTCACCCTTCTTCAGGCATTTCAAAGTCACTTATTCTTGAGTGATAGAACAAAAACTTAGTTGATTGTAGTTAATGGATTAGGTTTCGTGAACTAACATTGATTACATTTACATGTGTACCAATAATGTGATTATTTCCAATCAGTGTAAGGTCTTAATCGCAGTAAGAAGTTTAAATGGCACAAGCACAGCTTTTTCACAATTTTCATGAACTCATTTTAATTGGGGTTATTTCTACTACCATTATTCACATATCCCAATGCACTGTACAAATTATAAACTCACATTACACAGTATACGTGTTACCAACCATGCTCTTCCAGCGCACACAAATTTATTCCCCGCTTCTTTGGTATCCGGCCTGAGTAATTTTTTCAATGACGTGTCTAAAAATGTCTCCATTTCAATATTTTTGACCATCAAAATACTGCGTTATATTCATGTCACGCAACATTTGTCAACATGAACTTTCTTCAGCACCCCAAAAATGCACAAGCGCACTTTGGTCAGACTGTAATAGATATGATTAAAGGTCCCATGACATGAAAATGTCACTTTATGAGGTTTTTTAACATTAATATGAGTTCCCCTAGCCTGCCTATGGTCCCCCAGTGGCTAAAAATGAATATAGGTGTAAACCAAGCCCTGGGATGGGCCAATCTGGAATATTCCCTATATGTCGTCATACGGGGAAAGGTTACCTCCCCTTTCTCTGCTTTGCCCGCCCAGAGAATTTGGAGAAAATGGATTCAGTTTATTTTTTACATTTAATTCAGTCGCAATGTCAGCACAGGCTTTACAAACAGACTTTTACAATATGAATTCGACAGCACCGCCACAAACAGTAAGTAACAGTCTGTGATCAGTGATTTTTGATGTGTAGCTAATTATTCAAGTTCACACATACGCATTTCAAATGCAAAGATGTCAGCCAATCACAACAGTGGGCGTTTACACTGAAGTCTCAAAGCAGACACGCCCATTCAAACAGCGCATTCTAAATTATGACATTTTATGATGTAAAAATCATACTAACAATATAAGTACACCTCAGGAAACATTATAAAATAATAAAAGAAAGCCACATCATGGGACCTTTTAAAGAGTTTATTACAATTTTAAAATTGGCATACGACATGTTTTACTATGATTACGTTTGCAACAATTATTGGCTTAATCGCATCAATTTAATCAAAGTATTGTGTTTACATGAGGTACATTTTAATCGCAGTACTTCCAAAATCACATTATGTGGGTGCATGTAAATGTAGCCACTTTTACAGCTTTTTTTGTTTAATCTTGGGTAATATTAATTTCTACAAATGCATTTCAAGTTATACATTTATAAGTATTTCAGGTATAAATGATGAATTACTTTAATGTATTATGGATTAACAAATCAAGTAATTAATTAATCTAGATGAAAATATGCTGTAAGGAAATTGCTGTTTGTTAATTCATGCTACCTAATGCATTAACTAATGGTAACAAATTGCAACTCACTGTGTTATCAAAAAAAGGTGACAGCATACAAAAAGTAAAATGAAAGCTAATGTTGCAGTCCATACAACTTTGCATCAAGTAAATAGAACTAACACAAATCTCATTACAAAGAGTGACTATAGAAACCAGGTTTCCAGCCACAAGCAATTTGTCTTTCCACCATGAATGTGGAACCGCAGCATGACCTGACATTGACAGCCAAGCAGAACACATTTAATATTTTTAATGTACCAGCACGTAGAGCATTTTTTTATGCCACAGCAAGAATCATAAAAATGAGAAAAGGCTTTTAATGCTTTTTCTGCTCTATGGAAGGACACTGTGTTATAAACAAGCTTAGCATAATTAAAGGGGTAGTTCAGCTAAAAATGAAAATTGTCATTAATTGCTTGTCCTCATGTAATTCCAAATCCGTAAGACTTTCGTTCATCTTCGGAAAACACAAATGAAGATCTTTTTGATGAAATGAGAGCTTTCTGTCACTCCATTGACACCTACACAATTACCACTTTGACGCTTCAGAATGTTCATAAGGAGATCGTAAAACTAATTCATATAAATTGAGCAGTTCAGTCAAAATTTTCTGAAGAGACACAATCACTTTATATGATTTAATTTAGGCTTTTATTCACATATAAACATTAATCAACTCACACATCAGTTGTGGTAAACAGAAGCTCAAGCATGTTCGCTTGATGTGCGAGAACCAATGAGGTTCATTCTCATGTTGCGCAGCACATTTGAGCTTCTTCAAGAACCAATGAGGTTCATTCTCATGTTGCGCAGCACGTTTGAGCTTCTTCAAGAACCAATGAGGTTCATTCTCGTGTTACGCAGCACGTTTGAGCTTCAGCAAGAACCAATGAGGCTCATTCTCGTGTTACGCAGCACGTTTGAGCTTCTTCAAGAACCAATGAGGCTCATTCTTGTGTTACGCAGCATGTTTGATCTTCTTCAAGAACCAATGAGGTTCATTCTCGTGTTACGCAGCACGTTTGATCTTCTTCAAGAACCAATGAGGTTAATTCTTGTGTTACACAGCACGTTTGGTCTTCTTCAAGAACCAATGAGGTTCATTCTCGTGTTACGCAGCACGTTTGAGCTTCTTCAAGAACCAATGAGGTTCATTCTCGTGTTACGCAGCACGTTCGAGCTTCTTCAGGAACCAATGAGGTTCATTCTCATGTTACGCAGCACGTTTGAGCTTCTTCAAGAACCAATGAGGTTAATTCTTGTGTTACGCAGCACGTTTGAGCTTTCGCAAGAACCAATGAGGTTCATTCTTGTGTTACGCAGCACATTTGAGCTTCTTCAAGAACCAATGAGGTTAATTCTCGTGTTACACAGCACGTTTGGTCTTCAAGAACCAATGAGGTTCATTCTCGTGTTACGCAGCACGTTTGAGCTTCTTCAAGAACCAATGAGGTTCATTCTCATGTTACGCAGCACGTTTGAGCTTCTTCAAGAACCAATGAGGTTCATTCTCGTGTTACGCAGCACATTTGAGCTTTCGCAAGAACCAAGCAGGTTCGGTTGAGCTTCTGTTTATGCTCGCTGATCAATGTTTATATGTGAAAAAAAGCCTAAATGAAATCTGTTCATCATATAAAGTGAAAAGTCTCTTCTAGTCTAGTCTCTTCAGAAAATTTGGACTAAACCTTATGGTCATATGGATTAGTTTTACAATATCTTTATTCATTTTTTGAATCGTCAAAGTGGTAGTTGTGTAGCTGTCATTGGAGGGACCGAAAGCTCTCAGATTTCATCAAAAAGATCTTCATTTGTATTCCTAAGAAAAAGTCGAAAGTCTTACGGGTTTGTAACAACATGACGGAGAGTAATTATGGACATAATTTTCATTTTTGGGTGAACTATCCCTTTAAGTTTCATTGTGAAACTCTTACCATATCTTTCTCTTTTTCTTTAGGTTGTGAAGCTTTCTGAAATTGTATCATTGGCCAAAGAGGCCCAGGTTGATGTGAAGTTCCAGCTCCCCATCTAACAGAACAGACACACAAGCCTCTTCACTATACAAACCATGTTATATGAACTGAATCTAAGCCCACCACCTGAGCTCGTCTCGTCTCAGACTTCCAATAGAGTTCTCCACAATCCAGTGTCCTGCTCAAGCTCCTGTCAGCTCTTGTTACTGTCTCTCTGTGCTTCCCCTTTCATTCTCTCATCAGTGCTTTCAGATTGTAAAAGCACATGTTTCATGGTGCCACTTTCATTTCATCCGATCAACCTCATCCAGAGCAGAGCCCATCAAATCAGTCCACTGACATACTGTAAAGGTTTTTTTGGTTCCATTGGTTGAGATCAGGTCAGTGTTACTGCCTACTGCTGTTTGTTTTGTCGATGTTATTGTTTGCTTGATTTCTTAAGTGGAGGATGTATTTATGTGGGACTGTATTTATACTGTTGAAATGTACATGGATAACCGACTCTCTTGATATAGAATGTCTCTGACACGCTGGTCCTATTGCAGCATTTAAACATACACAACACGCGCACACACACAGTATCATTAAAAGAAAATCCCACTCCCTCTTTCTTCCTCCCTTTCTTGCCTCGCCTTCTTTCTGTTTTCCGGTGGGAGCACGTGTCGATGTAGGATGTCATCTCTGCTCTCCTGAAGAGAAATGCACCATTTCCCTTTTAAGCAAACGCACAAGCACTCACAGGGAATATGTGTGTTATTGGTGTTCTCTCAGTCTGAAACAGAGCCACCAGTGCAGCGGATGCACAAAACAATAAAAATACTCCAGCGTCTCGGTGGATTATGTTTGATTCTACTCAAAGTCTCTGTCACTGTCTATTTTTGAAGTGTAGAACATGTACTTCTTTGGCAAAGTAAGTCCCTTGAATCATCTTTCACGTTAGAGTGGGTCCTGTAGTGAGAATTCAACTTTCTGTGAAGGAAATGTCTGGATGTGGCAGCTCACAGTTTGAGGTCTGTAATAACTCAACTTCATTCCCATTCATCTCAATAGCAGTTGCTCAGCTGGTGCAGGACTCCCGTGAATACGAAAAATCCTTTCTTATGGGCAAAATAGTCTATGCCATATTTGCTAGTTTTTAGTCAGTCACTTTTAGCTTGAACAAGTCCTGAAATAATCGTAACTTGGAAAACATTTACTATACACTCAAATAAAAAAACAATTAGGCCTAAATTATGTATTTGATTTATGTATTAGTTTTGATCAGGACTGAGGTTGATTAATAGATTTATGCCAAAAAAAATTATCTGATACATTTTTACAGCAGTTTAATTTAGTGACTGTTTCCATCCACAAACATAACGAAAGGGTAGTGAATTTGCCCACAGTGTACTGTAGAGTTTTTGAAAAATGTCAAAGCATTTCCCAAAATATGTCAAAATAAGATTTGTCACCAAAAACCATTCCATTTGCTGAAACACAGAGAAAGTTATGGCCAAATTAAGACTCAAAAACCCAGCATTGTGGATGAAAACGTCCCCAACAGTACATAAGGGTTCAAAAGATTAAGGATTTTTATTATAAATTAATACATATATAATATAAACATGTATTAACAACACATTTATTTAAACCACAAAATAACTAAATTATGTTTACTGTATATTATTAAAAATAAATCATTCTCTTTCACACACTAAAACTCTTTCACTCTCTTTAACACTAAATAATTTCCTTTTGCAAAAGTCAAGTCACCTTTAAATATATAGTGCTTTAGTAAAGACTGTTACAAAGCAGCTTTACAGGGAGAAACAGGAAAATTGTGATGCAAACAGAGTTCAATTTGGCTGTAAAGCAGCTTTAAAAAGACAATATGAAGTCAGTTAAGTGTTGATTCAGTTCGGTTCAATAACTGTGTAAAGTTCATCAATTAAAAAAAAAGTTATTTTCAGCTATAAAGTAGCTCTGGGGAAAGCAGTGATGCCATCGTCCAGCTTCAGTTCACATCCAATAGTGTCAGTACAGTCAGATCAATAATTTTGTTGAATATTAAGTGTCCCCAACTAAGCAAGCCAGAGGCGACAGTGGCAAGGAACTCCATCAGGTGACAGAATGGAGAAGAAAAAAAACAGGCTCAGTCGGGGGGCCACACACAGTTCCCCACTGGCCAAACAAACAATCATGGTGTGGTTATGATTCCAGGCTGCATGCGTCACAAGTCAGATTGTGGATTGAGAGTATTTCATTCAGCTCCTTCTACTTGAAGATTGGAAAAGATCATGCCAGCATTTGGTTGGAGGGGGGTTGAAGCTGGCCATTGGGTCTGTGCATAGGACTGGTAAATTAATGTATAAGTACATCTTTACAGTGAACAGATTTATGCTAATTCTATTATAGAATAGAATAGAATTATTGAAATCAAATCAAATAGATGCAAATAGTTAACAATAAACTCTGCTATTTTCTTTTGAGTGAAATGGGTAAGATTGAATGAAATCTTACCCATTTCATTTATGTATGACAAACAAACTAATAAACTTAATGTAGTGATTATTTGTCAAAGGTGCACTATGTAAAGATTTTTCAGTAAAATATCCAAAGACCAGGCCAGTGTTATATATTTTGTTCAGTTGAGTACTTACAATATCCCAAATGTTCCCAACTATTTGTAAATCGTGAGAAAATTGCTCTTTTAACCAAGGAACCGGGACATGTGAGGGAGTTGCCTGTCAATGGCGTCATATCTGTGTTCCCCTCGGTTTCCGGTTTTATTTTGCAGAAACGCTTTACTCTCACAGCAGTGTGAACAAGTGTCATAGCAGCCGCCGAGCGAATGCACAGAGTAACGTCAGAACATCATTTTCAACACACTCAGATGTATCTAATATGATAAACAGAGCTGCGTTACCTCATACTCATGGCCGGAAAAGTGGAAATGGTGCCAGCGACTGTGTCATAATAAAAGTCCCGCCAGCGACTATGCCATAATAAAGGTCCCGCTGCTCACGAGGCTTGTGTTGCGCTCTTCTTATTAACATTCGCTCCTGCTTCTGCTTCATACTACAGTAACGTTAATAATCGCATCCATGAACATGATTTCTGCCCGAGTCCTATCCTGATTCTTTTCCACCGGCTGTGAGGTGAAGACCACATGTCCCAAGATTCTGCGCTCAAACTTGGTGTCATCAAACTACGACTTTGTTTTGAATACGTGACCTCTAGTGGATGGAAAAGTTACATAGTGCAGCTTTAAAACTGTGTAAACCAAATGGATGGACATTTTTACATACATTTTAAATACATAAATCTTACATTTCGGCCTGAATATTCTTTTAAAATTTAAGATGTAAAAAGTTTGTTGTAATTTATTTGTTGTTTGCAGTTACTTTTAAAAGATGTTTTTTGTAGGCAGATGGTTCAGTTACGACATGCAAGCTAACTTGGCCATAAAACCAGCCAAACCTCTGGTGTGCTAGTTCAGGTAAATATTAGATACAAGTACTGATTGATGAATCCACTTCTTTGATGATGTTATATCAGTGTTGATTTGAAAATAGTTGAAATGTCTGACATACACTGTTCAGACAAGTGCTTGTGTGGGGAGGGATTTGTCTTTAGGCTGCCTGTTGCAAATGCATCATGCTTTAAATAAATTAAAACAATAAATTCTTTGCTCACGGTGATGTGTTGTACACCAACCTATTAAAAAAACTATGAATTTTAATGCAGTCTTAGAGATGTGTTTGTCATATTCCCTCCCTATAGGCCAATGGAATATGTTTGAATGTTTATGGGTAAAATATGGGATCAGGCAAACTCATGTTGATATGGTCCCTTCTGTGAACATGCATAACCTCTGCAGTTCATCTATCTCTTTTGTATGTGAATCGATAATGCATTGCTTCATATTTTTTGATTATGTCACACAGTATTGGTATTACTCTCCTCTCTGCATGCCTGGGATTAGCCTATATTGATTCTTCAAAAAGAATAAAAAATAAAAATAAATTTTATTACTAGCTATAAAATGTAAAAAAAAAACTTTAAAAAAAAATTCGTGTTGGCATAAACCTCACTAAATTGTGTTAGATGTATGCTGGAAACAAGCAAAAAAATATTTTTATTCAATATAATATCTTGTGTAACTTTGCACTGATCTTGTTTTAAAGATATTTTTGCTGGCATTTACAGAAATATAAAAGCTTACAATCACCATTTAGATTTGAGTTGTTTCAAGAATATATGAGTGATGTAATAAGGATCAACTGGTCATGTGTTTCATAGTAGTGGCACGAGTGTGAACACACATCAGCATTGCTGAGAGAACGCTTTAATCACAGATGAGTTTCAGATTACACAACTGCTCTTTCTGAAAAAATACTTAAAGCCGCACTAGGTAACTTTTGCTCTCGGGCTCCCCCTACAGTTGTGAAACAGTATTGTCCTCTACTACTGTCGTGAACGGTCACTCTACATCAGGGGATGCATCGCACGTGCATTTGTTGACATGACAACTATGATAGCCCTGAACTCTGCAGGAGTTCACATGCAGGTGTTCTGCTTGCGTCGCGTGTGAAATGTCTTCATCCCAGGTACAGTGGCATATGTTTCAGCATGTCATATGAATACAATTTCATGGGTTTTATTTTTTTCAAACGCCAAATGATCGCGATGCTCACGTTTACAAGCCAGCGTCATTATAGTAGCCTAGTCTATTGGTTCCCGTTTTACAGAATCTATATGATACTTCAATTCAATGTTTGAGTGGTAGGTAATAACCATATATCGTCAATATTATAATATCAAGCTACCATAGATGAATCTGCAAATTTGAAAAATCGATTTGCATTAAAGCTTGAGGAAAGACAAATAAACCAATATCACAGACATGTTAGGTATCCTAAAATATGATTTTGTATGTATTACGTATTTACTTGCAAGAATGTAACCCCTCCTCCTTCAGCTCACGCCAACGAGCAAGCTGGCCCAATGTTGATCCTCGTCCTGCCTTTAATCCGATCACTTTCTCGTTTTCTCTTTTTGCTTTCCTCAGACAAAACCTTTGCTTTCTTATTTTTCTGTGCTGCTTCGGCCATGACTATAACATTCGGCAAACAAATGATTTGCGAGCGATTTTTTCACGCACGTCCGAATTTAAGGAAGTGGGGATGGTGGTGGAAGTGACGTATATGCCGTAAAGCAGTCTAATTTTGTAGTTCTTTTTGTTCTCGGGTTACTACCCGAAACCCGAAGTTTAAAAGTACGATTAAAAACGATACAGACCCCGTCAGGCTATGGCAGACGTGTCATTCAACCTATTGTAAGTCGATGTACCATCACAAGAGTTTTGAAAATATATTATGAAGGTTGAAAAGTTACCTAGTGCTGCTTTAAACAAGTGAAAAGTAAAATACATGCATCCTTTCAAAAACTGATTTGCAGAAGACTTCAAAAAATCAGTTGCCAAAATTGTGCAGCTCATTAACGGTAGTGACAATGTAATGAATAATTGACGCCTGTTCTCCCTTTACCAAACCATTTCCACCATTTAGTCATTACATGCCATTCAGTTGAAATGTAGGCTATTACAGTTCTCAGCTGTTTGGAGGTAGGCCTATATATCTCGGTTGTAGCCAGTCACTATTGTGGTATCTTTACTTCCTTGATCTGTATAGCTAAAGTCAAGATTCACCTCAGTGGAAAAGAAATTTACATAATTTCCCACCATGCCGCAGGCTTGTTCATATTTACCTGTTTATTTTTGGTGGAGTGGGGCCTCTGAATGTTTTCTTGCAGCGCCGAGGCTGATGCGCCCCTGAGGCTGAAATTATCCTCGGCTTTTAGAGAAGAACTTCTTCAGGGCTTTGCCTGTGAACTCACTGGAAATAAGTTGAAATGACATTCTGGAAAAAAATTTTATTGGAGATTTGCATTTGTCTGTGGGAACTTTTCAGAAGGCAATTTGTGGATTCAAACAATTCGTATAATATCTGAATGTATCATTCACCCCATTGCCCTATGGATTTCAAAATGATATCCGCTAAGTGGAAAATAAACACAGAATTGTGGAATCCATTCATTAAAATTGTAGAATTTACTGTATATAATGCGGAATGCCACAGAATCTAGCTAAATTTGGATAAATTAAAAGTAGGGCTGTAAACTCAACCAAACTGGACTAATGTTTGTGAATTGGATCTGTCAAAATAAACAGGTCTGTTAAAAAAATGTAACGCAATTAATGCAGCATCCATTTTTTTCTGTCATCCTTTGGCTGCATTACAGTACACACCGATCAGGCGTAACATACATTTTGACCACTGACAGGTGAAGTGAATAACACTTGGGTGGGATATATGGCAGTGAGTGAACATTTTGTCCTCAAAGAGTCTGCAGTGGTCAGTATCTATCAAAAGCAGTCCAAGGAAGGAACAGTGGTGAACCGGCGTCAGGGTCATGGGTGGCCAAGGTGATGGGCAAGGGTCATGGCCGGCTCAATGATGCATGTGGGGAGCGAAGGCTGGCCCGTGTGGTCCGATCAAACAGACGAGATACTGTAGCTCAAATTTCTCAAAAGGTTAATGCTGGTTCTGATTGAAATGTGGCAGAATACACAGTGCATCGCAGTTTGTTGCATATGGGGCTGCGTAGCCGCAGACCAGTCAGGGTGCCCATGCTGACCCCTGCCCAGTGCCAACAGTGGGCACGTGAGCATCAGAACTGGACCACGGAGCAATGGAAGCACGTTTTCTTTTACATCACGTGGATGGCCACTTTCTGCATCCCCTTAATCTAGTGTAAATTATTCATCCCTTTCATTCATTCAGTAAATGTGTTACTGTAAAAATCATCTGTAGATCTTTCTTACCTTTCTTACATTGCGTGTACATGTATACAAGTAATTTACAACGCTTTCTGCATCCCCTACTTCAAAGTGTAGTAGACTATTCATCACTTATACATACAGATATATGGTATAGCATTAGCCTGGTCCTACCAGACTCTCGTACATTTCATTAGTACAGAGTCTGGCCACTCTCCATTGACAAGCGTTAAACTTCCTTGAAGGCGGGTACTCTGTTGAAGTTTAAAACTATTGGATCTGTCCAGAGCCACTCTGGATCTGCCATAACCAATCGCTAACGTTTGGTCGTGAAGTATGTCATCTCAAACTTGCGCACGACATCAAAGTCATCGTTCTCAGCCACTCCCTCTGTTCACTGATTGGACCGGTTCAAATTTGACCGGAGAAAACCAGAGAATTTACCGCAATCCCAGACGGAGTACTGAAGGAAAATGAAAATTGAGCGGTAGTACATAGGAGGGCAGAGCCAGGCTAGTAGCATACCACTTATTAATAATTTATGGATATATTAACTAATCATTTATAAATTACTTATAACTGAATTAACAAAACACTCATAAAATGTTAGCATATTACTTAATCATTTATGAATGTATAGTCATGTTTTGTAAATGATTAGTTCATCATTAACTAATGCGTTATAATAATAAAGTGTTACCAATAACAAGCTACTCATTTTAAACTGTTCATTATATATATAAAACAATATAATTTAAGTTTATTGATATATATATATATTCAGATGTTTAAATATTTTGATGGCTCTGGCGTAGGGAAACCAATTTGATTATGTATGTAATTTTTTCTGTACAGCATCATGGGTAATGTAGTTTTTCACCACGAATTCCACTGTTAAACACTATTATTTTAAAACTAAGTTGAAATTGCTGGCTAACGGCTTCAACAGAAGCAAATACAATCGGTTATCAACCTCGTAGCTCACGGCAAGTCTGTCTTTAAATGTTTATACATTATCGTTGAAATCTGTTTCCCTATTGAGAAAATGAATGGAGTTTTTACTTCCGAAGCCCAGAACTTTATACAGATAAAAAATAATTGACACCCCTGTTAGAATAGTGTGTGAGAGTGTTGGGTTGGAAAGGGGGTTTAAATCGGTTACCAAGGCAACAGAGTGTCAGTTCTGTTGCCACAGAACGAGTTTGTTGAAGACTCATGTCACCCTGTCTGTATCTATATCAGAAGCATCTCTCTGTCTTGATAAATAAATTAGCACCGCCTTTAAGGCATAATCTACATCCAGCTGTCGACTGAGCGTTTATAAGCAGACACTTTCATACAACAACATTCCCTTCCCCCACCCCTTGCACTATCAGAGACGAGACTTTCACGAGACGGATCCATGCTAACAGTTACACATTGTATCTTTAATAACATGAAAGCAGCATGACTGATGCAGCACATCTCATTCAGCATCTGACAAACGGAGAGCACAGAGAGAAAAACACTCCGCACATGTGCGTCTCCTGGGACCACCTGACATATCGCTCCATAACAGCAGGTGAGGTGGGAGGGGTGCAGAGACATCCTCAGCTTCACCTCTCTCACCTCTCTCAGCAAAAGATTTATGAACCCCTGTCAGAGCCACACAACTAATGAGAGAGAAGATGGTCGAGAGAGGGAGGGAGAGAGGGATGAATGGATTGAGAATGGCTTTAGGGAATATGATGAGAATAGCTAATAAAGAGATACGGCTTTGCAGCCATAGTCTCAATTTGAGGCCTTTGGTCGGGGCAATTTTTGAAGGATCAGGTGAGGTCAAGTCATGTCGGAAATATCATTTACGAGCTGAGCGAACATGAAAGTCATAATTACAGGTGGGCAACTCTGATCTTTCTTTAAGCCCTTAGTTCGCAAGTTGGGGGCAAGTCAGAAAGAAAATTGACAAGAAATTTGTTGACATTAAGGAAAAAATAAAAGGTTTCATTTACAATAAAACTAGCTGTCGCATGTACAAAATACAACAATAACAATTCAATTTGCAGCACTTTTTTTGTGTTGGATAAAAACAAAAAGCCAAAAACACCAGTAGTAGTTAACAAATCGTGCAGATTTTTTTTTTGTAAAGCTACATAGCCATCTTGCTCTGAACAAAGTTGACTGGAACTCACCTGACACTGTAATTACGGCTTCCCTGCCCTGTAAATATGAACTTCCCTGGAGGGCGGTGCGTTCAAGTCCTCCCGGGAAGTTTGTATTTACAGGTAGGAAGTCATGTTTAAGACGTCAAGACACTTTCATTGGAGTAAGAAGGCGGAGTACTTTCTCTTAATTAAGTACACAAAAATACAGCAAGGTTCTTAAAATCTACTTCCAGAAAATGAAGACGGAATGTGCATCAGGTGTGTTTTTCGTTTTTTTAATGTTTTTAATTAATTGAAGCCATTGTTTAATTAATGAAGCCACTGTAAACCTTATTGTTATATATCCCAGCCAACATTGCCATGTGGGCCCCATATGGGTTTTTTATGGGCTGTCACTTGGACCCTAAATAGGCAACCCAAGTGGGGCCCATATAATTTTGTCCATCAGCTCCACAAGGGCCCCATGTGTGTTAGCCCACAGGGGCACATGATGAGTCCATAGTGGGCTCTAAGTGGGGCCCATTTGTATGTTCATTGCAGGGGCCAACATGGGTCCCATATGGGTTCTAATAAATGGGGCCAAAGAGGGCCACATACAGAACACTTATGGGGCCCAAATGGGTGATAACACTGAACCCACAAACAGCCCATCTATGGGTTTTTGTGGGACCCCAGTGGGTGCGAACTGGGCCCCATTTATATTTCTTTTTTTATTTATTCCTATAGGTGAAATTAATGTGCTGATTTGCAAAACCTGCCAACTCTATGTGATGTTTTAATAAACCTGTACCTGACCTAATATGATTTAAAATTACATGACAAAATATTTCTACTGTGAATAAAATTACATTCAACTCAGAATTTGTAAATCAACTTTTTATTGATCATAAGAAAAAAGAAAACAAAAAAAAAAAATCAAACAGGACATTCTTCAGTCCATCACTCCTGGGTTTGGGCAGACCCATCAGCTTCATATCTAAATAACTTATTATATTATATTACTAAAGAAGATATTATATTGTTATATTATAATGCTATCATATCATATGCTATCGCGGTGAATAGAAAAGCCTGATATATCACTACTAAATACCTTTAAGTATTGTGGTATTCCGCCATGTTTCTCACTGACACGCCCCCAACTCGTTAAGATCGGGGCTAAAAGAAAATCCTGAGATTCCCACTAGTATTTACGACTTTATAAAGTCTTTACCAGTCGCACTGAGACTCTTCAAATGATATCAAACATGCACTGAAAAAAAAGGTTTTTACTTCAAATTGCTTAATTAACTAAGGCAACACAATTTCTATACATTTTGTCTGAACTTAATTTTGGAGCATTTGCTTAGACTGTGGACTAAAACAACTAATGTCATAAGGAGCTTTTAATGCTTAGAATTTAAGATGCTAATGCGTGCTGTTATTAGCTAGAAGTTTGTCAACGAGCTAGTGCAGTATTATAATTTAGTTGAGTAACATTAAAATATATGAAATTGAAGTGGATGAATGAATATATGAAATTGAATGCCTGAATCATGTCAGGGAGCCATATCAAATTCACTCAGAGACTACTTTATTGGGTCACTTAAAATGTATTCAGTCTATGATGTTGAAGTTACATGAACAAATTATGTTTGTTTAACTTAATTGATTCATGTGGGACCGATATACACAATTAAATCATGTAAATCCAACTCAGTGTGATTTCGTCTTGGATGGGGATGCTAATTTCAAAAGAGAGAGTTCAGATGTTAATTTCCTTTGTTTTCTCAGAGAGTTGCCATCTCTTACAGTTCTTACAGTTTCTCCAGTCTTACAACATGATAGAACCTTTATTCAGTGTGTGCCATTCAAAATGTAAGTCTGTCCCTGTGTAACGTACTGCTCCGAGACTTAAATGCACTGAAAAAAAATGATTCGTTGAATTTACTAAAAAATTTTATCATAAGTGGTCGCAATCAATTTATTTTATCTCAATTTAAACAAAAACACATGCAATTCCCATAAAACCAATTCATTTTTTTAAAATTAAAATCAAAAAACTAAATTTTAATTATTTAAATGAGCACAAATTAATTATGCTTAATTTAATCGGGCCATAATCATTTTTTTCAGTGTGGTTGAGGATCCAAACGCAGCTTTATTAAAGGATAATCCACAATCGTAGTCAAAAGACTGGCAAAAGGTCATACACATGCAAGCAGTCCAAACAGGCAAACAAAACAGGAGAGACAGGCAAACAGGTAATCCACGGAACAGGCAAAAAATCCAAGAGACAAGAGACAAGAGACAAGAGACAAGAGACAAGAGACAAGGGACAAGGGACAAGGGACAAGGGACAAGGGACAAGGGACAAGGGACAAGGGACAAGGGACAAGGGACAAGGGAAACCACTCAGAAATGCAGTTGTACACTAGACAAGACTTCGCAATGACTGACTAAGATAACCAGGCTTATATAGGGTGAAGTGAACAGGGAAATGAGACACAGGTGTAAACAGTGAGTGCTAATGAGTACGGGCAAAGGATTATGGGTAATGTAGTCTATGATGGAGTGACGGTCCGGGTGGAGTGCCCTCAGGTGGTAATCAGGGGCACTTTCACTGGTGATTGTGACACCCTAACAGCCTTGTTTTCATCCGTGTTATAATTCAAGATGGCGTCTAACCTGACTAAGATCTATAGAGCCCTATGAAACACACAGGCAGAACGATCGGTGTATGACATCAAAGTACCATATGAAGTACCACTGTGAGGCTGGAGACTCTCAGGCTGTGTCCAAAATCGCATACTCTCTGAAGTAGGTACATATTTTGAATAAGTACTTCACAACCGCTAAAAAAATATGTTCTATAGTATGAGTGTGTGTGTGAATGTAAACCGAATGTAGGCTACTATTCGCCAGTTACTACAGCGTCAGCGTTACGTTGCTACACTGCCATTCACAAATCCTCTCTCGTGGCCTTATGGGATAGGAAAGTTTCCATCGTGTACACTTCAGAATCTCGCCGGAAGAATAGGTAATCCGGGTACTTTTTGCCTACTCTTTTATAGCCTACTGTGAATTCGGACATACTTCTTTTGTCACATACTGTTTTTTGCCTACTATATAAAAGATAAGTATGTGATTTTGGATGCAGCCATTGACCATTTCCAGAGTTGCTCGCTCTTCATCACTTCACGAGTGTTCATGTCCTCATATAAGCCACGTTTCCACCGCAGGAACTTTCCCTAGGAAATAGGAACTTTGGGGTGGTATTCGTGTGTTTCGACCGCAGGAACCTGGGTCTAACTGAAGTTCCGGGTAAATATTTCCCCCTCCAAACCAAGGGGGTAATCCAGCCCCCGGAAAGCGTACCTTCCATAGGGGCAGCCATTGCTAACCAAGCCATCACCTGCTGTTAGCATCCCATTGACTCCCATTCATTTTGGCCTCACTTTGACACAATATCTTTACATCTGAGGCGTTTAAAGACTCCATTTGTCCATTGTTTATTTCTAAACAAATACGACAATGTATAAAATGCTTCATTACCTTGTATCTTACACTATTACCCCGTAGAAGCCGTTTTTGTAAAAAGTAGGCTAACGATTGCGTCATAACCACGCGACTCTGTCGCTATGTACCGTATAGACCCGAGGAGAAGCTCGTAGGCAATCTTTTACTGTCTATGAGGCAATCGGGGGGACCTGGAGGCATAAACGCCAATAGAGATGTCGCAAATCCTGCTTCATTCATCAAAAGTTGCTCCTGCTCACTATCTCTGTCTCTTCAAGATTCGGTGATTCAGATTTTACGTTGCACAACTACTAGAAGACTTGCCACTGTCGGACAGGCTGATCACATCACATCTACGTCGTCAAGCTCAGTCTGCGGCTGCGCAGTACGCTCAGCCATCAGGAAGTGAGTGCTCCTACCTGACTTCAATTTTCCCCGTCGAAGCCTATGGGGTCGCTGTGTCCATTTATTTTACTGTCTATGCTCCAAACGGCCCTGCTCGCGAGGTGGTACTTTTTCAAAGTTCCGGAACTTTCGGGGGTGGGGTGGGTGGGACTTGGGTGCTGAACATGCTGATCGGTTGAGCTCACGCAGTATTTTATTTCAACCGGCATTTTTTAAAGTCTTGCGAGGTTCGTTCTGCATTCAGTAAATATCAGTCTTGCTCTTCCTGTCCGATGGCGCGCGTTGTCTCAGCAATCGCACGGTCAATGTCCGTAATAGCTTATAATAACATTAAATCTAGCTTTACGAGTTTTCAGAATACGCTTTAGTATCAGTGCTCGTCTCTTTTCCGCCGTTTTGTTAATTACATATTTAGTAAACCACATAACTAGCAAAAGCAGCGCTGCTTGCATCTCCTCCATTCTTGTTATTGTTGCAGACAGTGTCGCGCAAAATTGATACCTGTTCGCTGGGAGGAGCTGACTGGGAGGAGCAGCCGCGCGCAGTCCCACGTCTCTGGATTAATTTGCCTAATCTTCACGGTACTTTAGACCGCAGTGGAAACGCAGACAGTAGCTGGTCTGGGGGGGGGGTAGTTCCTGTAAAAAAAGTTCCTGGTACAAATTGTTCCGGGTAATTTCGGTGGAAACGGGGCTATAGTGAGTTGGCACATGAGTGAGTGAGTGAAGTGACGTGTGGCCAAGTATGGTGACCCATACTTGGAATTTGTGCTCTGCATTTCACCCATCCAAGTGCACACACACAGAAGTGAACATACACACCGTGAACACACACCCAGAGCAGTGGGCAGCCATATTGCTGAGGCGCCCAGGGAGCAGTTAGAGGTTTGGTGCCTTGCTCAAGTGTCTCACCTCAGTCGTGGTATTGAGGGTGGAGGCTGGTTATTCACTCCCCCAACCGACAATTCCTGCCGGACCTGAGACTCGAACCCACAAACTTCGGGTTACAAGTCCGACTCTCTAACCATTAGGCCACGACTGCCCCTAAACTGTCACGCCTACCCCACATGTGGCACATGCTTGAATTTACTGAGGAAACTGCGCTGCTCAATCACACAGACACGCAGAACATGCAGATTTCATATATAAATAGGAGTGCTGTCAATAAATTAAAATTGCGCATTTTTCTGTAATTTGATCGTGATTAATCACTCCTAACATTAAGGTTTTTCCAAAGTTTGTAATGTTATGATTCACCCCATAGCAGGTTAGCTTGTTTCTTGGCTTATAACGCTTAACAACAACTTTTTTGAAATCCTGAAATGAATGGAAAAACACTTCTGGAACTAACGCAGCAACAAAACAAAAAAAAGAAAAAAAAATAGAAAGAAAAGAAAGGTGGACGGCACTAATGCACTCTTTTTTGTCCTCTTCTCTTATGATTGTACTCCGTATCTGATTCACCATATGGTGCATTTTAAAAACACACTTTGTGATACATATATGACATTTGTATCTCTCCATATGCAAAAAGACAAATAATACAGTCTAATATGGAAGTATTGCTTAAAGTTTCTTTTATAAGTTTATATATGATATAATACGATTAAAGAACCCTTTGATGCCGAAATTAAATTTGAAATGTCATGCAATAAAAAGGCATTACAGACATAGTCTTCAAGTTATCCTTTTTTGATTATATTTTTTCATACATACTGTTTAAGCCTAAGGATTTCCTTAGTAAGTCTGATTCTGAAATGTTAATTTTAGTTTAATATGTGAAATGTAAATGTTTTCAGCTCACTTAATAAAGATGCAAATTTTGAAGCTATAGGCATAGGCTTGTGCTGTGTTCTGATGATTTATATTGTTGTGTGTGTGTGTGTGTGTGTGTGAGTCTGTTACTCTCTTGTGAGGCTTAGAAAACATGTACTACAAAACATCGACCTTAGTTGCACAAGCCGCTAATATAATTCAAACAGATTTTAATGTGATTGAGGGCTAGTATCTGAATACACATGGGACGTGCTAATTGGTTGCCATGAAGTATTTATCAGATAAATGAGAGCCAACAGTCTCCCCAGCTGGTGCGGGCCTGTCGACAGTGCATCGCCTGAGAAATGTGTGTTTGTTAGATCACACTGTGCTTGTGGGAACTAAAGTCAGCTGAGATTCATGAGTAGTTGCAATGTTTGCAATTATAACTTGGTGTTACACCTGCATATGTGTAATCATACTGTAGTTTTAAAAAAAGAGGACACTATGTACCGTTTTTCCCACCTTTTTCTTTTTTAATTGCCAGGAAGTAAAATATTTTTTTTTAGAAAGTAAAGGACATTTTCACCCCTCTTCAGGTTGTGGTACACATGTCTTGCTTTTGCTGTGAAATCCATGAAGACCAAAGCAAGGGTCCAAAATATATCCTTAATTTAACATTTGCAAACATTTGGCAAACTTGTGTGGAAAACTTCTTCTATTTAGTATTGAATATGTTGTAAAATTAATTGTATGCCATTTAGCAACACAAGCCACCCAGCATTTATTAATGTGATATTCTAATATCGATCTAGCTCACTGCAGTGTGCAACAAGTGTCTCATAGCAGCTGTGGAGCTACAGAGTAGTTCTAACATAATTTTCAACACACTCAAATGTATCTAATATTATAAAACAGCGCTGCGTCACACCACATACGCTTGACCGAAAGAAGGGGAAGCGGTGACTGTGGCATAATAAAAGTTGCGCTGCTGTCGAGCCGTGTGTCACGCTCATCTCTCATTAGCAATAGCTTCAGCGGCCTCGTTCAGCTCCCACAGTACTTGGCCCTGATTTCTTCTTCATACTTCAGTAACATTAATAATGTCATCCATCAACATGATTTCTGCCCATGTCCCGTCCCTATTCTCTTCCACCGGCTGTGAGGTGAAGATGACAACTCCCAAGATTCTGCGCTCAGTTTCTGCGTCATCCTGCTACTCCTTTGTTTTGAATAGGTGACCTCTAGCGACGAAAATCTACATAGAGTGGCTTTAAATACCATCTTACTAAGACATCATTGGAAGATATAGAGTGACAACTGATTTCTATAGCCTATGCCTTTTATGTAAGTAGTCCGCTATAACAATCTCATTTGTTTACAATACAAGCTTTCAGAATGTTATCTTTTAGGCCATATAATCAGGCCCGGTTCCACACTCAAATCACCCCTTTTCCACCAAGGCAGTGCTGGTGCTGGTTCGGAGCCAGAGTCTAATTTCAAATCGGTTCTTTGTCTTTCCACACCCAAAGCACCAGCTCCGAACAAGGAAAAGTGGTTATTAAGTAGCACCAAAACATTGCTGGTGTAGAAGTAAGAACAGCTTGCGTCAGGGGCTGGGGGCGGTGTTACCGTGACCAACAAAACGAACACAAACTTGTGACCGCCATTTTTTAAATAGCAGCTAATCGATTGTAATCTCCATCTATGCAAATTATGTCGTGTTTTGATGCCGATGAAGGATCGTAAAGCCATGTGCATCAATAGTAACGCAACTTTCGCCATTGTTGATGGAAGGTTTGTTCGAGATCATACGAACAAGCTAAGAAAATAGTTAATAAGACTCCTTATGCTTTTGAATCGCTCATGCTGTATTTTGATATCATACGCGGATCGGCTTGCCGATGCATCTCGAACAAGCCTGGTGTGTTTGTGTCTCCCGCTGCCTCGCTAAGAAAGATGAGACATATACAGTGACGTAAGACCTGGCACTGTGGTGGCTCTCCAGCATGTGGAAAGGCAAACCTATTCTTAGAAGGCTCGTCAGTCGAACCAACTCCGAACAGGCACTAGCAGTGGCTCTGAACTAGCACCCGGTTCATTCTGGTGGAAAAGGGGTATGTGTGTGAGATTGTGTCTCAAGTGCAGATGTAATTATGTGTATTGAACGGCTCCACCATAACAAGAATAGCAATGTACAGTGACACATTTAAGATTATTTACAAGTCATTACTTTTACAAATAATTGGAATAGATAGATAGATATTTTACATAGATATACAAACACAAGACCTTAGATGTCCCACTTTGGGGCAATTCACCACACATATTTCTATTTGTCACATACTCATCCTATGCCATTCCTCAGCTCCTCTCACTCTTTCTCAATCCCCGGAATATGTTGAATCGAAAGAGATCAAATTGCCACAGCAGGTAATGTGAGTCAATTAAGTCAGACACTTGTAATCGTGATGAAACTGACAACGGAGTGAAGGTGCTGAATATTCAATGTTAAGACAGTGTTGTCTCTGCTCTGCTGTTTGTGACACTATTAGTCTCTGTTTTGATATGCCATATTTTTGTCCCATGCTATGTTTATTGCTATGTCAGTCATTGCAATTTCAAGAGTGAATCCTAGATGTCACTTCCGAAACTTTGCAGCATGTAATTGGCCGTCAGTGCACTGATCAGCATGATAAACAAAACTTTTATTCAATGGATTATATAGTATATAGTCTAGAAAGCATGCAAAGTTCATTCATCTCCGTTCATCAAGATCTCACAAAGTTCCGTCAACCGGGCCTGCATAATCAACATTTCCAGCTATGCAGGATTTTTTTTTGTTAGGGTGTCCGGCTTGCTTCAAATGGATCAAGTCCAAATGATGAAAGCAGAAGACTTTTTATTGTAACTCTTTTTTGAATTCGAATTTTCGTTTGGGGATTGAACAGTACAGTACAGCGTTGGCTCTGTGCTTCTTCCAGACCTCCCGCAGTTACACGCATCGTGTTCTCCAGTCCTGGTGAGTTTGGGAACGCTGATGAGGTTCATAATCACAGCAGTGTGTGCAGAACAGAGTCTGACACCTGAACCACATCTCGCTCTCCTTGTCTGCTATACTGCTCCCAGGTGAGCAATTACAGGACAGCCGGGAGCCTCTTGACACACACACATTCTTGATCCAGCTACTTCTTATTCTCACACACACTACTTCCATTACCGAAGGAGTGAGTGAAAGAGAATGCTCTATCAGTCTGTCTGCCAGCCGAGCGATCCATCATTTATATGGATGGAGACAGGCAAGGTGGAGTTTTTCCCCAGTTCTGTCCTCTACTGCCTGAACTCTTCCCTTCTGCTACTGTTTGCCCTCCCTGCCACCCTCTCTGGTCCATCCTTCACTCTGTCTTTTTTTCATCACAAACCTTGGAGTTTAGCAGGTCCAACGATCTATGGTTTTCACTCTCCTGTTACTTTTCTTTTTCTCGCCATGCAATGTTGACCCAGGTTTTACATTTTCTTAGTCCTGCCTCATTTCGACTCTTCTTTCTTTTCTGTATCTATTTCCCTCTCTTCAATCTTTACCTCTATCTATCTCTCCCGATTTTGCCTAGAGGAAGAAGTATCTCATTTTCCCCCATTTTTAATAAAAGTGAGGATGTATTTTTGGACAATATTAAATATTAATTCATGATGTGTATTAATAATGCATTATTAATATCCTGTGATGGCAGAGGTCTTCTGTGGAAAGTTATCAATTTACCTGGATTATTTTAGGTTATATCCTGAGGGAGTGAGGATCAGTGGAACACCTTTTTGCAGGATGACATATGTCATGTTCTTTTTATAAAAATGTGCTTAATTAATGACACCATCTCCTGGTTTAGCTGTAAATGCATTTAAAGTTCAGGATAAGAAAGGTAAATGGGACACAAAGAAAAGGTTCTTTAAAGTCGAAAAATGTTCTTCAGATTATTAAAATGATCTTCACAATATTAAAGCTACACTGTGTGATATTTTCCCCCTTCTAGCGGTGAAAAGGTATATGACCATCCAGTGAATATTAGTTTCTGTTCCTCTCAATTTCGATTTCGTTTGAACTCCTACGGTGGCCGATTTAGTCCAAGATTAACATGGCTTCCAGTTCGACCTCGTCCACATTCGACACGGTGCCATCGAGTGTTAAAACGCGAAAGGCAAAGCTTGAATTTACGGGTATGTCCCTCTTTGGCTAATGTACTTTCAAGATGGAGGGGCAACATGGCGACCTGCATTCGAACCCCTCACCCGTATGTATTTTCAATGGCATATTACAAACTTACGAGAATACTTTATTACTTGAAAGAAGTAAATATACATTAATGAGCACAAATCTTCTTGAAAGAACTAAGTGTTTTTAGCTAAGAATAAACTAAAAAAGTTACACAGTGTAGCTTTAAGAAAAAAAAAGTTATTTTAGATGATAAATGCTTTTCTCCCAAACACGGTCATAATTATTGGCATCATATTAAAAACTTTTTACAACCTCCTTTTGCCAAGATAACATCTCTGAGTCTTCTATAATGCCTGATGTGCTTGGAGAACACCTGATAAGAGATCAGAAACCATTTCTCCATACAATCTCTCCAGATTCCCAGATCCATGTTGGTACTTCTCTTCAGTTCACCCCACTCATTTTCTAACAGGGTTTAGGTCAGGGGACTGGGACGGCCATGGCTGAAGCTTCATTTTGTGCTCAGTGACACATTATTGTGTTTATTTTGAAGTTTGTTTTGGATCGTTGGAAGATCCAAACACGGCCCATTATAAGATTTCTAGCAGAGGCCGTCAGGATTTTTTATCTGTTGGTATTTGCTAGAATCCATGATACCATGTATCTGAACAAGATGTTCAGGACACAACATTAAGGATCCAGCAGTATATTTAACCATGGGCATGGGGTACTTTTTTGTTTTGTTTCATCGGACCATAGAACTAGGTCCCTTTTGAAGTTCCGTTCATGTCTGACAACTGAATATGCTGGAGATTGTTTTTGGATGAGTGAGGAGGATTTTTTTAAAGGCTTTCTGACCCCAAGACTCAACAAATCTCTGCAATTCTCCAGCTATGATCCTTGGAGAGTCTTTGGCCACACAAACTTTCCTCCTTGTCGTGCATTAGGACGAAATAGACACATGTCCTCTTTCAGGAAGATTCGTAACATCTTTAGTTGATTGGAACTTCTTAATTATTACCCTGGTGGTGGAAATGGGAATTTTCAATGCTTTAGCTATTTTCTTAAAGCAACTTTCTATTTTGTGAAGCTCAACAATCTTCAACTGCACATCAGAACTGTATTCTTTGGTTTTACTTATTGTGATGGATGATTAAGGGAATTTTGGCCTTTGTGTTTCCTCATATTTATAAAGATCAAGAGGATAAACAATGCAAATTTATTTTTACAGCCATCTTTGATCATATTTACCAGAGGTGCCAATCTTTCGGACCACATCTGTATGTTGGTTTTGCAAATATTTGCCTAATTAATTACCTGAACTTGCAGGTTCAAGAGTAAAATATAACAAAGGGAATGAGAATTTGTAAAATGCTGTATTCCAGGGGTCTCACACTATAGTTTATCCTTAAAACCACCCAACAAGGTGGTATTTATTATCGGGGGCAAACTCTCTGTTAATGTTTATATTTTTCGCAATGTTGTCTGGTGCAGGACCATCCTGGACGTACAGTAAGAAAATGACATCATGACAGTGCTGATTGGCTGATGTCCCAAACATGAGCTGTAACAATCTATTAATATAATTTAAAAAAATTATCAATAAAATCAAAATCAATGAAAATATATTAGGCTTATTTAACAGAGCTACAACAAATTTCATTTTAAGTCATTTTAATCCGATGCGAAATCCCATTGCTATAGTTGACAGGCGATAGTGATGCTTTGCACATCAACTCCAGCACCTTTTTTTGCATATCATGTGTGTGAATTGCTGTTGTACTATATTAATTAATGTATTTTTAGCATTTAAATAATGGTATTACTTCAAAGCTTGTGATTTTTCTTTGATGAAATAGTTGTTCCAAACGTATGGGTTTCTTCTACGAAAACACAAAATAAGTTATTTAGAAGAATGCGGGGGTCCAAACAACATCAGACACCATTGGCTTTCCCTGTAAGTACAAAAAGACTTTTTAATTATATATATATATTTTTTTTTTCAGAAATACATATAGGTTTGGAACAAAATGAGAATAAATGATAACAGAATTAACATTTTTGGGTGAACCACCCATTTAATTTTTACCTGCCATATTCATGGTTGTAAAACACTTGTATCTGTTGTTTAACTTTTGTGGAAAACACCACTGGGCCTAGCGCTGATTTAGACACCGGATTTATTCTAAATTCTATATTTGTAATGGTTCTGGTTTTTCCTGAAATTGAAAAAAGTTTAAAGGTTAAATGAGACATTCCATCAGATTCCTCCATTGGTTTCCTGCCTGAAGTGCTTATTTGAATATCTGTGTAAATGTGTGTGGGGAAAAATAGGTTCATATGTCTTTGTTCCTGTTGACAAGCACCAAAGGGACCACTCAGTGTCTTTCTGGAGGGAGCTCAAAAAACAGTCTGGCTTTAGTTACAGCTGGAGAGATCTACAGAGAGAGAGAGAGAGAGAGAGAGAGAGAGAGGGAGAGGGAGAGGAAGGGAGGGAGGGAGGGAGATAAGAGACCGAAGTGCTGAAAAGAGAAGAGAAAGGATGAATGGAACAGGACCACATGTTGGGTTGATGTGACAAGCACGCATCATCAGTGGCTCATTCTCCTGCTCTGGTGTTCGGAGTGACTGGAAACAGGAAAACACTTCCAGATTAAATGGTAACGTATATGAACACAACATTAACATAGAGTTTTATGTTCAACACTTTTGAATCAGTCTAGCTACGGAAGCCACTAGTCTGAAAATTGTGGTTGCATGCAAAATGTGGGAAGGAAGCAGTGTGAACATATAGCATGTTTTGTGTGTTTATGTGATGTTTTGTTTAAATCAGGACAGCTGTAAGCATGCAAGAATGAAACATCAGTGCGTTCCAGTCTCTCATGTGTTCTCATTCTTTCTTTCTCTCTCTCTCATTGAAAATGCAGCTGTAAAGTTGCCTCCTCTATTCTGAATCACAATCCATCTGCTCAAGGAGCTCTAAACATCTGTGTACAACAACTATCAACAGGGGTGTGGAAAACAGGAGGCTGTTGAAGGTGACTGTGAACATGTTGTCGATCTGGAACGTTTTGGGCTGCACAGACTCGGAGTGCCATGGAACGCTTCATATGGACTATCAGTTCCATGAATTAATCGATGTCGCGCTTAAAAAAATAGTCCTTTAATGGCCCTGAATGGGACGACGGCTGAACTCAGATCCTCTGGGATATCGACTGAGATTTTGAAAGACAAAAGCGCTGAACATTGGCTCATGGAGCAGAAGGTGTCTCTGGGTAATTCAGTTCTCAATAACTCAATGGATTTTAATTGTAGTGAAGACAGAAATAGGTCAGTGGCTTTGACCTCTAATGGCCAGAAGAACTGGGTGGCACTTTTGATTTCGCTGGTCATAATCATCACAGTGACAGGAAACATTCTGGTCATCATGGCAGTGAGCTTGGAGAGGAAGTTACAGAATGCCACCAACTACTTCTTGAGGTCTTTAGCCATTACAGATATGCTTCTGGGTATCCTTGTAATGCCAGTAGCCATGCTGACAATACTCTATGGTGAGTTTCTTTACATTTTTACATAATGTATTCATCATACATGTAGTTAATTTGCAGTAATACACAATGGAAGTCTATGGGGCAAGACATTTCCCCAAAATAACTGTTAAAATACACAACGTGTTGAAAGTATATGTGTTAAACGTTAACATTTTACATGTTAACAAAAGGCTAACATGATCAAATTGATTCCTTACCTTGCGATGCGACGTATTCAGTCTTTCAGCTCCTATCCTCATATTTTAAGCCAGTAAAACATGTATCGTAGGCATGATATGCGAGGGAATATTTACAACAGAGGTGCCTATTCCTGTTCCTGCTGAGTTCAGATCCAGCCCTAATCCAACACACCTGTCTGTAATGATCAAGTGCTCCTGAAGATCTTATTTAGCTGGTTCAGTTGTGTTTGATCAGGGTTGGAGGAAGGTAGATCTCCAGGAACAGGATTGGGGACCCCTGGTTTACAATGAGAAAAATCGCCAAAAGGAAACTGGGGTCCAGGGGGCACAAGGTTGTGCTAAGCGTTCAATGTTTTTAGGGCTGTCAAAGTTAATGTGTAATACTTTTTTAATAAATAATGAAACATTTAACGCAATATTGTTTTGAAATTATTTTCCTTTTTTTGCTTTGAGATTCAAATTAAAGATGCAGCCGGATCATTTCTATAATGACCAACGCAATCTAACAAGAGCAGGGCTGGTTTAAGACATGTTTTTTGGGAGGCGGAAATACCAGTATAATTGACTACCGCAAACATTACTAAGTCACCTTGCATGATTAATTTATATACTTTCTACCCATAAATTTTGTGCCTGAAAGGTAAACTCCTATAAATACATATGCAATAAGGTCAGCCGCAAAAATAACTCTGTCCACGCCTTTTCAGCACTCATTTTTCACTGTGTGTCTTTAGTAAATCCTGACAGTATTTTTATTTATTTTTTAATGCCAAAAGAGGGTTTGCGCTGGAGCCCACTGTTAGTAAATCTGGCCCCAAATCTGCATATAGTTAAAATAAAAAATGTTGTTTCTGAAATTAAAATCAAGAAAAGGTTTTACTTAATTTGATATTGTATAATAATAGACTGTCAAATTAAGTAAAACTTTTTTTTTTTTAAACATGAAAATATTTCATCAAAAAGATCCAGATATCATCAACAAGATATTCATTTGTGTTCCGAAGATGAACAAACATTTTATGAGTTTGGAACGACATGAGGGTGAGTAATTAAAGTTGTCATGAACTGGCTTTTTTTTTAAAATGTATACTGTTGTCTGAGGTCATCTTATGACGTTTGCGTGGTTTTTACATTCAAAAACATCATAATGAATAAGTAATAGGCTACTTTATAGCCCACGGCTAGGATTGGATAAGATTTGCATATTTAATGAGCTTCAGCTCCCTGTCAGTACATGTGGGAATTGTTTTGAAAGTGTGTGGGAAAACGGCAACCGGAATGTATCGCCCACAGGGCTCGCAAAATGTCTTTATCAAACAAACACAATGATTTATCTCTCATCCACCCGCGATTAATTGGAATGTTATTTTTTGATCACTTGGCCCGCCCAATCGGTGGATATAACCGCAAACCATGCATCACATACACACACACACACACACACACACTTGCGCGCGCACACCTCACTGCAGAGTCAGACAAATCAGCATGTTCTAAACTTCCGCGATTGTATTTTTCCTTCAAATATCAAGTCAAGAGAGTGAACAACGCACATCAAGAAAGGAATGTTATTTCACTGTTTAAGATAGCCCGTCGAGCTTACGTTTTGGTAGCCAGTCTGGAAAACACATTGCCCTGGGATGTTGGGCTTTGCGAGCACTGGCCCATACATGTCTGAGTCTGATCACGATTCGCAATGAACCAACAACACCACAAATAAAGGATTCTTCAGCCTTTGACAGCGTGCTAAGTTCAGTTAGACACGTACACATAATCAATAGATATCAAACGATCTGTAACAATGCAATACTATCACATATAAAAACATGTTTTGCTCACATAAGTGTGTTGCTTCATTAATTCATGTAATCTCATCTTGTGTGCAAATCCAGTCTCTTGTTTACAAACGAATCCGTGGTGAAATGAAGGAACAAACGCACAATGTCTTCCCCACGTGAGCTGGATATTCATTAAAAATAAAGTTCATCCATGCATTCATAATATTGGAATCCGAATGAAGCTTATGCGGTATGTTTATTGCTTAGAAGTTCGATCCGGTTTAGCTCTATGTAGGCCTATGTCATGTCAGACACGAGTCAGTAGGTGGGGCTACAGAATCAGGCGTTGTTCTTTTTCTGTTGAGGCGGTGTTTCACCACACGATGACGTCAAGGTGTGGCATATTCTAAGATCGATCGTTTGCTGGGCCTGGTGTCAATAAAAGCTTTTCTTTGACTAACAAGGACGTTTTCAGCTCTGAAACTTACAGGATATTCTTATATTACCATGACCTTTTATATATCAAAAGCTCAAGGGAAAGTTCATTTCTCAATTCATGACCCCTTTAATGAAATAATTTTCATTTTTGGGTGAACTATCCCGAAATAAGAATGTCCATTGCAAGACGATGATCATATTTGGGGGTCTTTGGCAGCAAAAAGTTTAGAAACTGATATAAATAACTTCTGTTTTAATAGCACACATTTTTGTACAGAAAACACAAACTGCATGTCCTGCTTATAAATCTCTGGAATGGCTTGAACCATTAACAACATTATTTTTTTATTTTCTGCCATAATCAACACAGCAACATTGGGGGACAAGCTATTTTTTAGCATAGATAATAATTCTGACTTGTTATTGTCTGTGATGGTCGATAACGTGCCCCAGATGTTGTTGGTAGACATTAAGTTGTTTAGAAGCCAGAACATTCCTTTAAACAAAGTTGTTGTTTTTTTGCTGTTTTACAGAATCAGCACTCATTAGATCATCCAGCACGAGTTTCTTCCATGTCAAAGGTGTAAACTGCAAACTTTCTTGTGTTATAACATTTGTCTGGAAAAGATGCATTTCTCTTTAGAACAATAATTAGGCCTCTATACATTTTGCTGGAAGGTGATTTATTTCAGTGCATAATGAGTGTGTGTTGGGCCGTCTGGTGTGTCCTAAATTAGTCTGCTTGTATTCACGCATGGGGAGAGAAATCCCTCTTCCTATTCCTTCCAGCGCTTTGATGAGGAATTAATTATGCAGTAACGATGCTGCGCTTTGGTGTGTGTTTATGCAGCAAAAATTGTTATGCTTCCTATTTGATGTTCTGAATAGTTTGACCAAGGAGAATAAAACATGCCACTTCCTGGTTCTATCAGACATAGCCTACGTGTTTTTTTGGTGTTATAACAGCTGGCGTCGTAAAGAATGCAGACAGACTTACGATAACACCGCTTAATTATTTATTTTCCTTCTTTTATCGGTGGAGTTTATCATTTATACATCAGAATTTTACATGAAAACCTAGACAAAACAAAGTACGCCTAAAGCATAACGCATTGTTTCTAAATCAAACGTGCAAACACGCAAAGCAGGATTCATTCTGAGTGACATCCTGGTATCATATTTTGACCCCCTAAACAGGTTATTCACGCATTATGTAATGTTATTATATAACCTTGTGAGAGTAATTGAATTTATATAGATTACATGAAAGCATAGTTTCTGTGCTGGTAAACTCCAGACACTGATAAAAACACGGCTCTCTGTTTCAGCTGAACCTGTCGTGAGAATTCTGGGAGATTCTATGACTTCACAGTTCGAAGCACACCATTGAGTGTGATGGTGCTATTGATGACTACCGCTGTCTCTATCTGCACCCGAGAGTCTTCTACTCTTTCATCTCTGATTCCAGAACACCCTTCTTTGAGTTTAGATTCAATCAAATACAGAGACACAGTGCCCTCCAAAACATTGCTGCTCTCTGCGAGTCAGCAAACTATGAAATACAACACTTTATTTTGCCAGTGGCTCCTGCTACTGATACCCACCTTTTTCAAGATAATTATTATTGGTGGTAATAGACTTGAAGAAGTTAAACGTAATTTAGATATGAAGAGTTCAGATTAACAGTAATGTTGTATTAGCACAGCTGTGTGTCAGCAATTTTTAAACGTCGCAGTTCTTGCTCCTGTATAGTGCAGATTCCATGTAAATGGGTTATATAATACATGTTAACTAAGTATTTTACCCTAAGGTCCACTTATGATGTAAGTAACGTTTTTGTAACACTTTATTTTACAGTCCTGTTCTCCATGTACTTATTATAGTAATTACAGCGACATGGGTAATAATTAGGTACTAACCCTAAACCTAACCTTAACCCATGTAGTTACCTTTATATTAACCAGTACTTCCTTAGGTAAGTACACTGTACGTACACGTCAGTGCATTTACTGTAAAATAAACTGCAACAAACACACACTTTACAATTTTTCACCCTCTTTCTGACCCTTATAATTAAAATTCTGTTTTTATTTAGTTTGCTGCTGTTCCTTATCCCTTCTCCGGCCTTCGTTTGGGAATTACACTCAGGGTCTTTGGGGTCTCCACAAACCCCAGGCAACAAAATGTAATTATGTAACAAAACAATTGTTTTTTTTAGAACAAATGTAATTTTACTCTGTTTATTAATGTTTTTACTCAACATCTGTGCAGTTTTTGGAGTATTTATAATAATTTTAAAATGTATATAAATAAATTAAAAAATATTTTTTGAATGGATTTTCACACAAAATCAGTTTTTATGTAAAATTCACTTTATAAAAGACCCAAATTTCTAACTTTCACTCGTGGGGATAACATGGATTATTTAACATGGTTTAGTGTAAGATTTTTGACCATCTTTTGGAAAATACAGTTTTAAAATAATAAAAAAAGACTTTTACCAGTAAATGGCTGCAGAGCCCCACTATTTGCTATGTGCTATTTGACTGACTGAAAGACATCTTTTCACAAGTATTTTTCAGTTGGATTCATATCTAAATGTTATGAAATCACATTTATAATAATTACAATTAATTAATTTTGTCAAAGTTTAGCATTTTTTTGTACTAAAAAAATATTTTTTTCAATGATGTTACATTATGATTAGAATCAAACCTGAACAAGAGAAAAGTTGGAGTCTTTAGAGTTAATCATATATTTCAAACATCTGATTTTCTTATAATTCTACAATTTAAATATACACTTCAGTTACTAACTGTAACAGAACAAAAATTAACAGAAATGAACAGTTATATTACATATTGAGTAAAAAAATACACAACATTGTAGTGGACAGCACATTCCAGGGCCCAGTTTATGGCTGGGCCACTCTCTGTCCATAACAGTGGACAAAGGTTTGCTACATTTTGATTGGATCTTGGTAGACTGAGACAAACAAACTGTCCAACGCCATCAGATAAGATGCTATGACAACATCCAGACACCTCTTAGAGGCCAAAAAGACCAGCTCTTGTATCAAGCCCAGGAAGGACAAGACATCTCATTGGCCCAAATGCAGTACCCTTCACCCACATCCCTAGTGTCCTGGTCTATGACTGCCATAAAAATTCCACAGGACCTTAGCAGTACTGGGTGAAACAAAGACGACAATGATTCATCTAAATCCATTCATAACTATGTTTGGAAACCTTAAGACTGATGTAAACTACACACATCCATTTCATACTTATTCAGAGAAATAAGTATTCTCAGTGACAGCTATTTGTAATGCAACATCTTACACAGAATCAGCTGTTAATAAACAAATGAATGAACAGTTCAATCTTTTCCCATCATATTTGGTTTCTATTTGTTTAGAATATTGCCAAGGGTATTCTGATGGTGGTTTGGAAGGTGAGAAATGCATTGGTATACTTTAAAGACACTTTAAAGACTTCTAACTGTGTACAGTATGCAAATGAGTTCCACAGGAGAAAGGAGGGTGAGTCTCACTGTGGACCCCCTCTGATGCCAGCAGCCAATCGCAACACTGGAATGGAGAAGCGCCAAATTGCAATCTCCTCCTATTCGGAAAAGGATAAAGGTACCCTTTCAACAGACACACCTTGTTCTGAGCCTGTCCAGCAAGGATGAGACTGTAACAGTTCACCAAGTTCTGAATTTCTCCTTGAGAGAGATTGTGACAGTTCAACAAGTTCTGAATTTCTCCTTGAGAGAGATTGTGACAGAGCAACCACGTTCTGAGCCTCTGGTTAATCCAGAGAGACAACAAAAGATCCAAGGATCTGAATCTACAGCTTGTGAGGCAGCAACAGATATGACCATGTTCTGAGCCTCCAGCCTGTGAGGAAAGAGACATTAACAACCACTACGTTCAGAGTTTTAGTCCAGCGAGACGACTACAGCACGTCCCGAGTCTCCATGCCAGAGAGACCAAAGCGGATTGACCAAGTCCTGAGTGTATGACCCACAGAGTCAGAAGACACACAGAGACATTTGCAACAAGGTTGAGCTCAGGAGAGCAAACCTTCACTTCGAGGTTCCTTTGTCTGCGTGTTCCAGATTAAGGACCTTCTGCACCTACTTCAGGGCCTCATCTGCGTGTTCCAGATTTCAGGACCCTTTGGTGCTCCAGGAGATCAGCGTCCCACAGATCTTCGTGTTCAAGACTGTTGAAACGGATTCCAGCTCCTTTCCCACTGCATTGTCACCCAGCACAACCAGTGGATGAAGTCACTGCCATCGGACTGCTCACTCAACCAAGTGGAACGTAAATATCACTTAACCAAACCTCTTTCCAGAGACCTTGGCATTGTTGTATATTATCAGTATATGATTTTCTAATTTACATTAGAGTTAATTTAACTGATGCTAGTTAACAACAAATAATCTTTTGTTTATTTGTTTGATGCATAATAAGGTTCTTCACCTTAGTTTCAGAGAAACAACAGTTTATCTTTCCATAAGATAACGCAACTCTTCCATAGCCACACTCAACTTAATCACATGTATTTTATGTATCTTATGCACTTTATTCCTTTATCATTCATTGTATTCATTTAGTAGTTGTGTTAGCTATTCTTGTTTATCTTTTGCTAATAAAATCTATTTTATTACAATTGTGTCTTACTTGTGCTGATAATACAGAAAAGGCTCTACAAGTTAGAAATCTCACCAATCTTTCAGATAAATCAGCTGACCAACTTTCCCCACTTTACATTCAATCTAAAATGATTGAACAGCCTCCTGTGTGGAGTGTTCTCACAGAGCCAAGGTAAAAGACCTTGACTAGTGTCCCAAATAGAGGGGGAAGGTGGTCATCTGATGTACTCATAACCACACCTTAAGTGACGTGTGATCCAAATATCACAACGTCAGCTGTGACGTGAGTACCAATCACTACCTTACTTAACGTCCTTGAATGGACGAAGGTAAAATCACTACATAATTGGCGTCCCTTGTTTGGGCCCAAAAGTGAAATTATTACAACATGAACATCAAAATGCAATGAACTGATAACAAATGTATTTCTGTGTGTGTGTCAAAATGATCATTTTGCATTGTGGATGTTTTATGCATTGTTGGAAGTGTGCCACTTCATTTCTGAATGCGTGTTATGTGTTGTTTCTGTTTTTGAGGATGAATTTTGTCCATTTTCTAAGCCCTGAGTGTGACTTTTTTTGTCACACGAACATAAAAACAGATATCAATCCAATTTATTTTTTAAATTGTAGATCTAGAGAGTGTTGACCACCGTACAAAGTCTCATGCCATTTGGACAAAGGGACATTTTTTTCCTTTGGGGTCAGAAAAGACCCCGAAGACCCGGAGAAGGGTTTTAAGACTCTTAAGACCATTTGACTGCCCTCTTTGCATGCTAAATTAATGGTAGTCATACTATATGAATAATATAAACTACTGTTGAAATGTTTGGAGTAATACGATTTTTTAGTTTCTGAAAGTCTCTTATACAACATTATGACGTAAAAAAAGATTCTGCACTTACTTGTAGGCCACTAATCAAACAAGTAGCTACATTTGAGGTTTTGACAATGTGAACGTCTTGCAATGTGAAACGAATTTCCTTGCTCCATGGATAACTAATATGACCCCTCAAATATTTTGTATTACATAAATATTTATAAATAAATGATTATTCAATATATTCTGTGGCTGTAACCAATGACACGCAAGTATTTACTTGAGAATGTGACACTTTTTGTGTCCCTTATGTGTTAGGTTACACCTGGCCACTCCCCTCGGCCTTATGTCCAATCTGGATCTACCTGGACGTTCTCTTCTCCACCGCCTCCATCATGCACCTGTGCACCATCTCTCTGGACCGATACATCGCCATCCGTAACCCCATCCACCACAGCCGCTCAAACTCGCTTACTAGAGCCAGAGTCAAAATTATAGCAGCCTGGACCATCTCTGTGGGTAAGTTCAAGATCGCTCAAAGCCAGTAGGAAATTGCTTTCCAGCTCAATTCAAAAATGCTAAACAACTGAGACTGCATCTATTAGCACTGGTATGCCAAACCATAGCACCAAGCTGTCTTCTTACTCTCATTTTGTCTCCATCTGTCTTAAGTTATCTCCATGCCGGTCCCAGTTCTCGGCCTGCACGATCACTCCAAAGTCTTCCGGAATGAAAGCTGCCAACTGACGGACAACAATTTCGTCCTGATTGGCTCTTTTGTGGCGTTCTTCATCCCACTCATCATCATGGTCGTCACGTACTTTCTAACCATCAGCGCTCTGCAAAGCGAAGTGACTTTGTGCCTGGACCAACTCGTCGTGCGGCCAAAATGGTCATCCACTATTGGACTTCTCCCTCGTGGCTCGCTCTCCTCCGAGCGTCTCTTCTCGCGTTCGTCTATCTGCCGTGACGGGGCTTCCAGAGGGTCCAGCTGTCGCTCCATACAGTCCATCAGCAATGAGCAGAAAGCGTCTAAAGTGCTTGGCGTGGTCTTCCTTCTCTTTGTGATCATGTGGTGTCCGTTTTTCGTGACAAACGTGATAGCGGTGGTGTGTGGCTCGGCGTGTGACGAAGATTTGGTGGGGGGACTGATGAATGTGTTTGTTTGGGTGGGTTATCTGTCATCGGCGGTCAACCCTTTCATCTACACACTCTTCAATAAGACTTACCGTGCCGCTTTCGCCCGGTACATGCGTTGCCGCTACCGTGAGGACAGGAGGCCTCTGCAGCTGATACTTGTCAACACCATCCCTCCTCTGGCGTACAGCACCTCCGGGCTTTCCCTGAAGGTGGAGAACTCATTAAGGAAGAGGGCAGAGGGCAGCCGGTCTGGGAGCTTCTCCAACACAGATAGGTCAAACACACAAAACAAGCAGGAAAGGGATGAGGTAGTAAGCCATTTGTGAGACTAAAAACAGCTCTAGAGGGTTTTTAATTATGGCTCACATCAACAGACCTTAGAGACCGTCTTTTTGTAGGTGTAAAAGCTTGAAAAATGAAGTCTTCTATTTTAATATGTGTCCACCTGTGTGCCGCACAGCACAGTCAGCAGATACTACCTATGGCTCAAAGCCAAAAGAGAGACAGATGCTTTAAAATGTTCCAACAGCAATAAAGTTTCACAACTCTCTTTGTGGGACTCAAACCACAAATTTCTTTTTATTTTGTAGAAGATTTGTAAAAAATAAAAATAAAAAAAACCTCTCTGTATATGTTTACTTTAACCAAATATCCACTGTATGAATGAATTACATCACTTTTCTCATTTTATCTTGTCTCTGGTGAGGAATACTTTTATGTTCATTAATTTATTAATATTATAGATTGTATTGTGAACATTTGTTAATGATATGTGGGTAGATTAAATAAAACTTACAAGGAAGATTTGGTCGCTTTCTTGAGACTGGAATGGGATTTGGCAAATGAACTCGCAAACAATTAATCTTGATTTGTTACATGCCATATGAATGAAAAACAAATGCAGACAAAGTGAAGGGTGTGGCCAATAACAGACCAACTTGAGACTCTGAGGAGAGTTAAATTAGTGTCTAAACAGTATTTGACTTTTAATCTTTCCAGACCTGCAAAACATTTTGTTCTCAGATTTGCTACATAACATGGCAATTCTGGTGAATGAGTTCCTCGTGTCAACAACCCTGGCCATTTAAAGGGATAGTTCACCCAAAAATGAAAATTCTACACTGGCCAAACCAGTGTAGACCAATATGGAATATTGTTATAGTGCTGGTCTTGCTGGTGGACAAAACTCAGCTTGTGTAGCTGTTTCCCCAGCACTCCCACTTCTCACGCAGAGGACCAGCAAACCAGCAGCCAGCATCCCATGCTGGTCCCAGCATGCAAAATATGTTGATGACCAGCAATGCTGGATTTTACAGCAGGGTAGTCTGACAAGTCTGCATAATTATATTGAGTAGGTAAAAATGTATAACATATGGAAAAATAATGATGATTTTACAATGATGCCTTCATTTATCATTCTACCAAGTTTGTGTGTGCAGTGTGCACTGGTTGCATTTTTGTAAGGGTTTTCTGTGGATACTGAACTGATGTCACTGGTAATTAAGGACAATTGGAAGTTCATGACAGTCATGTGACTGTGATGTGAGAGCTCAGATTATCCACTCATCTAAACAACGCAACACAACGTGGAAGTGTAGGCTACTTCTCTTACTCTAAAGCCAATGTACGGATCCACCTGGTGTACAGTATGGGTAAGGTAAGATCTGGCATATACAGTAGTAAATCTAGATCTAAGATGCATCTTCTTTGGCCTATCTTCGAATATATAGCTAGACCATAGATTTGAAAAATGTGTTTCTTTGTGTCAGAGTTACTAATTTTGAACCATAACAGGCACTCAGAGAACCCTTACAAAAAGTGCTGTGGTGGTACTTTTATCACCATATTTAATACCATGGTAATTTGATATAGGCCTACAAGCCTACAACAAATAAATCATATAGCTACAATGAGGTATGTCTACTTTACTCTAAGGTATTTTAAAGAATAAAGTATATAGACGTTTATTTACCTTTTAATAATGTAAATAATCATGTGGGTAGAGAATGAGATCATAGAATAGCGCCTCTCCTTAGCAAAGATTTTGCAACACGCATGCGCCCTAGTGGAAAACAAAAATACTACACCTGAATCATGTCTCGTTTTTGACTTACTCAACGCTGGTGCTTTGGTGTTCCTCTCAATATTTCAGTAAGTTGTTGAGTCGCTGTTATCCCTTCTTGATTTTTCTCTCTCTTAAAACACTAAATAGCACGAAAAACCACCACAGAAATGTCCTTAACACCAGTTTGTGTCTTAACTTTCAACAATTTTAACCTCCTGAATGCCACTGTCCACGTACGAGGACATCATTTTAGTGAACTTCTCTGATATCTTACATGTCAATTTTAAGTCTGGATGTCCTGTAAAGAGCACATTTGGGGCTTTTCACTGATACCATTTGTTTTGAGGTTTCACAACTTCTCCTTGGTCTTTAAAAATGACTGAATGATCAAATTTAGCTCTCTTATGGAAATATGATACTATTTTGTAATTATCATTTAAATCTGACTACTTTTCAAATTGTTCGTTATAAATCAACATCTCAGGAAAATGTTATATGACTTTTTGTTACGAAACGGCACGAAACATGTCCTGGTGTATCCAAGGGTATATAATATTTGTTAGGAATATTAGTATGTAATTTCTTCAATTACATACCAATTTTCCTTTAGAATATTAGATATTATTATGAAAATGTTGCCAACTATTACTCTGATTATTACACTTCTTTTTTCATTGCATGTTGTTCAACACATTGATATTCAAATTAGAGGCAGTGTATAGATTGCATTGAATGGGGGAACCCATGTATGGCCATTTTACCCACATATTGCATAAAGTAAAATAGTATAATTCATCCTGTTATATATTTCATAACATAGTTGAGAATCATCTTTAAATCAAGTTTTGTTAAAAATTGTTTAAATAAACCCCTAAAAATTGATTGTTGAATAATTTTTTTTTTTTTTTTTTGCCTGCTGGTGTCCACTTACGAGGACATAACATAGCATAACATATTACTAAAATATCATGTTATTTTGAGACTTGCTTTTATCTTTGCTAAATGTGAGACCATAAACTGTTGTAGGCCTATAGATGTGACTCACGAGATGGTAACATTATTTTAGGGTCCAATTCTCACTTTTAACAACTATAGTTGCTTATTAGCTTGCACATTACTAGCATGGCTGTTTATTAGTAGCCTACTTATAAAGCACATATGCTTTATTCTGCACAACCATTTTCTACATCCCTAATCCTACCCCATACCTAAACTTAAACGCTACAACTACCTTACTAACTATTAATAAGCTGTAAATTAGTTATTGAGTTTACTGAGGCAGAAGTCCTAGTTAATAGTGAATATGTGTTCCCTATAGTGTTACCTGTGATAGTTTTTTGGGATAAAAACAAACAAATAAATTGTTGTTGGGGCTAAAGAAAACCAGGATTAAGGCCATAAACAGTTAACTTTTAAAAAGAAGAAGCCTCAACAAAATACTTGTTCAACTAATTTATATCTACAATTTATAAGGAATGATGCAACTTGAGTTTACAGGTTGGCCTACACATTAACTGAGCCAATCACAATGCAGATTATTTTTTGTGAAATATATCTGTTGCCTACTTTTGTTAGCTCCAGGATTACTTAGTTAATCAATGAATTCATTTTATTCAAGACAGCCTCAAGTCGTCCTCGTTTGGACCATTTGAGAGGTCCCCACAGTGAAGCTGTTTTTTTTTTCACTGGCAAGTTTGGAAACACAGGGAAGTCGTGTCATGTTATAGGCTAGTCGTGTGCTTTGCTCTGAACTGATTTATAACATTTATTTGTTTTAGTTTTGCACTCAGTCTCGGTACCATCATTCAGTTTAATCATTGACAGAAAATGTGACGCGCAAAAGTTTGCCCGGCGGTGACGGGTGCAAAATCCATAGTTTGCGATGACACGCGGAGCGCAAAACCTGCGGAGATTTAAATGCGCGCGGACTGTCACGCCACAGGACAATCCGTTCACTCAACAGCAGCGATATGCCACAAACGAGCGATTTTTGGTTTTCGATTGTTGGTTAAAGAAGGGGAATCTAAACTGAAGTCTTAGGTCTACTGGAACACCGCTACAATGAATAAGCTCAGTCCTTTCAGTAATCTTGCCAAGTTTATCTCAAAGTCGTCCGATAATGGGCCAGTCAGTGGGGAGAAGCTCTGCATGGAAGACTGCAAACCTCTGTGCCGCTGCGGGCCGGACCTTTGCATTTGTCCTTCCTCACAAAATAGTAAAGATGGACCGATGGAATATGAGGTTAGTTTTATTCTAACAATTTGATCATTACAGAAAGTTTCACTAAGAAAAAAATAACTGTGTTTACAATAGGATATTTTAAACGTCAAAAATATTTTCAAATTCTTGTGTTTGTGTTTATTAGGCCTACATATTGTCTATGTAGCCAATATATATTGGGCTACTGGCCAAAAATTTGGACACTTAAGCTACACAAAAGCGTGTGAAATTAATTACATTAGATAACAAAATAAAAAATAAAAAAGTTCTAGTCACTCCAGAAGTAACTTCTCTTATGTTTTTTTGGTCATAAATTGGTCTCAGTGATTTTTGTGGATGTACAGGCTTTTCAGCGGGTGCCTCAAAATATAGACATGTGCACACATTTCTATATTTATTTATTTGAATACATTTGAAATGCTTTTTTTATTTTTTTTTAAATAGTGTGCCATCTTACTTTGATATTTTATTATGTAACGCCAAGGTTTGAACTATAGATAAAATTGATTATATATTTTTATTTCTTGAATAAGCATTAACTTCTAGATTTTTAAATATGTATCTATAAGAAGGTTAAATGTCAAATTCAATGACATTAAATACAAAAAACAAGCAAAGAATGAACGACAACAATGATTGCCACTGTAAAACTTTTTACAGTCTTGACTCTTGACTCTTCTGGCCACAGAGAAACTTTAGCTCTTTCAAAGCCTGATGCATAAAAAAATGCATAAAGTACAAATAAAAATGGCACTTTGGATCAAATGTGATCAAAACTCAATTGTAATAGTGCAAAAGTCTTTGAGTAGTAAAAGAGGTGGAGTAAATTCCAAGTCTTGTGATTTGATTGTTCAGTCAGACAACCTTTACTAATCTGCTCTAATACTTCTCTCTCTCTCTCTCTCTCTCTCTCTCTCTCTCTCTCTCTCTCTCTCTCTCTCTCTCTCTCTCTCTCTCTCTCTCTCTCTCTCTCTCTCTCTCTCTCTCTCTCTCTCTCTCTCTCTCTCTCTCTCTCTCTCTCTCTCTCTGTGTGTGTGTGTGTGTGTGTGTGTGTGTGTAGCAAGTGCTTTGTAGAGCCTCAGATTTAGAGCAAATTTATTGGGCTCAGTTGAGTGTTTTCACAATGCCTTGAAGCACATGTCAATAATACAAAGTGACTTTATATTACTCAACTGGTAAGTAATATCTTTAAGCTAATAGGTTTATGCTCAGTTTTTTCTGTTTGTTTAGGAGAAAGGAAGTCCACGGGAGGGCTGGACCCCTGAAAAACATGCTTTTGATAATCTTGGTTATGAACCAGAGGGTCGAGATGGACTGAAGCACAATTTGGGCCACCAATTGGTGGTCGAGGAGACTGAGGTGAAGATCCGGGTGCAGGGAATGACATGTCAATCATGTGTCCGATCTATCGAAGAGCGGATTGGAAGTCTTCAAGGTGTTGTTGGTGTCCATGTGTCTTTGAGCGATAAAGAAGCCTCTTTGAGGTTTAACCCTGCAAAAGTTACGCCTGAGGATTTGAGAAAACATATTGAGGAAATGGGCTTCGATGCTTCACTTCTGGCCTTGCCAAGCCAACTACAGCCTTCGGTGACTGATTGGTCTGAGGTGACATTAGGTGTTGAAGGGATGCATTGTGGGTCATGTGTAAAGAACATAACAGACACCTTGACGGGAATGTTAGGCGTAAACTCTGTATTCGTTTCATTGGAAAAAGGAAGTGTAGACCTTAGATTCGACCCATCTCTGCTAACCCTGGAGACCGTTAAAGGGTTCTTAGAGGAGATTCCACCGGGGAATTTTAGGGTTTCCATTCCTGGTTGGAACTCTAGATTGAATTCCACCAGTATTCCACTCCAGAGTGTCACCATTGGAGTAGAAGGAATGACATGCAACTCTTGTGTTCAAGCCATAGAGGGAATTGTGTCCCAGAGAGCTGGGGTACACTCCATAAAAGTTTGCTTACAGGAAAAGAAGGGAATTGCAACATTTGACTCCAGCATGACCTGTCCAGAAGAACTGCGGGCAGCAATTGAGGACATGGGATTTGAAGCGTGGCTGGATCAAGGTACTGAATACATATTAGGATACATGTCTCACACAGTGAAGATCATCTTTCTCACAGTGACCACTAGTAGATATCTTGTCTAGACAGTGGCTTCTTCTCTGCCAGCAAAATCTGTCCAGAACAATGGTTTCCTTGGTTATCACACAGGTTGCCATTCTAGAATAACATGAAGTGTTCTTGAATGACTCAAAACCCAGACATGGCAACCTTTAAAAGGGAAAGTGGGTGAGGTAATCGGATTAAAGAGGCTTTAGGTAGACTGCTCTCTCTCTCTCTCTCTCTCTCTCTCTCTCTCTCTCTCTCTCTCTCTCTCTCTCTCTCTCTCTCTCTCTCTCTCTCTCTCTCTCTCTCTCTCTCTCTCTCTCTCTCTCTCTCTGTCTCTCAGCAATGTTCATAACTTTTTAACTGTGACCCCTTTACTGTATTTAAATATTTACTTCATGATTATAAAAAAAATAGTTATTATAGCAAGCTACAAGGAGGTTTATTATTCTCAACTAAAACTAAAATCATAAAAAATGTGGTTACACTTTTGTTGGATAGTCACCTTTAAACATTCTATTTTAACATTGGACCTACATGTAAACTAACTCTCATTACAGCATTAGTTGAGTATTAATAGACTGGTTGGGTTAGTAGAAAAAGTTGACATGTAGGCTACTTGTAGAGTTACTTTTAGTACTTTTAGTACTTTTTTTAGTACTTTTAGTCTGTGTTAGTCTCTACTCTAATGAGGTGCAATGTTACTTATAGCAAATACTTTCTATATAAGAAGACGATGCACTCCAATTACTTATGAATGGGAGAAAGTGCAACACCCAATATGGCGAATAAGCCCCGCCTTCTAAATGAAAGAGCCAATTGTTGATTAGTAAAGTCATCGCGTCACTGTTAGAAGCTCCGGTTGCTATAGAAACAGTAACTGTTCTGAGACGCGTGTTTACGATTGCGCATGTGCATTAGCTTTGGCTTATCATGAATTAAGCGTTTAGAATCAAAATGTATGAGACAGTTGTTGTCAGATTTCATTGGTGATTTCAAATATGAAATTGAATCGCAAGCTTGGAGAAACAGTTTTGGAGAATTTGATGTTTCCCCATTCAAAGAGATAGGAGCTGCACTTGCATGCCCGAGAGGCATTTCAAAGATGGCCGTCGAGTGAAATCACTTGTCTTAAAGGGACTTTGCTTAAAATCAACAGAATGTCTAAAGGGGAACATCAAAATAAATAAAATATAGTAAGCTTAAACGTATTTTATTTCCAGCTAGTTGCCAAGGCAACATATCTAATTTTTGTTTAGTTTAAGCTGAAGTACAAATAACTAAAACTAATACTGGGTACACACTGCACGATTTTAGCCCCGATTTTCACTCGCTGATAGTTTCGTGGAAATCGCAGATAAATGGACAAAATCATTCTTTTATGTGAGTGACAATCTTGTTGTATGTATTATCAAAGACACGATATGACTGAAGCGCCGATGCGTAGCCGATGCCCATGAGATTTTAAGCAATGCTAAATTACTGGACCTGTCTGCGACTCAAGAGTCATGCAGTGTGAAATCTGTTTGAGTGGAAATTACATTGGCGACGACCTAACGTCTGTATTAATGAACAAATGATTCGTAAACATGTCTTTAGAATGGAATTAAATAACAAGTACTTTGGGTGTCTTGTTTATCATGTTTATTTTCATAAAAAAGCAACAGAGCTAAAATCATGCTAGCAACACAGCGCATGAGTGTGAATCACGCAGTATCCCCCTTTGATCTCGTAGGTGTCTGATCCACTACGAGAAGGTAGAACTGTCCATCTTGCCTGGACTTATTTTACCCCTCCCTTCACTGGCCGTCTGAGACAAATTTTGTGAATACTAAAAGATTCCTCGGATCCTAAGATCCTGGAGCCTTTGATCGTTAGTTTGACTTTGACAGCCAATTAATGTCCATTGCGATCAAATTTGACCTCAGACGAAATTCTGGCAGTGTCAGAAGATTTGACGCACAGTTATTTAGTGTGGCTTCTCCTATGACAAATTATGTTTTATTAACAAATTTCGGGATGAGCACGTTCAGATAATCTACCCAATCAGCACAAGAGGAAGCTTATATAGAGCCGGCTTACCTCTGTTCCTCAACAGTTTTTCCATCATCCCTCCTCTATATTATTCCTATCCTAACCCATCTCCTCAGACAGCACGCCAAATACGCATATTTTATACTATATCTGATTATATGTAAATGTGAACTCATGATCCGTCAAATAAAAAACCAATAGGAACGGCAAACCTGACGACGCAATTATTAGTGAGACAACAACAAACCACTGCTTGTTCCACACACATTATCCTAGTTTTTTTTTCAGTTTTCTTTTCAAGAGAAGCCATCAAAATGAACGTTAGAGATTTTTTTTGCTAGCCACCATTTCTATCCCGCATGTAAATGCAGCTCACGTCACTGAACATGTCACGGATTGATACTATAACACTCCGGACGAATCTTCTTGTGTGCGTCCGTTTTTAATGCATCTTGACTGCCGTACAGTCTGACATTAATGACAACTGAGATCCTACAGTGTGACATGGCTTACAGCTGGGTCGTAAAGCACTATTATAAATCGTACAGTGTGCATCCGGCTTTAATGGTGCCCCAGACGGTCATGTAGCGTGAGAAGAACAGCGATCCAATGACTTTGAAAATCATGTAGTGTACCAGCATAAATAAACTAAAACTTAAAAAAAAAACGCAGACATATATATATAAAAAAGACAAAAACACAACAATATTGCTAAAACTTGAACTAAAATTAAAATGAAAACAAAAAATAAAAAATATTAACAAAAACTATAATAGTGCATCGGTGATAAAATAACACTGGCTATAAGACTAAAAATAATTATTCACTTATGTTCAGTATGCACATTAAATGTCTTCCATACTGCAATTTTTCTCTCTTTCAAAGATTCTGGCGTTTGTGAAGTTCCGTCAAGCAGTCGGATGTCAAGTGGTCTGAAACACCTGCCCTCACAGGGCCACACATCCAAATCTTCACCAAGTGAAATCACCAAAGACAACCTCCGTGGCTCAGAGGAAAGAGAGACACGGAAATGTTTTGTTCATGTGACAGGAATGACCTGTGCATCCTGTGTGGCCAACATTGAGAGAAACCTGTTGAAACATGAAGGTAAAAATGGCATTCAGGATTAAGAGTACTTTTTTAAAGTGTCTTTAAGTTGCTATCAATATAATATAAGCATAACAGTGGTTTGATTTGTATGTCTATTGATTGACTAGGTATTAAATCAGTATTAGTCGCTCTGATGGGTGGAAAGGCAGAGGTGAAGTATGATCCCGGGCTTTTGGACCCAGCACAGATCGTCCAGCTCATCTCTCGCTTAGGGTTTGGTGCCTCAGTGATGGAAGAGAATATAGTCCAGGATGGTGTCTTGGATCTCTCTGTGAGTGTCTGGCAGCGTTATTATTATAACGTAAAGGGATAGTTCACCCAAAAATGAAAATTCTGTCATCATTACTCATCCTCAAGTTGTTCCAAACCTGTATGAATTTCTTCTGCTGAACACAAAAGAAGATATTTTGAAGAATATGGGATCCCAAACATTTGATGGGACCCCACTGCCTTCCATAGTAATGAAAAAATACTATGGAAGTCAATGGGGTACATCAACTGTTTGGTTTATGACATAAAAAAAAAACTTATTTTGTGTTCAGCAGAAGAAAGTAAGTCACACAGGTTTGGAACTGCTTATAAGTATAGGGTGACAGAATTAAAAATGTTGGGTAAACTATCCCTTTAAACTAAAACTAAAGCCATAAAAAAAAACATTTTCATTTCTTGAAATAAAATAAGCATTAACTGAAATAAAATAAAATATAAAGACCTTAAACTTATTTTATTATAAGTTATCTAGTTGTCAAGGAAACATTTCTCATTTCCCTTTAGTTTAATTTGATGTTCTAAACAAACTAAAACTAAAATTGAAATAAAAAATAAATAAATAAAACTATGTAGACATATAATATTTTATTTTTACAAAAAACAAAATTACTAAAACCTGTAACTGAAAACATTTTTTAAAATGGAAAATATAAAATCTAATATTAATCAAAGTATTAATAAAAACGTCTCGGTTACGTATGGTAACCCTCGTTCCCTGAAGGAGGGAACGGAGACGTACGTCGGACGTACCGACGAATTGGGATCACTTCTGGGAGCCCCTATCAGCTTCGAGCTATCTAGAACCGGCCAATGGACAATTGGCGTGCGAGATTTGCATCTCGCGCCCCGCCCCGCGCCGCGGGTATAAACAGGAAGCGAGAGCGAATGCACGCTGTTTTTCACTGAGGAGCCACACGTAGTGGCTCGACCTGCAGTGATGGTACAGCAACTGTGGCGACGGGACGTACGTCTCCGTTCCCTCCTTCAGGGAACGAGGGTTACCATACGTAACCGAGACGTTCCCATTCAGTCGGTCACGTTCGACGTACGTCGGACGTACCGACGAATTGGGATCCCCTATGGAAAACGCCATAGTTACTACCACTTCCAGCGCCCAGCGATGAGCCCCACAGACCCCGATCTGATGCGGGCGGGTAGGTTCACGCAGGGAGAGTCAAAGCTGCTGTTCCGCAAGACCCACTCAGCTGACTGTATTGGATAACGCTGGGAAAGCGTGCCTGTGAAGGCAGCTGCGGAAGCCACATCATGCCCAGAGGGAGTTAACATGTGGAGAATACACGTATGGGCTGGCCGTGGGCAGCACAACATACGGAAGTCTCAGGGGTGGCCCCGGTCAATTAGGAGGGAGACAACACGAACCTGAGACGGCAGAGGAGCTCTGCCGAGGGAAAGACACGGGCTCGCCGTAGGGAGCCGTACCGTGGAAGAATACACATATGGGACCGCCGTGGGGGTCACTACATACGGAACCCAGCCTAACACAAGTTCCACCAATGCATACGAGTGTTAGACCTGGCGTCGAACGCTCCGCCACGTCCGACTGCCGCGGGTTGCGGAGGACTCAACAGGGTTCGCCGTTCCGGGGAACTCGACTGGAGCAGAATGAGCGCACGCATCCGTCTACCATAGGGGAGGGAATGGCGCAGCAAGCCGACACTGGAACGGGTACTTCGGTGTTACTGACTATGGGAAGTGAGCACACAGGAAGAGACCGGCTCTACACGGAGGCTATAGAATCTAGCGAACGTGTTAGGTGTCGCCCAGCCCGCAGCTCTACAAATATCTGTCAGCGAGGCGCCACGAGCCAGCGCCCAGGAAGAGGCAACACCCCTAGTGGAGTGGGCTCTTAACCCGAGCGGGCAGGGCACGTCTTGGGACTGATAAGCCAAGACGATGGCGTCCACTATCCAGTGGGCCATCCTCTGCTTGGAGACAGCCTTTCCCTTCTGCTGTCCTCCGTAACAGACGAAGAGCTGCTCTGAGGTCCTGAAGCTTTGCGTTCTGTCCACGTAAGTCCGGAGAGCACGGACGGGACAGAGAAAAGCTAGGGCTGGGTCTGCCTCCTCCGAAGGCAGCGCTTGCAGGCTCACCACTTGGTCCCGGAAGGGAGTAGTGGGAACCTTGGGCACGTATCCAGGCCGGGGTCTCATGACCACATGAGAGTTACCGGGCCCGAACACCAGGCACGATTCGTCGACCGAAAATGCCTGCAGGTCCCCTACCCTCTTGATGGAGGCCAACGCAATCAGGAGTATAGTCTTTAACGACAGGATTTTCAACTCGGCTGACTGCAGAGGCTCAAAGGGTTCTCTCTGTAGTGCAGTAAGCACCAGAGCTAAGTCCCAAGAGGGTATAGAGGGAGGACGAGGAGGATTTAATCTCCTCGCTCCCCTAAGGAACCTGACGATCAGATCGTGCTTACCTAGAGATTTTCCATCTACGAACTCATGATTAGCGGCGATAGCGGCGACATAGACCTTGAGGGTGGAGGGAGACAGCCTTCGCTCCAACCCATCTTGTAGAAAGGTAAGCACAGAAGCGATCGAACATCTTCGGGGGTCTTCTTGGCGGGAAGAGCACCAATCGACGAACAGGTTCCACTTCAACGCATAGAGGCGCCTCGTAGAGGGGGCTCTAGCGGAAGTGATGGTGTCAACTACCGCTTGTGGTAGGTCACCTAGAACCTCCGCGTCCCGTCCAGGGACCAGACATGGAGTTTCCAGAGGTCTGGACGCGGGTGCCATAGGGTGCCCCGTCTCTGAGTCAGGAGGTCCTGCCTCAGAGGAATGGGCCAGGGAGGTGCTGTCGCAAGGAGCACTAGTTCCGGGAACCAAGTCCGGTTGGGCCAATACGGAGCGACCAACAGGACCTGCTCCTCGTCCTCCCTGACTTTGCACAGAGTCTGCGCAAGAAGGCTCACTGGGGGAAACGCATACTTGCGTTCTTCCCGGGGCCAGCTGTGGGCCAGGGCATCCGACCCGAGGGTTCCCTCGGTCAAGGAATAAAACCACTGACAGTGGGTCGTCTCTGGGGAGGCAAACAGGTCTACCTGTGCGGCCCCGAAACGACTCCAGATTAGCTGGACCGCCTGGGGATGGAGTCGCCATTCTCCCGGAAGTTCCTGCTGACGTGACAGCTCGTCGGCCGCACAATTGAGCAGGCCCGGAATGTGAACAGCACGAAGCGACCTCAGATGCTTCTGACTCCATAAGAGGAGATGGCGGGCGAGTTGCGACATGCGACGGGAGCGTAGACCACCTTGTTTGTTGATGTACGCTACGGCCGCAGTGTTGTCCGTCCGGACCAGAACGTGCTTGCCTCTGAGCGGCACTTTGAAGCGGCTGAGTGCAAGACGAACTGCTAACAACTCGAGGCAATTGATATGCCATTGCAGCTGAGGCCCCGTCCACAGGCCCGAAGCTGCAAGCCCGTTGTACGTGGCACCCCAACCCGTGGATGAGGCATCCGTGGAGACAACGGAGTGCCTGGACACTTGTTCTAGGGGGACTCCCGCCCGGAGAAACAAAGGGTCCGACCACGGGCCGAAGGTTTGGCGGCACCTCGGAGTCACTTGGACGCGGAGGGAACCGCTGTGCCACGCCCATCTCGGGACTCGATCGTGTAGCCAGCGTTGAAGCGGTCTCATATGAAGCAATCCGAGCGGCGTTACTGCGGCTGCGGATGCCATATGCCCCAGGAGCCTCTGAAAATGTTTCAGTGGAACCGCTGTCCTGCCTTTGAATGAATTCAGGCAGTTCAACACCGACTGGACGCGCTCCTCGGTGAGGCGCGCAGTCATGGCGACCGAGTCCATCTCCATACCGAGAAAAGAGATCCTCTGCGTGGGGCAGAGTTTGCTCTTCTCCCAGTTGACCCGAAGTCCCAACTGGCTGAGGTGACTGAGCACCTTGTCCCTGTGTTCGCACAACTGCTCTCGTGACTGGGCAAGAATCAGCCAGTCGTCGAGGTAGTTGAGGATGCGAACACCATGCTCTCTCATGGGAGCAATGGCCGCCTCCGCAACCTTCGTAAAGACGCGGGGCGACAGGGACAGGCCGAAGGGTAAGACGCGGTACTGATATGCCCGTCCCTCGAACGCGAAGCGCAGAAAGGGCCGGTGTCGAGGGAGAATCGAGACATGAAAGTACGCGTCCTTCAGGTCGATCGCTGCAAACCAATCTTGGGGACGGATGCACCTGAAGATGCGCTTCTGCGTTAACATCGTGAACGGCAGCCTGTGAAGGGACCGGTTCAGGAATCGCAGGTCCAAGATCGGTCGTAACCCGCCGCCTTTCTTGGGTACAATGAAGTACGGGCTGTAGAACCCGGACCTCATATCGGCTTGAGGGACCGGCTCTATCGCGTCCTTCGCCAGTAGGACAGCGATCTCCGCCCTGAGCACGGGGGCGTTCGCCTCCACTACAGTCGTGAAGTGAACGCCCCTGAACTTGGGGGGACGCCGGGCGAACTGAATCGCATAGCCGAGTCTGATGGTACGGATGAGCCACCGAGACGGGCTGGGAAGCGCTAGCCAGGCTCCCAGACTCCGAGCAAGGGGGACCATCGGCACCACAGACGTACCCGCAGCGGGGCAGCGAGGCGGAACGCAGGGATCCGGCTCGGACGGCATGGGAGCGGCCCGTAGCGGGATCTGAGTGTGCTGTGCAACACTTACCTGCATCCGCGGAGGGGACGTGCGAGTGTGGGGAGGCCGCTTGTGTGCGTCCCGACAGCCGGCGTCCCCTGTTGGCGAAGGGAGAGGTACTTGAGGGTGGCGAGGCATGGGAGCGTCGACCACCGCCAAGCGCGCTCTCTTGGCACCCAGAGATATTGGAAACTGCTCTTTTATTGAAGTTTTGGGTGCCGCTGGCACTGGGACCAGCGGCGGAACAGACAAACAAAAGATTTTCCCCCGGCCCTCCTCCGGGGGAAGGAGTGGTGCTGCAGCCATCTCCCTCAGAGCAGTTTCCTCCATCTCTGGGTGGCCCGTCTCAGGGTCGCTTGCGACGACGCTTGCCACCTGGCTTGGCAGCGGCCTGAGCGGGCTGGACATCCTTCCCACGGCCGGCCCCACGCCGTCGGCTGGTGGAAGGCTGCTGCGGTGCCTTGGCGGGGGCGGAGGCGGCGGCGGGTGGACGTCCTCGGCGACGAGTAGTCGGAGGCGCTGCCACCGGCGGCGGGGTGGGGGCAGCAGCGGGCCGCCGGGGCAGGATGTGCTTAATCGCCTCCGTCTGCTTCTGGGCGGCCGAGAACTGTTGGGCGAAGCTCTCGACCGCGTCGCCGAACAACCCAGCTGACGAGATGGGGGAGTCCAGGAACCGATATTTATCGGCCTCCCTCATATCAGCCAGGTTGAGCCAGAGATGACGCTCCTGGACCACAAGCGTGGACATCGCCTGACCGATGGAACGGGCGGTGACTTTCGTCGCCCGGAGGGCGAGGTCCGTCGCCGTCCGGAGCTCCCGGAGGAGCTCTGGGTCAGGCCTACCCTCGTGCATGTCAAGGAGTGCCTGGGCCTGGTGGACCTGGAGCAACGCCATGCCATGCAAAGCGGACGCAGCCTGCCCGCAGGCCTTGTAAGCCTTCCCAGTCAGACTGGAAGAGAACTTACAGGCCCGGGACGGGAGACGTGGGTCACCGCGCCAGTTAGAGGCGGTCGCCGGACACAGTTGCATCGCGACGGCGCGCTCCACTGGCGGGATCCCCACGTAACCCTTGGCTGGCCCGCCGTCGAGGGTAGTGAGAGGGGAGGAGTCACTCGGCCGGTTTCTGGCAGAAAAAGGTGCCGTCCACGACCTCGTGAGCTCCTCATGCACCTCCGGGAAGAAAGGTGTCGGGGCGGGACGCTGAGAACCAGCGCGACCCACCCCGAGGAACCAATCGTCCAACCTAGAGGGTTCGGGACACGGTGGAGGGTTCCACTCGAGCCCAACCCTTTCGGCGGCCCGGGAAAGCATAGCAGCCATCTCAGGGTCCGGGGCAGCCGTTGCCACTCTCCCAGAGGGAGGCAGTACAACTGACCCTTCATCCCCCGAGGACTGAAACTCCCCCTCCGATGCAGCGATTGACATCTGTTCGTCTGCTGGAGCTCCAAAAGTCACCACTGGTCTCCCGTGGGAGGGTCCAGCGGGTTCTCCTGGAGGCTCTACCGGCTGCGGAGCAGAGGGAATAGGGGCCTGCGGAGATTCACTCGGCGGGTTTGCCCTAAACGTGATCCTCAGATCACCCTGGCCATCCAAAGAAGCAGGACCGCCCGGGTTAGGGGCAGCCCTGGTTCGTGGGATGGGTAAGGGGACTCCCCCAGCCCGAAGGTAGGAGAGTCTCGATCTTAACTCCGAGATGGTCATGTTCCCGCAGTGGGAACATGAGCCATCCACAAACGCCGCCTCAGTGTGCTGTATGCCCAAACACGTGAGACAGCGATTGTGACCGTCAGCAGGGGACAGGGAACGACCGCATCCAGAAACGCACGGGTGGTAAGACATCCTGAAAAGGACGGCACGTCACCCGTGAACTCTTTTTGTGAGGAAAACGCTCTGTGCTGAAGCACTCAGGGGGAAACGCGACAGCGCACGGGATTGTGTGCAGCCCGTGCCTGTACTCAAACAGGGAAAACGCCCAACCAGACCAACAGAAATTTGTTGCTGTGAAAACAGCAGTTTTCTCTGCTCTCTCAGCAGCTGGATGAGTCAGCGCGGTCCCGCTGAAAGGTGCCGTTTCTCCAACACGCGTCCTCTTCCGGTTCCTCTCCGGTCTAGTTCTCTTGCTGTAGCAGCGAAAATACTCTTCTATAGTAGATGAGTGAGTCGTCTTCATATGCCTGTGTGGCTCCGAAGTGAATGACAGCGTGCATTCGCTCTCGCTTCCTGTTTATACCCGCGGCGCGGGGCGGGGCGCGAGATGCAAATCTCGCACGCCAATTGTCCATTGGCCGGTTCTAGATAGCTCGAAGCTGATAGGGGCTCCCAGAAGTGATCCCAATTCGTCGGTACGTCCGACGTACGTCGAACGTGACCGACTGAATGGGAACTATTATTATTATTATTACTATTATTACTATTATTACAAAGTATTAATAAAAACTCAGCGCTACTAAAATAACTGGTGTCTGGGTGATTTTGTAATTACGACCATTTAACTGATTTTATTTTTCTAAATTAAAAAAATTGTCTAAATATGTTATTTTTCTCTTTAGATATTTGACTGATATTGGTCATATATTAAACAGATATTTGTTTTTGTATTTAATAATCATATAAAAACATTTTATCACAAGATTCTCAAAAATGTCTTTACCTCCAAATTATTAGTAATTTTCATAAACAATATGACTAACAGACATTATCAATTAAATTTAGTCTTTTTTTATTAGTACCTGAAGGAACAGATTTCACTTAAATATATTTTATACACTGGTTGTTTGAAACCAGTTGAAGGACTAAACATTCATAATAATGTAATTTAACATCACAAAAAAATAAACGAAATTCTAAGTGTATTGAAGTCTATGTTTTTTTTTTTTACCCTTTTATATCTGTCACATTTACTGGGCAAATGTATTCAAATTTATTTATTCACTGCTTGAATTGGTAAGTTATTGTATTTACAAGAAACATGATCTCTACAAAATGCTAACCATTATATATTTGAAAGAAATCTAAAGAAAATCTATTTTCCTCTTCTATATAAACCAACGGCAAGAGAGATGAAATGGAAATTCTTATGAAGGTCTGATGTAGAATTCAACAAAAGAATGGTTTATAGGCTGCTGAGCTTGTTTCAGTCTTGTGGATTTCAATCTTGACTCTGATATTTCATCAGGTCACCGGTATGACATGCGCTTCCTGTGTCCATAACATCGAGAGCAGACTTTTAAGGACAAAGGGAATACTGGAAGCCTCTGTTGCTTTGGCAACAAACAAAGCTCATGTGAAGTTTGACTCGGATTTGGTAGGCTCTCGAGATATCGTCCGAATTATTGAGGTAAAATTATATTTATATTATTGACAAGCATGAATCAGGTTTTAATATTAGTGTTATTTTATTAATTTATTGTTGTTATTCTTCTTATTCGTTCATTTTATTTGTCAATTTGTTGCTCTCTCGTTTTCCCCTTTTCTATAGGGTTTGGGTTTTGGTGTGTCTTTAATAAAAAACGAGGGACTGAACAACACATTGGACCACCAAGAGGAAATTCGGCAGCAAGTATCTTTTTCAAACTTAACCTCTCTTATTTCTGAAACTCAACGTGTATGTGTGTGTGTGTGTGTGTCAGAGAGGGTGTAAGTTTATGTATTTCTTTCCATAATGGTGTAAACTTCTCTGTACCTGCAGATGGAAGCATTCATTTCTGTTCAGCCTGGTGTTTGGGATCCCAGTGATGGGTCTGATGATCTACATGATGGTGATGGACAGTCAACATAAGGAGCATGGCGGTTCCATGCCTGTGGACCAGAATATCCTACCTGGTCTCTCCATCATTAACTTGGCCTTCTTCCTGCTTTGCACACCTGTTCAGGTATGGAAGCACATTGGATGTCATTCATTAATAATGCTCTATTTATATGTGGGCATAGAATGTAGAATATGATTGCCTATACAGGCATGTCATTGTTGTTACTCTGAAATAAGGATGATTTAGTGTAGTGTCACTTTGTTGAAGTAGTTTAAGTTTAATTATTTAATTCTAATAATAATGATTAAGAAGAATATATGAATATATGAATAGAATCTAATATATAGGCTATACACTACCAGTTAATGTCTTTTTTAATGTCTTATGCTTATCAGCTGCATTTATTTGATAAAAAATACTGTAAAAATTATGATATTGTGAAATATTATTAAATATTTAAAATAATTGTTTACTATTTTAATATATTTTAAAATGTTTTTCCAAAATTTTATTAAAAATGTTATTCCTGTGACTTTTCAGAAACATTACTCCAGTCTTCAGTGTCACATGGTCCTTCAGAAATCATTCTGATACGCTGATTTAATACTCTGAAAAATGTATACATTTTGTTGAAAACTATACTTTTTTCAGAATTCTTTGATGAACAGAAAGTTCAAAAGAACAGGAATATAAATCTTTTGTAACATTATAAATACACCAGTTCAATAAACAATAAGTTAATATTGAGTAAACTTTTAGACACAATATTGCCAAAATTATATCTACTCCGCCAATAAAAATGACTCCACACAAAGCTTTGGAACAAATATGTGAATAAATGATTGAATAACTCATTAGATTATGCTGCGTTCCAGGCAGGTTTTTGAGCCCGTAAGTTACAACTTCAAACCACCACTCACGACTTGAATAGCGTTCCAGGCAAAGTCACGCCAAACTGCCTGAGCCCAAGGAATTGTGTGGTAGTTAGATGTAAACAAAGCATGGCGGACCGTACGGGGTGTATGCTCATTTACAATCATTTCTATCGCCAAAGGTGCTTACTCCTTGCTTATTTGAGGGAAACGGAGGAGAAAAATGGCGCATACGGCAAGAAAAGCTATTATACCTTTTATTTTAAGTTATTTGTATATTTGTATATCTGCCATTGTTGTTTTGCGGGCTATGTGACGTCAGAGCTCGTAACTAGGAGAACATCGATCTAGTACGAGTTCACGGGTGGGAAGTCACGGGTTTGACTGCCGTTCCAGTGCACTTTTACGGGTAGAAGGTTGGAAAAACACGGGTTACGGGTTGCCTGGAACGCGCCATTAGTTCCTGGATGAATCTGCGTTTTTGAATGAACTGTTTGAGTGAATGATTTTAATGTTGCACATGTAAAGGAAGTTGCTTGTCGCCACCTACTGGCCTGGATGTAATCTGCAAAAAGATTCACTGAACAATCCCCACCACTAATGCAGAGACTGACTGGAACATGCACTGGTTTTATGCACAAATGTGCATGGTTAGTGAATAAAGACCCATTATGAGTCAGCAGTTCTATTGATTAGATGTTTAGTGGTTCAGATTTAATAGTCATTACTGATATTTTTATGTTAGTAATGTTTTACTGTGAATATTTATCACATAAAGTGTATGCATATTAGTTTTTATTTTTAATAGTATTTAACTCTTTTTCTGATTCTTCTTTATTCTCATTTAGTTTCTAGGTGGCCGTTACTTCTACGTACAAGCATACCGTTCACTAAGACATGGTGTAGCCAACATGGACGTTCTCATTGTCTTAGCAACCACCATTGCATACGTGTATTCATTCGTTGTGCTGATCGTGGCCATGATTGAAGGAGCCAAACAGAGTCCTCTGACATTCTTTGATACACCTCCGATGCTTTTTGTGTTCATCGCTCTAGGACGCTGGCTGGAGCACGTTGCTAAGGTAAAGAAACTTCAAGTAAACTCAAATGATCACTGTATCGTTAACTCTTTAGAACAGTAAAGTTAGATGTGACAAAATGTTGCTGTTTCTGACAATGGTAAATGTGTTATAACTGAGAGGCAGCACATCTTGGGGGATATTTCAAGCATGTTATCTATCAAAGTTGAATGTTTTTAATTAGTTCACACAAAGTTAGGAGAATTCATTGCATATCAGCCTAATACCCTAATGGCAAGCATGTATTTGGGGATTTTCTGGGCTAAACAGAAAATGGGGATTAAAGAGATAATTCTAGGTGATCTGACCCTTAAAAATGACTAATGTAGTATAAATTGGTCATAATAATATGTTTTGCGTTAGCCCTTTTAAAAAAAATAAAGTTTGAATAAAGCCAGTTAATTTAGATGTTACCATATAAAGGGCTTTGTTTAGGTTACATAACAACACTTTTTTTCATATCCCTTATGAGGAAATTAGCTTTTGACTGGTGGTAATTTCCATATCCATATTTTAATATAATCTTATCTTGACATTTACCATACAGCCTAATTTATTTGCAGACTGTAAAGGCCATATATGACATTACTGGCCTGCACACTGAGGTTTTTGATTGCTTTTTACAGAAAATGCTTATTTATTACCAAATAACGATGATTTAATAGATTTGTTACATATATTTACAATTATTTATATTTCTCTAGTGGGATGTGAATGCATGCAGCTTTAGGGCAGCAGTGTTTATGACCTGTTTACTATGTCTGGTGCTGTAATTTCTCTGTAATGCATTCACTGACAGAGATATCGTAATGACTGTCATCATGCCATAAACATGCTGAAATAATGAATTGCTCTTTGCAGGTCTGTAATACTGTACATAGGTTTTTATGGTTTTAGTACAAAAGCTAAAAGTTTGGCAAAAACTGTGTGTTTATCTGAAATAGACTATACCGACATAAGAAACCGGCTGCAAACCATGAATTCAAATAGCGTTTTTACATGCATGTTCTTTACACGATTATACATAAAAAGATGACAATGTGTGTGGTCATGTAAAACAACGCATTAACCCATTTTTCTTTACCGGAGGAAGATCAAGCATAAACCAATCGACACAGCTTAGATTTTTGCTCCTTACCCTGATTTCACCCGGCAGTTTATTGAAGTGTGCATATATGATATGTGACAGTAACTCGTCCTTACAGAGTGAGTGTTTCTTGGTAGGGCAGGAGGAAATATATTGCAAACTCCAACTCTTTCTTGACCCAAGAAATTATATAAATGACTTGTGAAGTGGTACAGTCAAAATGTTGCATCCATAGCTGCATGAGATGATAATAAATTACTTGTTGCTGGGTTATTGGTTTGCATGTAAACTGGGACAACACGTGGTGGAATCAATAAGCTGAATTTTAAGTTATCAACTTACTGCTGTGCATGTAAACATGCTCAATGATGCAGTAGTCTTTGTGAACAGAAAATCTAAGTGGTTATAAGGTCGGACTATGTATATGAGCTTACCATTTGAGCAATATTCTTGCCTGGATGAGATAAAAACACACGATTTTTGCCTTTATTTTGTCCTTTCAGAGTAAAACTTCTGAGGCTCTGGCTAAACTCATGTCACTTCAGGCCACAGATGCCACTATAGTGTCCCTGGGCCGAGACAACACCATCATCAGGTTCAGTTCACTCTTTACAAAAGTCATTCTGTGAGCTTTTAGGTAGAAACTAACAGCCTAATCATATTTCAGGGGTGCTCAATGAGCTCAAAAGTGAATTAGGTACTTCAGGTATGACTGATAGCAGGGGTCAGCAACCTTTTTGACATGATGTGCCATTTTTGCTTTTTCACGATATTTTGATATCAACCTTATTTAGAGTACATGTATTAAAGTGCCCCTATTATGGATTTTTGGAGAAAAAAAAAAAATTTAAAACTGAAAGAGTCGACTCTGAGTCAATTAAACAAATTGTTTTTTTTAAAAGAATCGCAAGCCGTTTCGTTGTGACATCAAGTTGAAACATTAGCATATTGCCTGTCCACTTATTGCGCGTGCATTGTGTTTCATATTCTGTAGGTCTCTGGCTAACCGGCTAACTCATGTTATTACTGTCTTACTGAAATACTAATGTAAATCAGCTGTGTGCCACTATTACATAAAACTGTGTCTATTAATGTAGATTGTCTGTCATTCTTACTACTTTGAGTAAAGATAAAGGATGGTGCGAGATTTGTTTTGCTAACTTTAATGTTACATCAGTCATTCACGTTAGTGCTGGGCTAACATTATAGATACAGTTCCTGTATGTGCATCGCAATAAATTAGAAACACACACACACACACACACACACACACAAAGGTTTGTTGATGGACGCACACTTGTTAATGCTGATGGTGAGGAATTACAGTTGAAACATCTCATAATGTACCTCAAACTGAGTAGCATCACTGAGAAATGTCCTGCTCAAGATTCGGGTTGAATAACCAGTTCTTCCAATGTTTCATCGATCCGGACTCGCGCTGGGATTGATGTTAAAGGGGCTATATGCGTTTTTCTGAAATTTAAACTCGCGACTGACACCTGTGGCCAAAAAACAGAACTGCTCTTATTTTCTGCTCGCTCTCGCAGCGGTGGTGACGTCACATCCGCAGACAGCGCGGGAAAAAAACGACCCGCCAGAAAATAGGAAAAATAGGATACAGGCTTATAGGTGCACCCACTGTGAGCGGACAAGGTGTCAGTATGCTCATCAGGAGATGTTTGAGTCATAAATGGTAAAATAAAAAGGCTATTGTTACGTTTATTTTGGGGAAAAAGTTGCATATAGCCCCTTTAAATCATCGTCATCGTTACTGTCTTTACAGTGTTTACTATCGCTGAGCTTTAAGAAGCCTCCTGACGGAGCTGGAGTTCAGTTATGGTATTGATCGTTTAGCTTCCGAAATATGCACTGTATATGGTAGACCAGTCACAACAGACTGGGCCATCTGACCAATCAGAGCAGAGTAGGCTCGTGGAAAGGAGGGATTTAGAGAGACTGATTCATACATCGAGTTATTTGAGAATCATTGAACATTGTGGTGATGTGCAAAATGAAACCTTTGATGCATGTAAACCTGTTGTTGGAGACCTCCTAAACTAGGAACCTTTAAAATAGCATAATAGGGGCACTTTAAATTTAGTGTTGTCAAAATGAACACCTTGACTCCTGTGATAAGTTTCTCTCTCCAAAACCCTATACTCCAAGGACATGCCAGGCAACCCGAACACACAAAATTATTGATGGGTAGAGAGCATTTCTGACAAAAATAAGCACTGTTTTTCCGTTGACAGAGGGCTGTCACAGAGACAGGTATGATTTCCCAGGACATTTCATGACATCTGCCAGCCAGGTAGTAGAGACATGTATGTGTGATATTTCAGAAGCCAGTCCTTCACAGCACATTTAATTATCATCAAAACAAGTATTGAGCATTGCTCACAAATGAAACATACCGTACTCATTTTGTATTTTGAATTTTTTTAAATGAAAATAATACAAGCGAAAACTATGATTTACACCGTTACACAAAGTTAAGAAGTTTGAATGTTTTTGAAAGAAGTCTCTTCTAACCAAGGCTGCATTTATTTGATCAAAAATACAGTAAAAACAGTAATGTTGTGAAATATTATTGCAAATTAAAACAACTTTTTCCCATTTTAATATATTTTAAAATGTAATTTATTCCTGTGGTGGTAAAGCTGAATTTTCAGCATCATTACTCCAGTCTTCAGTGTCACATGATTATTCAGAATTATTGTAATATGATGATTTGCTGCTCATGAAACATTTCTTATTGCTGAAGTTTATTTTGTAAAGCTACTTTGAAACAACATCCATTGTGAAAAATGCTATATAAACGAACTTGAGTATATGGAATATAATAGAACATATTTATATGATACTAAATACTATATTAAAATGACTTCCTCATTTACAAATAATTTGTTGTGAAAAGCAACAAAAATGCAGAATAAACTGCATCACTGCAACAGCACTGCTGTAAGTGTGAGGCAACAGGAGCAGGATTGAGCACCCCTGGCATAAATTAACTTCATTAGATCTAGAAGAACCTCAGAATACTGAACGGTATTGATTGATGTGTGTGCTGCGTTGCATAAGACGTATACACGACTAAACTGTCAATTTCCTGTCATGTGTCAGAGAAGAGCAGGTATCTGTGGAGCTGGTGCAGAGAGGTGACGTGGTAAAGGTGACTCCAGGGGGGAAGTTCCCTGTTGACGGAAAGGTCATTGCGGGAACGTCTATGGCAGACGAGTCCCTTATCACTGGTAAGACTTTGACTTAGTGGGGGTTTGTGTGGTTTAGGATTTTAAATCTGTCAACATTTGTAAACAGTGTCATAGTACATACTTTGTTGGCTTTCCCAGTGATTCGAAATGTCATTATTGTGATTTTAAGTTAAAGGTGCAGTGTGCTTATAGTTGTCTTTGTATATTAAGCTGGGAGAAGAGAAAGTGTTTAAACATAAAAAGTACACAAATCACCTTTTGTGAAAAATTAAACGGTTAGTTCACCCCCCAAAAAAGAAAAAATTCAGTCTCATCTCTTTCCAATCCATAAGACTTTTATTCATCTTCCAAACACAAATAAAAATATGTTTAATGAAATCGCAGAGATTTCTGTTCCTCCATTGAAAGTCTATTCACCCAAAACTCTTGACAATGATTATTCAAATTGGGTCATGGAAGCTCAAGCATGCTTGCTTGTTTTCGTGCATCAAGCAGGTTGTGCATTTAGCTTCTATTTATATCCGCTGATCAATGTTTATATGTGAATAAAAGCCTAAATTAAATCTGTTCATCACATATAGCGATCATGTCTCTTCAGAAGACTTGGACTTAACCACTCAATTCATATGGATTTATTTTACAACCTCTTTATGAACATTTTGAAACATCATAGTTTTGGGTGAATAGACTTTCAATGGGGGGACAGAAATAGATTTAATCTGAGATTTAATTAAAAATATCTTCATTTGTGTTCTGAAGATGAGCAAAAGTGTTATAGGTTTGGAACGACATGAGAGTGAGTAGCTAAACAATGACAAAATGTTCATTTTGGGGTAAACCCTTTCATTTTTCATATGTGAGTGAGTATGGGTGCCTGCTCAAAGTATAATTTTTGATTTCTGGCTTCACCTTCTGCACCTTCTTCCTAGTGATCTGTCATGTTTATTATTAATACTTGCATTATATTGGTCCAAAGGTCCAAAGCTGCCCGATGGGTAAGAATCGGAAATCCTAACTGAAAGTCTATTTGTCATTGCAGGGGAGCCGATGCCGGTCATTAAGAAACCAGGCAGTTATGTGATTGCAGGCTCTATCAACGCTCATGGAGCTCTACTAGTGGAAGCCACACATGTAGGGGCAGAGACCACGCTCAGCCAGATAGTCAAACTAGTGGAAGAGGCCCAGACATCAAAGGTAGTAATTCATGTACACAAACATAATACAAACACACTCCGACATGTGTGCAAACAAACCATTTGAGGTAATGTAATGCATAGGACATGCATATGCATACAAGAGCACTTTCATACTTTCATATTTAATTTTACTTGGGCTTAGTCTATTGAAATATTTATTCACGCTTAATCTAAAAATGTTTATGTAGTTAAATAGATTTAGGGAAAATTAAATAAAAGGCATTTTTATAGGGACATTTGTGTGAACAGACGGGAATTAAACATTAAAGTAATTACATCCGGTCAAATGAAAAATACTTTCATATTTACTTTCAAGTTGTCACGATTCTGTTGTGTTTCTGTTTCATTTTCAAGGACTTTTAGTTTGTTATCTTCATTTCCTGTGTTTGCCTTTTGTTTTCATCCGTTGCCATTGTTACTCATTGTTTCTCATTTGTTCATTAGTTCCTGTGTATATATATGCCCTCAGTTTAATTTGTTCATTGTCTGGTGTTTAAGTGCACACTATAACATTCCCTTTCTCTTGCTTGGATTTATTTTGTTTTTGTATTTTAGTCTTTTGTTTTGTTTAATAAAGACTACGCTACATTATAGATCCGCTTCGCTTCGCCTCTCCTCCTCTTCATCCTCAGCCCAGCCGTGACAAATATTTACCATCATATTTATTTTTCATTTTCACTCTTATTTTTACTTGGGCTTAAAATCTATTAAAATATTTATTCTCGATTCATCTAAAAATGAGTATGTAGTTAATTAAATCCCAAGAAAATTAAATATAAGGCATTTGTGTGGACATTAGAGAATGAAACACTAAATTAATAACGTCCGGTCAAACTATAACTTTGCCCTAATTTTTACATATCCATGTTATAAGTAAAAAAACTTGCTAAATTTTACTTTCATATTTATTTTGACTTGGGCTTACAGTTTTAAAAAAAATATTTATTCATGATTAAAGGGTTAGTTCACCCAAAAATGAAAATTCTGTCATTAATTACTCACCCTCATGTCGTTCGACACCCGTAAGACCTCCGTTCATATTCGGAACACAAATGAAGATATTTTAGTTGAAACCTGATGGCTGAGGAAGGCTTCAGATAGGCCTCCATTGGCATTCAGTACATTTATAATCCCAAGACCCATAAAAGGCACTTAAAACGTTGTTACAAAGTCCATCTCACCACAGTGACTCTAGAATAATTTTACGATGCGACGACAATAGTTTTTGTGCACAAAAAAAAATCAAAATAACACCTTTATCCAACTTGTTATTGTCTTCCGTGTGTGCCTCCACGACGCATGCGCGAGAATATGACGTAGCGCCAGCGTTCGATAATCCATGAAATGCACACTTAAGCCCCATTTTGAGAACTACGCCGAGACCTAAAGCACGATCAATGTAGAATCCAACAGCTTAGACACGCGCGTCTTCCTCTGCTTGTAAACAAATCGCTTCTGGGTCATGTGTCCGAATGCCGGATCTGCGTCATATTCTCGCGCATGCGTCGTGGAGGCACACATGGAAGACAATAACAAGTTGGATAAAGGTGTTATTTAGATTTTTTTTTGCGCACAAAAACTATTGTCGTCGCATCGTAAAAATATTGTAGAGTCACTGTGGTGAGATGGACTTTGCAACGACGTTTTAAGTGCCTTTTATGCGTCTTGGGAGTGTAAATGTACTGAATGCCAATGGAGGCCCATCTGAAGCCTTTCTCAGCCATCAGCTTTCAACAAAAATATCTTCATTTGTGTTCCGAATATGAACGGAGGTCTTACGGGTGTTGAACGACATGAGGGTGAGTAATTAATGACAGAAATTTCATTTTTGGGTGAACTAACCCTTAAATATAGAATTTTGCATGTAGTATTAAATTCCAAGAAAATGTCATAAAAGGTCTTATTATAAGGAAATTTGTGTAGACAGAAGAGAATTAAAATTAAATTAATAACATCTGGGCAAATTTTTGCATATTTATGTTATAAATAAAAATGTTTTGTTGTTTCAACTTGAAATTTTACATTTAGTCAACTTGAAATGTGAAGTTGTACTAAGTGACAACTTGGCAATTTGAGTTAACTAAACTTAAAATTTCAAGGCGGCACGACCACTTACTTTTTTAAGTTATACTTTTTTTATCATTAAAACGTGCTTACTTTAGATTGTTGTCAGGATATAATTGTCCTCTTCTTTTGGCAGGCACCGATTCAACAGTTAGCTGACAGACTGAGTGGCTATTTCGTTCCGTTCATAGTGGTCATCTCAGTGCTAACAGTGGTAGCATGGCTCATCATTGGCTTTCTGGACTTTGACGTTGTGGCAAAGTATTTCCCTGTGAGTTACAGTAATTCATCAGCTCATCAAACGCAGTCTGTGCGAGAAAAAAAAACTAGAATAAGTCTCTAATCTAAGTATGCTCTCTACAGGGTTATGACCAAAGCATCTCCCGAACAGAGGTGATCGTCCGCTTTGCCTTCCAGGCCTCCATCACAGTTCTGTCCATTGCGTGCCCGTGCTCTCTGGGTCTGGCAACCCCCACTGCTGTTATGGTGGGCACAGGGGTGGGCGCTCAGAATGGCATTCTCATAAAGGGAGGAGAACCCCTAGAGATGGCCCACAAGGCAATGCTCCACACTAATTCCTTCTTTTAAGTCTGTATTTATTAAGCCTGCATCCCGGGTGCAGCAGTATTTTGGAATTTGTGTTGGAATTTTACTGGATTTTAATATAATTGTGCATCTTCTGTGTATACCGTTCAAAAGTTTGGGGTTGGTCAGAATTTTTTTTTCTATTATTATTATTACTAGGACATATTAACTTGAACAAAAGTGACAGTAAAGTATTTTACATTGTTACATAGAAATTCTTTTTCAAATCAATGCTGTTCTTTTCAACGTTTTATTTATCAGAAAATCCTAAAACAAAATGTATCAGTTTGCGCAGAAATATTAAGCAGCACAACTGGTTTTTAACACTTATGATAATAAGAAATGTTTCTTGAAAACCAAATCAGCCTATTAGAATGATTTCTGAATGACTCTGAAGACTGGAGTAATGATGCTGAAAATTCAGCTTTACCAACACAGGAATAAATTACATTTTAAAATATATTCAAATAGAAACAGTTATTTTAAAATCGTAAAAATATCTCACAATATTACTGTTTTTTTACTGCTTTGATCAAATAAATGTAGGATTGGTCTTATCGACCACACATTTTTAAACTGTATACTGTATATACAGACATATTTTGCATACTGTAGATACATAATATATAAAAATCCAGCAAAATATATATGATCTCTACAGGCATCATTTATAATATAAAAATATATAATACGTTTATAATATAATTTCAAATATACATCTATTATATTAAAATATTTTAGATTGTATTTTTATGTCTAAAACTGTATAGTATTGGTATTCATATATATATATATATATATATATATATATATATATATATATATATATATATATATATATATATATATATATATATATATATATATATATAGAGAGAGAGAGATAGAGAGATAGAGAGAGAGAGAGAGAGTATATGCAGTTATAAATCAAGCTCAGACAAAAATGTGCAGAGATTCTTTTAGGATTTACTGGGTCATCTGTTATAATTGGACTCTCTTCCCTGCTGCTCCTGCAGGTTGGGGCTGTTATGTTTGATAAGACGGGCACCATTACTAATGGTGTGCCGCAGGTGACCCGAGTACTGGTTCTGTGGGACCGAGCAAGGCTGCCTCTTCGGAAGGTTCTGGCTGTGGTGGGCACCGCCGAGGCCAGCAGTGAACATCCGCTGGGCATGGCTGTCGCAAAGCATTGCAAAGAGGTTTGAGAAAGCCACCACACACAACAAACTTTGAAACTTCTGGACAGAAAAGTCTCCAAAATTGAGGAAAAACTTGTTTTCCATCCCCTTCTGATTCCACGTCTGTTTGATAAAAGTGCTCTTGTGTGTTAAAAGAGGTTTCTAAATCTGTTTATCTGTCTGCTTCTAAATCGGTCTCTGTAGGAGTTGGGAACAAAAACTCTGGGCTCCTGCCATGACTTCCAGGCGGTTCCAGGCTGTGGAATCAGTTGTAAAGTCTCCAACATTGAGGATCTGCTGCAGAACAGCCCAAAGACACCCGCAGAGAAGCAAACATCATTTCTCGTCACCCTCCAAGGAGCCACCACAGATGAGAGCAGCTTGGTGGCAGACACAGATTCAGGGTCAGGTAAGGTAAATGTGTGTTAGAGGTGCCTCCTAGTGTGAGTTTTGTGCATTACATTTCCAGAGCCTTTTTCCTTTAAAGGGGCCTTTTTCTTACCCCTTGTATAGTATTTTATTTTTTTACCACATATCATATTTTATCTTATTAATATTTATATCACTTAACATTGCTTATGTAGTTTTAAAACGTTCGTTTTTTTTCAAACGTATTTATTTATATCAGATTATGAATGAACCTGTTGGTGTATGAAGACAGCTCCACAGTACAGATATATGTATATGTGTTTTCTCAGATAGCCCCATGTTCTCTGTTTTGATCGGGAACAGACAGTGGATGTTGCGGAACGGTTTGGAGGTCACAGCTGATGTGGATGATGCCATGAGCAGCCATGAGACTAAAGGACAGACGGCCATACTTGTGGCCATTGATGGTACTGTCCAAGTTCATACATTTCTTTTTGTGTTTGCATGCTAAGAAAATAAGTTTTGTCTAGCGGGCATTATAACTGAAAAGGACTTTTTTCTTATATTTGTAATTGTTGGTGGCTGTAGAGAAGCGCACGACGATGGAGATAGAAACTAAAACAGTCTTTGTAATAATCCACAAGGAAAACTTGGAGAACTACGGTGACCTGGGGGGATGTGTTTGGTTCAGTTAGTTTTGTCGTGGCCATGAGATATTAATCCGTGGGAATGTCATGTTAACTCGTGGGAACGTGATAATAAGCTGTGGCCACAAGATAATTTTGTCGAGGTAACAACATCATGTTGAGATCATGTGTCGAGGGGACGCTATATTTGTCTTGTGGCCATGACTTCATATTATATTAACATATTTCCTATTTTATTGTATTGCACGCGATGGTGCCCATAGACTGAAAGCATTCGAATTAATTTTATCAATAAATGTTAAAAGAATATGCCTTATAAAACATTTTTATCTATATCACATCCAACAGTGTTTTAAATCCATTCACTGAATGTTTTATTTTATTTAATATTTTTCAATTATAATTATTAGGCTATTATTAGGCTATGCTTATCATTATTGGTTACATTTTTTATTGTTATGTGCGTTAAAATATATATTTTGTAAATACTGTTGGCCTAAATGGCCAATCATGTCAATAAAGTTTTGACTGTATTTCTGTAGACTACACAGTAGCCTTTAGTGACGATAAATGAGCATCAGTTTTCATTTGTAGCCTATGACAGCATTCCAAGGAAGTTCAAATAATAAGTTAGCGTATTAATCAGCTAGGCTATATGTTGGACCCACTTTATTTTAGGTGGCCTTAACTACTATGTACTAACATTTTAATTAATCATTTGATACAATACACTTATTGTGTACATACATGTTTTTACATTGTACTTAAATTTTTTAAAATACCTGCATGTAATTACATCTTTAATTAATTTCTGTAGTTACATTTGTAATTACATAGTTGACCCTGCCCTTACACCTATAACTTACCCATACCACCACACCTGTCCCTAACTCTACCCGTATCCCACCTCAATATCAGCGAAAGTGTTTTGCAATACAATTTGAACACAGTAAGTACATTGTACTTATTTTTTGATGTAAGTACATAGTACTTAAGGCCACCTAATATAAAGTGGGGCCTATATGTCAAAAGGATATTTAAGCTACAATATATTTTCATCTCATCTCAGTCTTTAAAATAAATTCACTGATCTTAATCTTGTTTATTATTTGTGTGTGTGTGTGTATAATATATTATAATATTGGCCTATTCATTTCTGATAATTCCAGCTTGCTATGGTCGCACAGATTGTTTACGCATTTAACCTGTGCCCATGAGAAATAGATGTCGTTCCCTCAAAATATGGCCCTGTCCCAAATGGCACCCTAAACTCTCGCGGCCTTCCTATGAGTCCGCACTTTCGTGATGTAACTCCACTTTGACTGTTGGGAAGAAGTCCGCCGTGGAGCCCGCATCGAGGGCGCATATTGACCGCAAAGGGGGGCGCTCGTGAGTACCCCTCTGAGACCTAAAATGACAAATGGGACACCCTATGGTCTCATGGACTTAACGGACACGGGCACGCGGCAGCCGTAGTAAGTCCACAAGACCGAAACTGCATATCAAGTGTGCCATTTGGGACAGGACCTATGAAGTCACAAGAAAAATATATATCCTGTGACTGCAGCGCAGCCGGCTTCCCTAAAGTGTTTGCTCTCTCGCTCTAGTCACGCGCGCCCTTCCGGGAGAAGAGCCCGTACAGGGACATTCCGCCCTATTTGACGTCAGATAGACCCATACTCTAAAAAAACTTTCCAAAACTTATGAGAAACCGGAAGGAGTATTTTGGCACAGAAAAACTCCATCAAACGTCCAACTTAAAAAAAATGTTTTGTCCATGTTTAGCATGGGAATCCACGTCTTTAACAGTGTAAAAAGCTGATTATGCATGAAACAGCATTTCACCCCCCCTTTAAAGGAACAAACTGGCACACACTAGAAAACTAGGGCTGTGTCCGAAATCGCCCCCTATACCCTTAAATAGGGCATATTTGAGGGGACAGCCATTTGTAGTGGTGTCCGAAACCATAGTGGACGTTATTGAGTGCGCACATTCAATCCCATAATGCACCGTAACAATGAGTATACAACTGATGTACACTCAACGGCTAGAGAATATCCATAATGCACTGTGAGAGTCTTGCGTCAAATGAATTTCTGCGTTTGACCAAAATATAATGCCCGCAGCTGAATCATCCATCCATCCATTTTCCAAACTGCTGATCTAATGTGGCTACAGCGTAATGTATACATTCCTTTTTAATTGAATATTAAATTGTGTAATTACGGTTTATGCATGCTAGTTTTCATGGCTTATTTTAAGATAAATCTTTTCTTTACTACTGGAGCTGCCAGTTTGCTGTGTTTCAAATGGTTATTAAACAGCAAGCACAAACAATGCAACGCAGCCCTTCCGGCGCACTCGTGTCCGAATTCACTTACTCGTTTTCATTCACTCACTCAAGTAAACTATATTAGTGGAGTAATGTAGGGAATAGTGAATGAAGCTACAGGTGGGGATTTCGAACACGGCATATGTCAGGGAACACAGAACAGAACAACACAATAAACAAAACATAATCCTGACAATATTAACAGAACTTGCCAGTGTGTCTAATTTTAAAACAGTCATATCATACTTTTCCCCCTGATGTCCATTTATAATATAATTTTAATTTAATTTATTATTAGTTAAATCATCAAGCTATTAAAGGAATAGTTCACCCCAAAATGGAAATCATCCCATAATTTACTCACCCTCAAGCCATCCTAGGTGTATATGAATTTCTTCTTTCAGCCGATCACAATCAGAGTTTTATATATATATAAAAATTATATCCTGGTGAATAGTGATTGAGTTTTTGAAGCTCCAAAAAGCACATCCATTCATCATAAAAACCAATGGAAGCCAGTAATTATAGTTTATAACGTTTTAAATATGGATATTTTTCTTACAAAAACCCATTGCTTCACTTCAGAAGGCATTTATTAATCCACTGGAGTTGTATGGATTACTTTTATGATGGATGGATGTGGTTTTTGGAGCTTTAAAAACTATTCTTCAAAACCAATGGCACTATTCGATGCCATTACAAAGCTGAGAAGAGCCATGATTTACTATAACTCTGATTGTGATTGGCTGAAAGAAGAAAGTCATATATACCTAGGATGGCTTGAGGGTGAGTAAATTATGGGAGAATTTTTTGGGGGGTGAACTATTCCTTTAATTGTCAAGCTTTTTTGTCTCAAAATGTCAAGATGACTAATTTTCTCCCCCGTTTCTCTCTCTTTCTGTGTCTTTTTTTTAGGTGTCTTGTGTGCTATGTTAGCTGTGGCAGACACAGTAAAGGCAGAGTCAGCTCTAGCTGTTCACACCCTGAGCAGGATGGGAATAGAGGTCTTCATGATTACTGGAGACAACAGACGTACAGCCCGGGCAATTGCCACACAGGTGCATTTTTCAACAGTAATTCTTATATTTACACAAAATAATATAAAATATCACAAGCTGGATTCAAACTCCAGTTGTTCACACATAAGCACCTCCTCCACTCTACTGAAGTATGTTCATAAAGGTGGAGTCATAATTTCTGTTGTTTGGTACATTTTCGCAGATGAAATAGTTATTTTAATATTTCAGGAATTTTGCGCACAAGTTTCAAGTTGGTCATGTTGATTTGCCACATTGACCAACAGAAAGCTGCTTGGTTTGAATGTGACTTCTGTGTGTTTATACATCACTATATTACTGACAATGGCCCCATTTCGCTAATGTTACTGCCATGTTTCTGACATCCAATCTGCATTTTGTGCTTTTGTGTTTTTAACTTGATGTCTGGTAGTATTTACACCAGAATACACTGTTTTATTTTACAGGTAGGCATTAGGAAGGTGTTTGCAGAAGTCTTGCCCTCCCATAAAGTGGCAAAGGTCCAGGAATTGCAGGAAAGAGGTCTGAAAGTCGCAATGGTGGGCGATGGGGTCAATGACTCGCCTGCTCTTGCCCATGCTGATCTAGGCATCGCCATAGGAACGGGCACTGATGTTGCCATTGAGGCAGCAGATATTGTCCTTATACGGGTGAGTTACTCAATTACATTCGATTTATCAGGAAAAAAAGGGGAAATTCTATAAAAAGAAGAAAAAAAAAGAAAAAAAAAAGTTCAGTATGTTTTTCGTTGATGTAGAATGATCTGCTGGATGTGGTGGCCAGTATCGAGCTGTCTAAAAAGACAGTGCAGCGAATCCGGATAAACTTTGTGTTTGCTCTCATTTATAACTTGATTGGCATCCCTATTGCAGCAGGTAACCAGAACCAACCACACGGTTTCCAAAGTTTTCTTACATTAGTGAGTGCTGTGTGCATTCTGTAATAGATGGATGTGCTTTTCAGGTGTGTTCATGCCTGTCGGGCTGGTGCTGCAGCCGTGGATGGGCTCTGCTGCAATGGCAGCTTCATCTGTCTCAGTGGTGCTCTCCTCTCTACTGCTGCGACTGTGAGTGCACTACAGTAAACCATCACAATGTCTTCACATTCTACCCGCATGCATCAGTGTATACTTATCCAAAACCAAGAAAATTGCCCATTTTGGAATTTTAGGCATCATAGGAGTCCTGACACAAAGAAACACATTAATGATGCCTTATTAACTGCACTGAATAACATGTTTTGTTAAATAACTTTAAATGTGCTTTATGTAGGGTGACCATATTTTGATTACCGAAAACCAGGACACTCGGCCCGGCAATGAGATACTCAAATGATACTCGAAGATTACTCAAAGATTCCTTATTAATTTCAATACATTTAAAGTATGCCCCCTCTGTATGGATAGAAAATTGTTATATTAGGGCCAGGACAGGACTTGAAAACACGACATGTGCTGGGAAAACAGGACGTTTGGTCACACTAGCTTTATGTGGTAACATCTAAGTTTGCATCACTTTTGAAAGGATGCACCCAAAAATAAAAATTAGCCCATGATTTACTCACCCTCAAGTCATCCTAGGTGTATATGACTATCTTCTTTCAGACAAACACAATCGTCCTCTTCCAAGCTTTATAATGGTAGTGAATAGAGGATGAGATTTTGAAGCCCAAAAAAGTGCATCCATCCATCATAAGTAATCCACAGTAGCTCCGGGGGGTTAATAAAGGCCTTCTGAAGTGAAGTGATGTGTTTTTGTAAGAAAAATATTCATATTTAAAACTTTATAAACTAAAATAATTAACTTCCGACAGACGGCCACACGCATCGATTTACAGCGAAAGAGTAACCTCTGACCTGATGCATGATGTATTAACGAACACAGAAGCGCAGAAGATAGAAGGAAACTAAACACCGGTCACAAATTAGAAGTTTGAAAAGAGATTTTTTAAGGAGAAGTGTATGAGGATTTTGATATAAGAGAAGAGGAGCTTGAGTTGAGGCATCAAAAGCTTAAGATACTCCTACATCCTACATTATACATCGCGTCAGCTCTTTTGGCGTAAGTCAAATTGCGTAGTCTATAAAGTTTTAAATAAGAATATTTTTCTTACAATCACTTTGATTCAGAAGGCCTTTATTAATGCACTTTTGGATGGATGCACTTTTTTGGACTTTAAAATCAGGACCGCCATTCACTACAATTATAAAGCTTGGCAGAGCAACAATATTTTTTAATATATCTCCGATTGTGTTTGTCAGAAAGTAAGATTTCATATACTCCTAGGATGGCTTGAGGGTGAGTAAATCATGGGATAAATTTCATTATTAGTCTTCCCATAACACTGTAAATATCTTTCTCTGACTTTCTTTTAGCTACAAGAAGACATCAGTAGAGGAGTATGAGTCCAGAGCTCAGAACCATAAGTTCAGTCTGAGTTCGTCTCAGGTCAGCACCCACGTAGGACTGGAAAACCGTCGCTGCAGCCCTCTTTCATTCCGCCGGAGTTTGGACAGACACAGGTGGAGTCGCTCAGGATCCTCCTCCCTGAAAACAAACTCCTCCCACCCCTCCACAACACTATCATACAGCACCTCAGGAAGTAACATTGTGTAAAGCAACTAGCCATGAGCAGATTTCATCAGATGACAGTTGGCCGGAAATATTTTTTTACGACATATAAATATAAAATTATGTAATTAAAAAATTATAATTTTACAATGATAGATTTTTGATACTGTTGCTGCCATTACTGTTGTTTGGGGAATTTTTGCAGATGAAATTCAGTTATTTTAATAGAAAGCAGGAATTTAGCATGAGGATAGAAGCTTTCCACATGCAGATTTAGAAGCTGGTTATGTTGATTCACTGCAATTATGTGAGCTGTCTATCACCAATTTTACCCTTTTTAAGTTGTACTAAAAGGGTCATGAACAATTACTTATCATTTGTTTTCTTTAAAAGAACCTTACTTTGTATACATCTAATGGCAGAATCTAGAAGCCAGTTTCCAGTAATGGATACAGTAAGCACCCCTGCATTGGTAAAATTTTGGTAACAATTTCTAACAGCATATTCTTACTAGATCAGATTATTTAACATTGCTCTCTGGCAGATTGGATTGATGGATCTGGCGGAATGGATTGATCTGTTTGTAAAGTACAAGGATGCTTTGGTGGACATCCTGACTGTTTCTGGGTCAACATGTTGTTGATCCTGGAACAATATTCCTGTTCGAAAAAGTAATCCCAACCATATCCATACCCCTAAAAAAATCGAACTGTCCCTCAAATCTGATTGGAATGTTGTTTCAGGATCAACAAAGATGGTTCTGATTTGGCATTTCTTGGCCAACAGGTGTCAGTAATGTTGAACAGTTGACACAAATAAAGGATATTGCTGGATTGTGACTAGCGACACCTTGTAAAACAACTTGATAAGTAGGGTTTGTAGAAATGTATTGATTAGCTTTGATTTAATTAAAGTTTACTATGATTAAATAGCATCTTACAGTGCTAAAGCAATGATAAATGATCCACAGTATGTATGCAGGGCTTGACATTAACTTTTTTGGTGGTTTTCCAAAGTTACTAGCCACTCAGCATTTTCACTGGCCACAATTTTGTCATCAATACCATGGGGAAAACTGCCTATAGCTATTTTTAGTTTATCTCATAATTTGGTAGCAGGTATATTAGGCTGCTGTCACTTTAAGACCTGACGCACAGATCCATTAGACTGTTACACACGTTTTCTTTCTCAACTGTTTACGTTCACTTAAAGGTGCGCGGTGTGGATTTTAGCGACATCTAGCGGTGAGGTTGTGAATTGCAATCACAAAACGCTCACCCCTCCCATTCAAAGTGCATAGAGAAGCTACGGGGGCCGACACAGGAAAAAATGTCATCGTCAGAGAGAGCAGATAGCTACTAGCGCTCTGTAGAGAAGTTTGTCCGTTTAGGGCTACTGTAGAAACATGACTGTGCAAAATGGCGATTTCACTGTAAGGTGACCCACTGTGTATGTAGCAAGCCTGTAGTGCTCCTTTCAGAAACTGAAGCTTCCACGCCTCGATCGCCCCCCGGTGGTTGGTCCCAGTATAGCTCATAAACTCCACCTCTCCATGTATTAGAATGGACGCGAGACACACTAAACAATTCAATTACACATCAAAAATTTTTTTCCAAAAGATGGTTTCTGTCATTTTAGGCAGTTTTTATCACGGTGATTTCATTTCAAGTGTTCGTTTTTTAAATAAGTTTAGTTTTAGTTCGTTATTTGATACTATAAAAACGGGGTGTGTGATGTCATGATTGACAGCTGAGATTGCCAGCTTCTCTGAGTGAAGTTGTCACTGAGGCACTAACTGACTTTTTTCTGGATTTTTGGGAGGAGATTGGAGCTTTAGCTTTCATTTCTACATTTCCATAACTGTTTATTTCACACCATCATAATTAATTGTTCTGCATCTGTGTGAGTGTGGGCGGGCTTTTGATAATCGCGCCTCTACTTCCTGCTCTCTGCGCAACTCCGGTCCCGAGATCGCTACTGCGCAGACTCGGTCCCAAGATGTCAGCGCCGTGAGCGGCCTACGAAAGCTTCAACTATGGTAAGCGGAAGTCAATGAAGTCGCGTCGTCCATTTTTTTTTACGGTCTATGGTATGTAGATAGAAATGGCTCATTCTAAGGTAATAAAAACATAATGGTACATTAAATAAGGTCTTTATACTCCACTGAAAACATAGTTATGTATATTATATTGCATTTCTGTCAATAGATCCCCATAAATTCTACACACTGCACCTTTTAAACACCTTCCGTGAAAACTTGCCAAGACTGGCATTTTGTGTGTATTTGACTGTTTAAGCACAATAAGCAGTGAAAAAGAACTCTGTTTTGTAACAATGAGTAAAATGATGCACAATACGCGCAATCCCACGCCAAAATTCAAGCCTTGTAACACCAACAATATTCATCTAGAGGAAAAAACGTGAGTAAGAGGAGGTGGGTTTGTGCGTAACTGTCGGAGAGATGTGAGAGCAGTGCAGCTGGTATTGTGTATGTATCTATTCTGTGGAAAATTATTATTGGAAGCGTTTTTAAAAAACTACAATTGAAAACTATATAATATATAAACCTGAAGTGAACCATATAGTGGCTATATAGCTATAGAGTGACTGCATTACACACCACTGTTGAAATCCACCCGCATTTGGCGGGTGTTAATGTCAAGCCCTGTATGTATGTATCATAAACAGTGAGTTTATGGTGAAGGCATGTTCTTTTAATGAGTTGTAGAATTATCTGACATTTTGCGTCCAGATTACATGGCCAAGTATAAACGACATGTATCAGAATAAATGCAGAGGCACCTTTACAATTACACTTTTATTTTAGAAAAAATGGATATGTTTATTAAATATACAGTTAGCAGTGTAAAACGAGCCTGTCCATGAGTTTTCAGATACAAAATAAAGTGCATGGTCCCAGCATGGCCTTATGTGCTATGTCATTACTGTTACATCATAACAATACAAGACAGTTTTCATCCCCGTTCTGTTTCGTTCATCCACCAGCAGTACAATCATATGGCTAAATATACAGTAATGCAGCACAGAATCACTCAACATGGTTGTCAAAAATACATACTACTTGTAAAAGTAAAAAGTTCACATTATTGTCCCAGTGATATTATATGGGGTTACTGTATGCTTGGGTGACTGGTTTAAGCATGCTGCTCAGATTCTAAAATTTAGCCAGATTGCTTTGAATATTGCTTCATCGTGAGAAATGAAAGGTTCATATATTTTAAATAAAATGTTAATCGTACCATTTAAACAATGTAACTTTATGAACTAATTAATTATAAGGGTAAAAGAGAGGTTGGAAAACCTGGTGCAAGACCTTATAGGGGACAAAATACAAAAATAAAATACATAACAAAAGTAAAAAAAGTACAGTAATATTAAAATGGAAAAAAATATATATATATATATATAAAAGATTATAATATATACTATATGAAAAAATTAATGGTGCTAAAAATAATACATCCCCTTTAAGAAAAAAAAAAACGAGTATTGCATGCAAAATGAAAGTGTGTATATACCATCTATTTTGCATCATTTCATTGTAACCTAAACAAAAGCAAAATAATGTTCCTATACTCACAGCTATAGAACTGAGCTTTGCTTTGCAAAGGCTTTAATACACATAAATATGCATTCCTGTGGGTTAATCTAGATACCATTCATTTTAAGAGGGATATACAGAATAAATGTAGTTTATGGCAGACATTTGGGATAGTAAATTCTCATATAATACTGTGTTCCTTTGAAAATTGTTACTATTATTATAAAGCAATTCACAGCGGCCTGGTATATGAATAATATTTGTAAATACTGTTTAAAATTATTATAACCATTGCAAATACCTTGTTTAACCCTACGCATACTGCTCTACAGACACATCAGCTTCATGAGGATACAGACTGTATTGTTTTATCAGACCTGTAGGGTCACGAAAATGCTTTTCACACTGCGCTTATCCTCTGGTTATTATCGTCATTCTAAACCCCACTTTTAACCTCGATAAAGGAACATTTCACACTTGTAATTTAGAAGCGGGGTTAACTCTGCTTTTTACCCAGGGTTATGAAATCCTGCTCCGGAGCAGGGTTAGCACCGCTTTTGCAGTGCCAGTGTTAAAAAGCCAGATTAGTAGCAGACAGCCAATTGCGTGCCTCACATTCAAGTGCGGTGACACTTTATTTTACAGCGTCCTTGTTACATATGTTACATGTACTTTACTGTAGTAAAAACAGTAAATTATGCATAATTGTATGCAAAACCAAACCCTAATCCTACCCTAACCCTATAGTAAGTACACGTAGTTAATATTACTCAGTTCTTAAATACATAATTACATTGTAACAAAAACACCTTAAAATAAAGTGTAACCTCAAATGCTTTGTACAGTCAGAGAAACATTGCACATCACGTTGTATAAACAGTAGGCTATGTTTCAAAAATGTCAAATGGCGACAGAAAACATGACAATTAGAGTGAAGAAGAGACTGTTTCATTCATACCTTTATAGTTCGAAAAATCCATTCAGTATGAACTTGATTGTACAGTCGATAATATAAGGATGCGCAAGGTTAGAGCCTTTATGCAAACAGATTGCGTGCGTTCGTCCAATCATTTACATTGACACCGCGAAATAAGAAATATGCAAATAAGAATGACCCAGGGTTTAGGAATAGACCTTACTCACAGCAACGCCATTTTTTTTTCAACGGTAATGAAAGCGAGGCTGTGAGGGACAGACATGCATCTCTTCAGTGGGATGTACTGTTATTTAATGTGTTTTTGGATTGTTCTGCTGACGAAACACTGCAATAATATCCTTCCAGGAAATCTTAGTAGACAGAAAACTCCAAACAACATGAGCTGTGGAAAATTATAACTGACTCATACAGCCTCGCTTTCATACCGGTCATGGCGCTGCTCTGACTAAGGTATACCCAGGATTAATTGTTAAACATGAACCAAGATAACCCAGGATTCTGTTTACCCAGGGTTTAGAATGACCCAGGATTAACTATTTCAAATGTGAAAAGCCCTAAATAGTCTTGTAAACATCAATAAATAACCATATTTTCAGTATCACATATTTGCTCAGGTTTTATCAACATATTCCTCAACTATTTGTTAGCATTTGAGATGCTTCTTGTTGGACATATCGTTCCATATTCTCAGTATCTCCTCTGGTGAAATCTGATGTACAGTCAACACTTTCCGGTATCGGCACAGACTATAGGTCATTTTCCAGTGATTGAATCCATTGTTCTGGAAGGGCTGAATACCTAGTTTCCGCAGGCACAGTCCCACGTACACATCCTCCAGATGCAGGAGTCTCGTATGTAGGGAGGTCTTAAAGAGCAGCTCCGCCACGTCTCCAGAGAAGACGTATCCAGTCCCAGAGCAAAAAGGTGGGTACCTGCTGTCAGGGTAGAGGTCTCTAGACATGAACCACTTGCTGTGAACATCCCGTATGGGTCCTCCGTTTATCACACGGCCCGTGAAAAAGCGATGCCTTGGTTTGGTGTTGGGTCTCAGCAGGTTAAACACTAAATTGTCCATGTTGACAAATATATCACTGTCTGTTTTCATGACGTACTGTGCATTTGAGCAGAATGAGGACACCCACCGCATCCCCATGAGAGTCTTCAGGGTCAAATTGTGGTAGGAATCCACAAAGTCCTCGACTAGGATGTCATGGAAGATCTGACTCTCTTGTTCCACCATCTGGTTGAGCACAGGCTCAGTGCTGTACCCGAGAAGAAACAGCGTCACAATGCGAACATCGCCGAATATGCTCTCATCTCCCCATGTCTCCCGGATCGCCTGCCGGGCGTCAAACTCCTTGTGGTTGGTGCTGATGAGAAGGACTAGAAAGGGCGTTGTGCCTTCACATTTTTTGGGCTCATTGATGAGGAACTTGAAATTGTGTGGGTTCAGAGTACGCGTGCGGATATTGCTGAACGAGTCGTTCTTCGAGATCCGCAGGAGCGGTTTGCGGGCGAAGGTCATCTGACCCACGTAGGGGGTTGCGGGCCGGGAGCCGCTCAGATACCACAGAGCACTGGCCCAGCAGACCACAGTCAGCAAGTACAGGCATGACACCTTGGATGGCATCTCGTCAGTGGCTGGATCACCTGTCAATCACACGTGTTCAGCCCACAGGCCAATCACGTGTAGTTATTTGTAAAACATGGCTCAAATGAGCACAAACCATCCATCTTTTGATGTCAGTGCTGATTTAGTTTTGCTCAGATGCATCCGTTCTGGAAACACAATTGTCCTCACGTACCAAATGCCACCAATCATCTCTTGCCATATAAATGTTCTATCATATGCACTTATTGATAAAGGACAAAGAAAGCTTTCTAGATGTTTCTAGAAGCTTCTATACTCTTCCGATCTGCTGAGATTTGCATCAACTTTCTTAAGATTAACCTTCTAACCACTGTGGGTCATCACTGCACTACATCTGTTCCGACATCATTAATAAAGCATATATAGGGTGGAGTGGATAGAGATGCTTCTCAGTTCAGGTGCAGCAGGACGTCTCTATGTCTGTAGGTCACAGAAAGCCAAGCTGTCCTCTTTGCATTTGAGGGGGTGTTTGTTGTCTTCCCAGATCACACTTTTAGGCTGAAAGCGAATCTAAAACAGAAAAATATAGAAAATGTTAATGTATCTGAATGTTGTATGTAATGTATACATGCATGCGCACACACACACCACACACACACACACACACACACACACACACACACACACACACACACACACACACACACACACACACGCTGTGCTGATATCACATGATCATCATTCTATATTTAGCCCTCTCAGCAGCATCTCCAGGGTCCATTCTCCAGTTCCTGTACTGCATCTGATTTATTAGATAATTCAATAAATACAATACTTACTAAATAAACTATGCAAGTATACATTTGTTAGAATTAGACATGCACAATAAATATATTATGTACTTCAGTATAATCTTTATAAAACCATGAATATATAAGATGAGTAGTCATATATAAAATAATAGACAAACCCTGTTAATTGGTTAAAAGTCATTTCTTTTATACAGTGAAAAGCTAATGGGATATTTCATGTCATTTTATAGTAAATGTACAGTATTGGAAATCATCTTGTAATTAACAATAAAAAAGGTAAATTGACATTCCTAGAATTCTCTGTGTGAAAGCACCCATTTGATGGTCATTCATAGATATATTATTAGTTAAGAGTACATAACACTTTTATGTTAATATTTTAGCATAATGTGTTACCATGATGGTGTCTTGTATTTGTGTGTATGACCATGGGCTTGTTGGTTTGAAATGTGCTGGGGACAGAGACACATTCAGAAGTGCATTTTCAGAAGTGCTGGGTACAATGATGCATTCATTTTTTTCTCTCTTTGGCGCAGGTCATGTTTTGAAAGATGATGTCCTGTAGCTTACTAATGTAAATAAATAAAAATGTCAGCTGAGACATATTGCGCGTCTTATAGCCTACCTTACTCATGCCGACGAAAGCGCCCGCGAATTCTTTAATATTTTTCATTTTTGCAATTTTTTTTTACCACTTCATTATTTTGGTTCGGAATTTCGTTTGTTGGAAATATGAACTGAATTTAGAAATTAAATTTGAAATGAAAAACGTAGCATTTAATAAACAAAATACATTTTTGAAGTGTTTGGAGTGGAGTAGGCTATGTACATGCAAAACGTAGCCTATTTAGATTCATAGTTAGGCTATATGTTTAAATATTAGCCTATTATATTATTGTTTTAATTTCATATGTTGATGATGAAAAGTGAGCACCATGAGTAAGATAGGCTATAAAGATGCGCAATATGTCTGGAGACATGGAGTGGGGTCAGACATGATTTTTATTGAGTGTTGTTTTGCAGAAATCATTTCTTTAAAGTGAATTTATTTTTCTATAAATTGTATTTTAATTGTGATCAAGGTTTCATAAACAAATTGCTTGTAGCCTATATTTAATACATAAGAAGCAAAATACGAACGCCGGGAATGGATTGACATGCGTAACGAACCCACTGGCCTGTTTCCGCTGCCTTTTTGAGTAAGGCTAAAAGCATCTTTCTTTTGAATACATTTCTTGAATGTCTTAATTACAGTCTATAGATATCAGGCCTATAGATAGTTATGACATTTGTGGCTGCACCGGGGTCTGTCATTACGCTACCCATGGCTGTTAAGAACTGTAGGCTACATCAATACATTACAACAATTTCGTGCTATGGGCACTGCCACTGATACAGGCAGCGGAAGAGCCTATTTTTTACGGAGCTTGCTTCTGCTTTTCAAAAGTTTTTACGACAAAAAATGTTGTTAAAACGACATAAGATCTCGTTATTACGAGAAAAGATGTTGTTAAAACGACATAAGATCTCATATTACGACATAATTGAGTGGAAAAAATAATATGTATGTGCCAGCAATGCATCACCGTAAAATTGAACTCGAGGTTTTCAACGAAAAAAGTGGTGGGTATAAAATGACTCATGATGAAATCTGGTGGGTACGCGTCCCCCCCGAAATCGACGCCTATGTGTATGACAACATGCACCTTCTATATATTAGTATTTATGTGTGTATGATAGTTTACAAAATCAAATGATTCAGAAAATGTTTGCATTTACATTTACATTACATTTATGCATTTAGCAGACGCTTTTATCCAAAGCGACTTACAACTTGGGGGTACAATAAGCGATTGGTCGTGAAGAGTCGAGTGAGCGCAACAAGTGCCTGAAATACTTAGTCCGTGTACATTTCTCAGTGTAGCACAGGCTAGAGTAGGGCGGGAAAGAGGAGGAAAAGAGGAAAGGAAAGGTTTTTTTTTTTTTTTTTTTTTAGGAGGTTAAGTGCTCACGGAAGAGATGAGTTTTTAGTTGACTTTTGAATGTTGTCAATGAATCCGCATTTCGGATGGCGGTGGGCAGATCGTTCCACTAGCAGGGAACGTTGACTATGCAAATGTATACTTGCATTGTTTGCCATTGAAATTACTGGGAAAAAGTGTCCTATTCAACCTGAATTCACCCTATACTCATAGTCAAATCTTTTGATCATTTAAAATATAATAGGCCTTTGTTGACTACATTCTAAATAAACTACAACAAAATATATTTCCTTTGTCCTGTTGCTTAGCTCCCTCTCAGGTCACATACCTGAAACTCATTCATTATGCGGCCCATTATGCGTTCTTTTGTTCTCTCAGGTGTAATACCCAGCATTATTCATTAACGTTCACGCTTCCTTGCATACTGCCTTTGTAAAGAAAAAGTCTCTTACAAAATGTAAATGAATATATTGTTTTATGTGAATGAGTAGGCTCAATGATTCTCACATCAGTTTGAAGCAAAAACTCTAGGCAACAACACACTTTAGTCAAAAGTCTTGTGGACACATATCTATTGTGTGTTTTGAGGCCTTAATTTTAAAACCATTTTTTTTTGTTTTTTCAAAAACCGTGCATAAAAATGTTTCTCTCAAAAATACAATCATGTACATACATGTTGCTCAGTTTGTGCTGAATACAGTGTAATTACACTTTTGCCATTAATATGCTTATAAGCAACTGAAAAAAGCACAAATGTCAGAGCATGTCAAAACTTCTAAAGGGCCCCAAAACAGCTCAGACTTGTGGAAAAGCTACTTTTTTTTTTGAAAAAGAACTGATGTACTTTCAGTCAACATGTGGCTTTTCTCATTACCACCTGCATTTTATGGTGGTGGTCAGTATATTACACAGGTAAAACTCAATTTAAATTCAATCTGTTAAACTTAAAATGTTTACTGTAAAGTTCTGACAATCACAGCTGCCTTTTTTAACTATAAAAGTCTAAAATTCATGAATAAATTGTCCTCGAAAGGAAATTTCTTGTGGACTATGTTGCTCCATATAATAGACAAATAATAATAACAGTAGTAATAATAATATTTAAAAAAAATTATATCATCAAGATAAACACTTATTAAACATTTGCACAGATACAGGTACAAAGGAATTATTGTCTGTTTAATTTGCACATTGGGACTCTGTCTCTTCTACCAGAGGGAAGTTCATGCTGTGGATACAAGAAGTGACTTTGATCACCTAGAATCTTTTGCACCTGATTAAGAATTCATTTCTCACATAAATCTCATATGAATTACATGATGTGCAGATGAATTAACCTAATTAATTGGCACATCAAATTTGGTTGAGAAATGACCCCCAAAAGATAATTTAATGTCATTATTGTGTTAAATGAGAAAAGCTTCAAATATACATTATAAAAAGTAGATTTAGAAATAAATCTTTTATTTTATTCAACATAAAATGTATTACACAAACTTTTAGGCTACAATGGCCATGATTTTATTTTTCAGAAGCTGCATCTGAATTGGTATTTAGATATTCCACAAAAGAAAGAACGTTATACAGGTTTGAAACAACATGGGTGTGAGTAAATGCACTCTTAAAAAAAAAGGTTCTATATGGCACCAAAAATGGTTCTTGGCTCGTAATCATAGGGGAACCTTATAAGTGCTATATAGCACCAATTTTGGTGATTCAGCGGTTCTTCACCGGTTCTTTGACTAAGGTGCTATATAGCACCGCTACCATATACAGAACATGTTAAGATATGGTGCTATATAGCACCAAAAGTGGTTCCTCTATAATTTCAACAAAGAACCATTTTTGGTGCCATATAGAACCTTTTTTTTTTAGAGTGTGTAAATAAACAGAATTTTCATTTTTGGCAAACTGTCCCCAAAATAAGATTTTTTTTTTTTTTAATGAAAATTATACTCAGAAACTAAAACTGCCAGTAGGTGGCAGTAAATGTCTAAATGGGTAAGTCATTCATTCATTCATTCATTGGATTTGTTTAAACAGCTGATTCAGTCAGGAACTAATGCTGCGTCCCAATTCGCATACTATCCGTACTAAATATTATTCGAAAAAAGAATTAGTATGTCCCAAATCTTAGTATGTTGAAAAAAGTATTCCAAAGATTCCCGGATGGTTTACTATTTCCGGTCAGAATCCGAAGTGCAGATCGATGCGCATTCTAACGGCTGATATTGCCCACAACCCATTGCGAGATGGACGAGGATTCGATTAGAACTACAAACGCGGATAAAAAGTGTTTAAAAAACTACAAACATGACGGTTACGCGAGTCTGACGGTTAAGTGGAGAGGATTAGATAAAGTGGTTTGAGTGAGTAATTATCAGTATTTAACCTGATGAAAAGATATTTATTCAATATTATCCACATTATATTTCTCCTTCAGCAGCATTGAGAACTTTTGTAATGATACGTTTGGCCATTAACTTTGCAAACACATGAGAGGAGTCTCTGCATTAAAGACCCACGAAAGGCAGATCAACGAGCGACTACATTTCTCTCCGATACGGTAGGAAATTAAATTGAAAGTGGAGGATTTGAACTGTGACGATGATTGACAGGGCAGTTTAAACGGTGACGGGACGCACGTAACAGAGTCCGTTAAAGATGACGAAGTAGTATGTCCCAAAGCTTGCATACTCTTCTGCTACACACTCAAAAGTATGTACTTTTTCTTCACAAAAAGAGTACATACTTTTAGGACGTAGTATAAGTAGGCGAATTGGGACGCAGCCTAAGTAAATGCAAGCTGCAACCTCCGCAGTTTCTCTTGAAGCCAATACGGAAGTGACATATACTGCAAATAATCGACTGGCCACTAGGGACAGGCTCCAGAAGGGAGCAGAATCTCATTGAGCCCCATGTTAAAATGCCCAATTTACAGCAGATTAAAACATGTTTACAGCCTGGTACATATTGTGGTTTTGGTCTATACGGCTAATTTTGCCCTTCATGACAACTGTGAGGGGGGTGGATTTTTTTTATTACTCATTTGTTTACATTATATAAAGCATTAAAGTTCTGCATAATGAAGGGCGTGGCCACTTCGAGTGACAGGTGGATAGCCATTTATCTGCTGTCTGTTAGTCATTGCGTCACTTCAGGTCCGCCCACATCCCGCCTTTTTGCCCAGTTTCTAGGCTTGTTTGAAATGCGCCTCGCCTCGCCTGAAATTCAGCCGAGACTAGGCGGCTGCAGTGAGGGGAGGAGTGAAAAAAGTGCAGGCAAGCCGGACAGTTCTCTCTTCTCGTAGTGGATCAGACACCTGCGAGATCAAAGGCGGATATTGCGGGATTCACACTCGTGCGCTTTGTTGCTGATAAACTGGATGTAATTTAAGTTATGTTACTTTTATATGAAAATAAATATTATGAACAAGACACCCAAAGTTTTTGTTATTTATTTCCATTCGAAAGACGTGTTTATCAATCATTTTTACTTTAATTAGGCCTACATACACGTTTTTATATATATATATATATATATTTATAAATATGACAACAATCACATAACCCACAGAGAGATCGCCTTTGTTAGAGAGTTTGGGAATATTCACACATAAAAACATGATATCAGAGTTTTAAAATCAAACATTTTGAAAAAGAACCATACATCACGGTTGTTTAAACCAATAAGCATTAAGCTGTGTCATCAGCAAGTCGTTTCCCATCATGCTTTTGCTCCGCGCAGTCAGTGGAGAGCAGCTGCGCTCGACTGCAGAATCCGACACATCCGCCTTTCGCTCGCGAGAGTTTTTTGACATACGTCGGCATGACATCAGAGCAAGGCGGACCGCCCTCGGACACATTTCTAACCGGCATGCATCTCGCGCTGATCACCGGTGATCGGTTCTGCGCAGATTTTGCTCATCTCAAACAAGCCTTCTATTATCCGGGAGTGGCGCGCAATGACGCGCTGCCAAGATGGCAACGGCCATCTCGTCCCTACTTTGCGCTTCAAAACTGCTCATCAGAATCCTATGGGTGACGTCACGGACACTACGTCCATATTTTTTTACAGTCTATGAGTAAATGCCATAATGTATTTATACTATGTTTTGTGTTGTATTTCAGGTTGAATTATTTGATTTTAAATGAGAAAACATTTAAGAATAGCACATTTAAAAAGAATATGATTTCATGAAATCCCCCCAAAAAATACATAAACAGATTATGCTATTATCACGGGTGGGACTGTAAACTAAAGGCAGACTTGGTGAAAAGATCTATCTCTCTCTATTACAAAAATTGCACTTCAAGCTGATATTTTCAATCACCTGAAGACACAAAAGACGACAAACAACAACATCAGCAGCAATTGTCTGGGAAGGATTCCAACAGCAGAGCCAGAGGCGGTTTGCGGGCCCCTCCGCTCCCCCTGAACCTCACTAGTCACTTGGGAGAGAAAAGTGACTCATCCTATTTTCTGGCCTGTTGGTAATGTTTCTATGAACCTCGATTAACCTTGGTTAGATCCAAGAGAGACTAGAGACATTGCTATGTTTTCTTCAAGTCAATAAAAGCATCTTCAGCACAAAAGAGACCAGGCATAATTTGCCACACCAGTGTTATTTTAGTATCATTATATACTGTACAGTATTATTATAGTTTTTATTAAAGCTACACTGTGTGATATTTTCCCCCATCTAGTGGTGAAAAGGTATATGACCATCTAGTGAATTTTAGTTTCTGTTCCTCTCAATTCCGATTTCGTTTCAACTCCTACGGTGGCCGATTTAGTCCAAGATTAACATGGCTTCCAGTTCGACCTCGTCCATATTCGACACAGTGCCTGTGGGATATTCTGTGATCAGTGGGATGGTTGGAACTCAACTGGCCTAATTATTCGGCTAGAAAGAACTGCAGCTAATCCAGAGTGAACTTTGATAATAGTAATGTTTATTCAGTCATCCAATTGCAAGGCATAAACAGGTTTGCGTGGATATGTACATAAATGTGGTTTCTGTGAGAGAACAAATAAGGATGGTAAATATATATACATACACCGTTAAGAACTGTATAACTATACTTATAAGTTACATTTGTATAATGTAACCGTAAACCAGAGCTTATTGTACCATATATAGGCGCTAAATGCAGCTGCATTAAAAGGAGCGGAGCTGCCGCTGCTGCTGCTAGCAAGCGGTGTCCGGTTTCAAAAGTGTGTGCGCCGCTTTAACGTTAGCACTGCAGTGCGCTCTGTATAACAATTGTTAATATGCCGATCAGACCTGATACATATTTCCATCAACATACATTACAAGCAAATATTTTCTATAAACGAATAAACATTGTTGATAACAAAATAACTGAATGATTATTCAAATAGATGAGCATTACGCTATTGTATGTTGACAGAAAAATACTTCTGAGGTGACATCAACTGAATTACGCGATGACACACTCTGAAACACATCTACAATGACAATAACTATTATTACTTACGGAGTTATTAACGCACAGAAATACCACACAAGGAAAAACAGACTTTTGAGGAATAAACAAGCCAGGAAAACTCCGTATAACTCTGTTACAGGACACTGCTGAGATGAAAACTCTCTGCACATGCACCAGACAAGTCTGAACAAGTTGACGCAAGGAATTTTGTACAGTGCCATCGAGTATTAAAACCGGTTAAAACGCAAAAGGCGAAGCTTGAATTTACGGGTATGTCCCTCTTTGGCTAATGTACTTTCAAGATGGAGGGGCAACATGGCGACCACCATTAGATCCCATTACCTTATGTATTTTCAATGGCATATTATAAACTTACGAGAATACTTTATTACTTGAAAGAAGTAAATATACATTAATGAACACATATCTTTTTGAAAGAACTAAGTGTTTTTAGCTAAGAATAGACTAAAAAAGTTACACAGTGTAGCTTTAACATGCTGAATTAGATTTTATTTTCCATTTTCATTTCAAGTTTTAGCAATTTTGTTGTGTTTGTCTCATTCTTATTACAGTTTTTAAAGTCATTAAGTTAATGCACTGACATATCTTAAAATGTGTCAGTGTGCCATTATTTTGTCTCAAGATGCACAACAGTAATATTTTTTTTCTAAGGCACAAAATTGTCTTAAATGTCCTAATTGAACTAAGGCCTAATCCTGGCTCAAGCTCTGCTTTAGTGTTTCATTTTAGTTTATAGTTTTAGTTAAGTTTACTTATTTCATATTTTATTTCAGTTAATGTTTATTTTATTTCAAGCAATTATTTTTTTGTTTTGTTTTAGATAATGATACTAACCCTGTGCCACACAAAATATAGATATTTGGCAATTTTGATCAACTTTAGCAAACATCCATACCTTATTGCCTGATTAACCGAAGTGTTTCTTCCCCCTTGTGTCAGTTTATATATTGCCAAAAGTATTGGGACGCCCCTCCAAATCATTGAATTCAGGTGTTCCAATCCCTTCTATGGCCATAAAATCAAGCACCTAGGCATGCAGATGCTTCTACAAACATTTGTTAAAGAATGGGTCACTCTCAGGAGCTCAGTGATATCAAGTGTGGTACCGTGATAGGTTGCCACCTGTGCAATAAAATATCCTCACTACTAAATATTCCACGTTCAACTGTTAGTGGTATTATAACAAAGTGGAAGCAATTGGGAACAACAGCAACTCAGCCACGAAGTGGTAGGCCACGTAACATCACAGAACGGGGTCAGCGCATGCTGAGGTGCACAGTGCGCATAAGTCACCAACTTTCTGCAGATTCAATAGCTTCAGACCTCCAAACTTCGTGTGGCCTTCAGATTAGCTCAACAACAGTGTGTAGAGAGCTTCATGGAATGGGTTTCCATGGCCGAGCAGCTGCAGCCAAGCCTTATATCACCAAGTGCAATGCAAAGCGTTGGATGCAGTGGTGTAAAGCACCTGCCACTGGAGTCTAGAGCAGTGGAGACGTGTTCTCTGGAGTGACTAATCACGCTTCTCTGTCTGGCAATCCGATGAATGAGTCTGGGTTTGGCAGTTGACAACTCTTAATGCTTCAGCATACCAATACATTTTGGACAATTTAATGCTCCCAACTTTGTAGGAACAGTTTGGGGAAGACCCTTTCCTGTTCCAACATGACTGCTCTCCAGTGCAAGGTCCACAAAGACATGGATGAGCGAGTTTGGTGTAGAGGAACTTGACTGGCCTGCAGAGTCCTGACCTCAACCCGATAGAACACCTTTGGGATGAATTAGAGCGGAGACTGTGAGCCAGGCCTTCTCGTCCACCATCAGTGCCTGGCCTCACAAATGGGCTTTAAGAAGAATGGTCAAAAATTCCCATAAACACTAAACCTTGTGGAAAGCCTTCCCAGAAGAGTTGAAGCTGTTATAGCTGCAAAGGGTGGGCCAACTCCATATTAAACCCTAAGGATTAAGGGCGTTTTCACACCTACCTTGTTTGGTCCGGATTTTCGGACTTTTCAGTTTGGTCCGAATCCAAAATTAAAGGTGTGAAACCTCCCCCGTACCACGGTCCGGACCAAACAGACGAAATTTGGTCCGACGAAAAGAGGTAGTCTCGGTCCAGATCAAACTGAACAAAGGTTCGGTTCGTTTCTAGTCTGAAAGCATTTTCTGTATGGTTCGGACTTTCAGACCATTTACAGGAAGTTCCTGTTTATGTTTAAATATTATAACGTTATTTTTAAATTCAATCTAGGCTACATTGATTATGAAAAGTGAAAATATGCGCAACATGTCAGAAGACAGAAAGTCTTTCGTAAAAACGAAATTTTGTATGATTTTGCTTAGAAAGCATTTCTTTAATGGGAATCGTTTTGTATTAATTGTATCTTAATTTTAATCAACGTTTAATCAGATAATTGCCTGGATTTAATAAATAAGAAGCAAATAGTCTATAGCAGACAATAATCGCGGGAGCGATCACATGCTTTGCACATGAACAGGAGCGTGTCTCAAATAAACCGAAACTCAGCAGGCTACTTGCCTCACAAACATGAGAAATATGTGTATATAAAGCTTGAAATGTCCACTTTTAAACGTAACGAATAAAAATTAGTCAAGCAATGCGCACGGTTCAATAGTGACAATCACGATATGCGTCCGTTCATTCACTCTTGTCAAATACGCTGATGTCAGACGCACGTCCGTTTACAAACCAATCAATGTCCAGATGTCGCCCACAGAGATGATGACGAGTTGACGCAAGTGCGTCATGTAAAGTTCTTTAGTCCGCTCACATAATTGCAATGTGAAACCAAACCAAAACTAACCGAATATATAAAAAGTATCAAAACATGAACTTCGGTTCGGACCATGGTGAGGACTTTCAGGTGTGAAAACGCCCTAAGAACGGATTTGTCATTAAAGTTCATGTGCATATAAAGGCAGGCGTCCCAAAACATTGGGCAATATAGTGTATATCTACCGATAACGATGGCAATAAATAAAATATTTTGTTCAAATATTTGTATAATAAAGGGGTACACATTGAATGCAATTTAAGTCACTTTAGATAAAGTGTCTGCCAAAAAATGTAAGATAATTTAACATATATACAGTGCATATACAAAGTCTATACACCCCTGTTAAAACAGTAGGTTTTTGTGATGTTAGAAAAAAATATATTTTGTAGAACTTCAGCACCTTTAATGGAAAAATGACTACCTCTACAATGCAACAGAAGACCAATAAAAACAACGCAAAACTTAAAATTGTAATGTGCAGGCAGCCTCAGAAATCTAGGCAAGACGGATCCAAATGCAGGTTTTACTTTAATGAAATAAACAAAGATCACAACCAGAGAACACAAGAAAACAGAGACAAACCTAATACACACAACATCCATGGAAGAACAACAGCAGACAATGAACAGAGGAGACACAGGGGTATATAGACTTATTATAGAGAGGGTAACAAGCTAACAAGACACACCAGGGAACAATCAGGGACTAATCACCGGGAAAAACTACAACAAACTACAAACATGGCACTCTGGACAGGAAGTAAGACAAAAAGTCCAGAGACAAATACAGAGATAAAATGATGTGTTCAACTTCTTATAACCGAAGATGGAGTAATGCTCAGCTTTGAAAATTCAGCTTTGCCATCAAAGGAATAAATTACATTAAAAAAAAAGTATATTATTTAAAAATATTACAGTTTTTTGCAGACAGACAGCACTAACATAGGCCTACCTGTAAAATCAGGAAGGTGGTATTTGTTAACATGTTTATTAATAAATGTAGTGTATGAAATGTAGTTCTCTGTGGTAAGACTCTGGGGAGAGAGATGGCAGAATGGAAAGGCAGAGATTGGTTGATTGATAGAATGATGGGTTTTTGGTCCTAAATAAGACGGGGTAAGCAAGAGTCTCCACTATACAAACATACTATTTTCTTCATCTTGATTCTCCTCTTCTTTGCATTAGATCAACACCAGCCTCTCTTTCCTTTTCTTTAAAAAGGTCAGATACATACAAATACTGCAAATGCCACAGTATGTAAGCTAAAGATCAACCTCTGCAGTGACATACTGATTTACCAAGTCTGTATTTTTTTCCTGGAATAAATGTGGTCCTGATAAACCCTCTAGAATAGATTATAGAGACAAAATATGGTAATATCCAAAATCCTAGTCCTTATGGGGACATTTTTGGGTCCCCATAGGGAAAAAAGCTAATAAATCAAGTGTTGTTTTTTACTGTGATGAGTAGGTTTAGAGGTATGGTTAGGGGATAGAATATACTCTTTGTACTGTATAAATATCATTGTCTATATGGAAAATCATGAAACATGAAAACCCAACATGTGCATGTGTGTGTCTCTCTCTAGCAACAGTAAATTTGCATATGCATGACATTTTTTCTGGGTCATTAACCATTTCCTCTGAGTATATCCTTGTGAAAAAGATGTGCTTGTATTGAATGTGCACTTCTAGTGTACTTCATATCATAAAAGTATTAAAAAATACCAGTAATTGCTGATTATATAATATTAATGAAATAAAAGGCCATTTAAGTGTACTTAAAGAGAATATACTTTCATGACTCTTTCACTTAAGTACACTTTTTAAAAAAATCACTTTTTTAATAATGTCAAATTAAAAGTTTTACTTTAAAGTACATTTAAACATTAAATCACTGTTTTCATCTTTTGTCACTTTTGAACTTGTCTAAAAACATCAGATTTAGATTAGATTAGATTAGATTCAACTTTATTGTCATTACACAAGTACAGGTACAAGGCAACGAAATGCAGTTTAGGTCTATTTAAATCACACTTAAGTGTTTTCTTTTAAAAGTACATTACTTTCAGGGTGAGTACTCATTTTAAAAGTATACTAAAGTGTACTTATCTCTCACAAGGGTATGCACAGCTGTGTCCAGAAGAAAACAATCCAGATTGTTTCATGGCAGCTAAGACCACAAAATACTGATATCCTCCTCAATCTATTGGTCATTTCTCTCTCCTTCATATTTAAATGGATAGTTCACCCCAAAATTAAAATTCTATCATCATTAACTCCCATGTCATTCTAAACCCATACAGTATTACTTTCTCCCTGCCTTGTTGTCCAATCAATTAAAAACTTCAGTTCTTTTTCACTGATTATTGTGCTTAACATCGAGCCAGAGTTTTCTGTCGATGAATGTATCCAAAATAGCCTAGAAATCTAGACGCACCCTAGTGGCAGAACATTTATTTTGCCGCGAATGTAGTCTAGCAACTCTCGGTAGACCTGAGAGCTGGAAAAACCAAACTCTGGTCAGGCCAATCACAGCGTGTGTAGAGTCGGTGGGCGTGCTAAACATAATGACGGCACGTCACAGCAGAGTTGCGGAGGTTCTGCGTGCCATAGATATCCATAATAAAGGCTAGATGTCTTGTCCACGCTGCTGGCCAATGGAGGTCGACGTCCACACCTGGCGGCCATCTTGTCACAGGCAGCTCGCTCACTCGTAACATTGTTTTCATGGGTGCTTGCACTTTTTAAATAACCATAACTTGCTAAATTTTCTACCGATTTTCAAACCGTTTGGTTTGTTATAAACGTCAGAGATGTAGTTATGACACTGCATACTTATGACAAATTATTCATAATTTGTTCACGCATCCAGAATTATAGCCACGTTAATAACGTTTGTAAGAAACCAAACCATTTGTAAATCCGTCCAGATTTCAGCGAGATAAGAGTATTTGTGTTCAAGCAGATCACTCGCCTTACATCAGGAGCCACAGAGCCCTGCCTGTGACAAGATGGCATGCGGTGATGACGTTAGAGACTCCGCCGTAAGACATCTAGCCTTTATTATGGATATCTATGCTGCGTGCTACTCGTAAACAAAGAAGCTGTGATGAACAGCAGTCTTTTGAATCGGCTTTGGCCGCGACTCTGGAAGACTTGGAGTTAAGCTTTTCTTTGAGAAAAGAACAAAGAACGGCACTGAAGTCATTCTTAAGAAAAGAAGATATGTTCGAAGTTTTGCCTACCGGATATGGCGAAAGTCTATCAACTAACGTTAGCTCGGCTTCACCTTCTTCTTTTCTCTGGTTGGTTGTGGCGCTCATGGCGCTATCCAATTGCATGCAAAGGAATTTGAAAGACAACCGTTTATCCCGCCCCTCGGATTGAGCCCTGCCAATGGTGAGTTTCCAGACCCAACATCTTGATGTGGGTCTGGCTTGTCAGGCTATATCCAAACATTTGCTCACCTGTCTAATAAAACTCACAATATATTAAAAAGTCTTTGGTGTTTCTATGGTTTCTACTAGGGATGTTAACCGATGACCGTTTGACCGATGGTTGACCGTATCAACGTTAACCGATCAAAGTTGTCGGTTGTCGGTTAAAAAAAAAAGTGATCTCTAAATTAGGCTATTATAGACAGTGGACTAAACGCTACTACATTTAGCCATCTCATTCCAAAATCTTTTTGTGTGAAGTGAACAAATCCCTTACACTAAATTTTTCATAACTCGACTGTTTGTACTTAATAAACCAATAAAAACATTTGGCGCGAGGTCACAGCGTTTGGGTTTGCGCGCTCACAAGGTTTGCGGTTAGAGCCAGGGCAGACGACAGTATGAAGCGTGCAAAGAAAAGTAGTGTGTGGGAACATTTCACCAAAAAGAACGACACAGATGTAAGTTGCAACTTGTGTGATACAGTGCTTAATTAGAAGGCACACAGTGAGTTAGACCTGCCTTGGCCGGTGCGTCTTTTACACATTCTGAAGGTGCCTGTTTTATCCAATGGTTTTATCGTGTTGCAGTCTATTAGACAACATTCCGCATAAGATGGGCTTACATTTGGAAATATATTACATCTACATTTCAGTGGTAACACATAAGGTGTTGATCATCATCTTTCTTTATTATTGTTAGCACTACCTCGAACTAAAGCGGCGTCTCTTCGGAGCTGTCATTTTCTTAAATGAGCCGCGGCAAGTTTTCAAATGAGCTTCTAACGCTAGACAAATGAGGCTCGGTGGTCGGTCAAGAAAATGTTTAGTTTTCGCCATCCCTAGTTTCTACAAAATAAAACCGGACATCGAGGGTAACGTGGGTACAGACACGGTCCATGTCCTGGTTAAAATTGCTTATTTCTCTGGATTTAAACAATCTTGGAAACATTTGGGATAATGTAAACTACACAAGTCAGCAAAATATATAACATTCTTCAAGTGGTTTTGGTATATTTTATCCAAAAATCGTACATATTGTGCCTTTAATCGAACCAAACATGCCAAGTGAACACAACCTTACAGTTACGTGATGCATTTCTGGTCTCAAATTTCTTACAATTTATACATTTCTGTTATTTTTATGCTTATTATGCTATTATTATGCTTCTTTTCCATAATTTGTGATGAACAAACGATGAGAGAGAGAGAGAGAGAGAGAGAGAGAGAGAGAGAGAGAGAGAGAGAGAGAGAGAGAGAGAGAGAGAGAGAGAGAGAGAGAGAGAGAGAGAGAGAGAGAGATGAACTAATTTCAGTTTCCTATACAGACTGCATAACTTCAGCCTATGGGGATGTGACGTGACAAAAGGAAAAACGACTCGGATCGGGATGTAAGGTGAACACACCTACAGCAGAAGAAGCACATGAGATGATCAGATGAGGGGCAAGGGAATGACATGACATGACAAGAAACATGATAATGAGAAAACTTCAAAATGACAGTGAACCAACAACCATAACAGACCTGACAGGAGCACAATCACCCAATTTTACAATTTCTTTTATTGTATATTAGAAGAGTGTCCAGCTAATTTTCTAAATTCTTTCCTCTGTGTTCCATGGCAGAAAGAGCCATGGGCAGTTGGAATGACGCGATGAGAGTGAATAAATGATTACCAAATGTAACATTTTTGAGGAAGGAAAGAGATACTGAGGATATATATGTTGTGTTCTTATCAATACAGTTACGGATATTTGGGTCTTATCAGCACAAACAACTGTTACTAAATACACTCACCTAAAGGATTATTAGGAACACCTGTTCAATTTCTCATTAATGCAATTATCTAATCAACCAATCACATGGCAGTTGCTTCAATGCATTTAGGGTTGTGGTCCTGGTCAAGACAATCTCCTGAACTCCAAACTGAATGTCAGAATGGGAAAGAAAGGTGATTTAAGCAATTTTGAGCGTGGCATGGTTGTTGGTGCCAGACGGGCCGGTCTGAGTATTTCACAATCTGCTCAGTTACTGGGATTTTCACGCACAACCATTTCTAGGGTTTACAAAGAATGGTGTGAAAAGGGCTCTAAAATCAGGACATAGTAGCGACCGGCTCACTTTTACAACTCTCCGAAATAAGGTTTTAAGGAATTTAAGAAAGTCTAAGGCAGAGTTTTTTATTAGAATTATTAATGAAGCTCAAGGCAATGGGAAACTTATTTGGAGAAATCTTAATAAATTAACTGGTAGGAATAAAGAACAAAGGATAACTTTACCTGAACTACAAGTGAATGGAATCCTGACCCAAGATAATGATATGATAGCAAGTACATTTAATGATTTCTTCATTATTTTAATTCAGTTAGGGAGCAGGCTCAAGGTATCCCAACTGAAACTATAATATATATATCCCTATTGATAAAGCTAAACCCATTTTTAAAATAAATGAAATATCTGAATCAGAGGTTAAACAAATTATAACCTCGCTGAAGAATTCAAAAGCAAGGGATTTACATGGTTTGGATACCTCATTTTTAAAATTACACAGGGACGCTCTTGCTCGCCCTATTGCACATCTGATCAACCTGTCAGTTAGGCAAAGTACTATTCCAAGCTCCTGGAAAGCAGCAGTAGTATCTCCGATTTACAAGTCTGGTGATAAAACATTGGTGTCAAATTATAGACCCATTAGTATTTTATCAGTGATATCCAAGCTGGCAGAAAAATGGGTAGCAGAGCAGCTGAAAAAACATCTAAACTATGCAATTTGGATTTCGCACAAACCACTCTACAGAGACAGCAAACTGTTTCCTCCTTGAAAACATCAAGTCAAAATTCGATGAGGGTGGTATAGTAGGTGCAGTGTTTCTGGACCTCAAAAAGGCTTTTGACACTGTGAATCACCACAAACTATTATCCAAATTATCTTTTTTTAATTTCTCAGAAGAGGCCATGAAATGGATGGAGTCATATTTAGCTAACAGGAAACAGAGTGTACATATTGGTAATTCTTATTCTACATACCTTGACTGTAATATTGGCGTACCCCAGGGGTCAGTGTTGGGCCCTATCTTGTTTAGCCTGTCTATTAATGACTTGCCTTCAGTCTGTCAATCTGTTAATGTACAAATGTATGCAGATGATACAGTTCTTTATTTGCATACCAAGAACAAACAACAGGCTGCAACTAAATTAACCAAAGCATTGGTGCATGTTTCTGAATGGCTAAAAATGTCAGATCTGCATCTTAACATTAAAAAAACAGTCTGTATGTTCTTTTCGAAGAGGTCCTCAATTGTACAGCAGGCTGATGTATTGATTGAAGGAGAAAAACTCATGGTTGTGTCAGATTATAAATACCTTGGTATTATTTTAGATTCTAATTTAACTTTTAAAAAGCATGTTAAACAGGTGGCTAATACCATCAGATATAATCTGGCTAACTTCAGATACATAAGGCCATATTTAACCACAGAGGCAGCAAAACTTTTTATGGATGCCATGATTTTTTCCCACATATCATATTGTTTTACAAGCTGGTCCCAAGTAAATGTGACAACTCTTAAACCAATAGAAACCCTTTATAAGCAAACGTTAAAAATATTAGATCAAAAACAAAAACAAAAAAATCTAAATCAGTTATCACCATTGCAATATTATTACTAAATATAATTTATTCAGCTTTGACAATTTCTTAAATTTTTTAGAATCTTGTCTCATTTTCAAAATTTGACATGGGCTTGCGCCACCACCACTGGGTAAATTTATACAACAGAAGAGCAGTAGTGGAAGGGCCACTAGGGCAGCTACCAGGGGAGACTGTGTTGTACCGTATAGACGTAGTAAGTTTGGCCAAACTGTCTTCTCAGTGCGGGCTTCAAATTATTGGAACTGTTTCCCTGTTGAACTTAGAGAGAGCACCAGCTATTTAGCATTTAAATTTACACTTAAGAAATGGATTAAAAACACTCAAAACTGCAATCTAGAGCTGCAACTAACGATTATTTTTTCTGTCGACTAATCTGACGATTATTTTTTCGATTAGCCGACTAATCTAACGATTATTTTCCTGGATTAATCTTATGATTCTTTTTTACTGATTATTGTATTTCAAAGAGGGTACTGAATTTGTATATTATTTTAACATGAAATCAATGAATGATGACAATATTAATTGTATTTCAGGAAGGGTAGTGTACATAGTATGCCATTTTATAATGAAATATATGAACACAAGAAGCTTTTTAAACATAATATATAATGATACTATTCATCATAAAATGTATACAGAGTAGGCCTAATTAGGAAAAGTTGTTTACTATAGTAGTTGAGTATGATTTACTTATTGATTTGTGTCAATAGTAAACGAAAATGCACTTGTATTTATCTGCAAAAGGTTCACATACAGGAGCTTTCAGCATAGTTTTAATATAGTATAACTAGTCGTCTATTTTGAAGATACATGTGCATAAACAACGACTAAAGCTGCCAGAAGTTTTTGCCCAAACTTCAAAGACACATTTAAATTATTAAAGCTAGAGGCATATCTTAACTTTAATGTTACTTTAATCATGCAAACTACCTATATACAGCATGTTATTATGCATATGTGTTTGGGACAGAGGGGAACCAGGTCACATTAACAGGAGATATATGCAGCCCATAATAAATAAAAGCACGAGACGTACTGGGGTCGGAGAAGAACCCCGGAAAATGTGACCGTCTGTTGCAATACACGCGCCACGGTTCAGCTGCGCGAGAGAACCATGGAGAGAACACTGGCAGCAGGGTTGCCAGGTTTTCACAACAAAACCCACCCATTCGTTACTCAAAACTAGCCCAAAACAAGCCCAATCGCGTTTCGGGGAGGTTCTCTGGTAAACATCGCGTTCGGGGGGTTAAATATGTGTTTTTTTTTGCAGGGCTGCCTGCTAAAATTCTCATTCCCGGGGCTAAATATCACATAGTTGGGATCGCTTCAACCCGCGGACATGAGACACAGCCCGCGGCAACAGTGTAGAAGTAGCCCAATTCCGCGGAAAAAAACGGGACTTGGCAACACTGATTGGCAGTGTGAAAGCTCCTGCTCTGCCACCGCGCGCAGTGTGAAACCGGCATTACAGAGCAAACAAAGCACAGTTTTATTCGGCTTCTGTTTAAAGTACTCCCACACTTTTGAATGTCGCGGTCTGGCTTTATATGATAAATGATCATTTTCACTATGCCCGGGAGCAGAAGCTGCCATTATTCTAGATCTTCTGTTCCATTCTAGAACGTAAATAATGTGCCGCCGACGCGTCGACGCATTTCACGCACGTCAACGTATTTTCGTAGTCGACGTCATCGACGACGTCGACGCGTCGTTGCAGCCCTACTGCAATCATCTATAGTTGGTTTAGCCTATCTTAGGTACTGCCTTCTTTGTATTGTACTTATTATTATCTATCTATTCTCTTAATGTGATGTGTTTTCATGTATTATTATGAATGTAATTTTATTTTAATTTTTTTACTATGATGCTGTGTTGACCTGCCAAGGGACTACAGATGAAAATTAGCTTTATAGCTAACTCTGGCGTATTTACATTTTGAGTGTAAACAAAAAAATGTTGATTGATGTGCTTTGTCCCTTTAAAAAAAAACAAACAAAAAAAAAAATCCAGTATGCGGCAGTCCTGTGGGCGAAAATGCCTTGTTGATGCTAGAGGTCAGAGGAGAATGGGCCGACTGATTCAAGCTGATAGAAGAGCAACTTTGACTGAAGTAACCACTCGTTACAACTGAAGTATGCAGCAAAGCATTTGTGAAGCCACAACACGCACAACCTTGAGGCGGATGGGCTACAACAGCAGAAGACCCCACCGGGTACCACTCATCTCCACTACAAATAGGAAAAAGAGGCTACAATTTGCACAAGCTCAACAAAATTGGACAGTTGAAGAATGGAAAAATGTTGCCTGGTCTGATGAGTCTCGATTTCTGTTAAGACATTCAGATGGTAGAGTCAGAATTTGGCGTAAACAGAATGAGAACATGGATCCATCATGCTTTGTTACCACTGTGCAGGCTGGTGGTGGTGGTGTAATGGTGTGGGGGATGTTTGCTTGGCACACTTTAGGCCCCTTAGTGCCAATTGGGCATCGTTTAAATGCCACGGCCTACCTGAGCATTGTTTCTGACCATGTCCATCCCTTTATGACCACCATGTACCCATCCTCTGATGGTTACTTCCAGCAGGATAATGCACCATGTCACAAAGCTCAAATCATTTCAAATTGGTTTCTTGAACATGACAATGAGTTCACTGTACTAAAATGGCCCCCACAGTCGACAGATCTCAACCCAATAGAGCATCTTTGGGATGTGGTGGAACGGGAGCTTCGTGCCCTGGATGTGCATCCCACAAATCTCCATCAACTGCAAGATGCTATCCTATCAGTATGGACCAACATTTCTAAAGAATGCTTTCAGCACCTTGTTGAATCAATGCCACATAGAATTAAGGCAGTTCTGAAGGCGAAAGGGGGTCAAACAAAGTATTAGTATGGTGTTCCTAATAATCCTTTAGGTGAGTGTACAAACTGGACTTTTACATTCATGTTATTGGCAAATAAACTGAATAATGACGGATGGGGATTATGTTTTAGACTCTGGCAGATGTAATTTAATCTAATTTGATTCACAGTTTGAGTCAGCTTCTTACTGCTACCATAATTATTTTTAGCTGTACTAAATGCACTGAAAATGAGTATTGGTTTTCCAGTAAAAAATATCAAATTACATTACAATCTTAAAACAAATAAAAATACTTAAGCAAAATTGAACTGAATATATTTTGTATCCACATATATTACTCCTGCACCGGCAAATTTCTTTTATAAATTTTTTTTATTTAAAAAAAAAAAAAGTTCTGTCTTGGTGATTGTTATCATGGTCTCTTCTCTCTCTCTGTCTAACTGACTCAGTCTGTTATGAATGAAAGTAAATAATGTCTGCTAGAGACTAAACCATATTCCTCGGTTCAATGGCTGCATATTTGTCATGTGTATAATTGTGTTTGCTAACGTAAGGCTTTCTGAGATTTACTGATCAATAAACAGATGGCTGGCACTGCTTCTCTCACTAATGATAAATCTTGAGGCACTGTGTGTGTATGTATGATCCTTCCTGGCAATGGCTTCAACAGCAATGGCTGTCATGTTGTTGTTGTTGGTTTTTCCCCCTATTCACTCATATTGTAAATTCAAAATAAACAAATAACAAAACCATAATAGAAAAATATATATTATATCATTAAATGATGTAACATACTCTAAAACTCTTCTAAAAATGCATGTGTTCCAAATCGACAAGATGTTCTTTCCGGGATTATTCAATTCAGTTGATGAGTTGGAATTAGAATTGATATGGCCACGTTCCACAGGATTTAATTGTAATAGAGCTGTACAGTCACGGCATCCATTTGTAAGATGGAAGGCTAATTCACCATGGGATTCACTTCAGGAATTTCCCACGGGATTTTATAATGGTTGTTTTCCATTTAGAGTATGAGTAAAATATGGAAGGTTGTTTCCGCCACAGAATAAAACATTTTAAAAGATAATTGTAACTTTATATCTCACAATTGTGTTAACATCATGCAATTCTGCAATTCAGCCTTTTTTTTCTTAGAATTGTGAGATATAAACTCAGAATTGAGTGTTATATAGTCAGAATTGTGAGATATAAACTCAGAATTGCGAGTTATAAAGTCAGAATTGCAATCTCTCTCTCTCAAACTTGCAATTGTGAGGGAAAAAAGTCTGAATTCCGAGAAAGAAGTCGAGTTAGGAGCATCAAATTGTCCAGCCATGACTCCATGAGCCATGAATGTAAATATGAGGAAACACAAAGGCCATTCATCACACATGAGTAAAACCAATGAATATAGTTCTGGGGCTGTATTCACAAAACATTGTATCTTACCACTAAGAGTTCTCCTCAATGGCAGTAAAAGTTCTTAGTTATGAGTTTTCTCTTAAAACCTATTCACAAAGCTGCTGAGAGCAACTTTTACTAAGGAACAGATAGAAGTCTTAAGCTAAGAGTAAGGGTGGGGTTGACCTCGTTGCTATGGATGATTTCAACAAGCTTGCTATATTCAAATAAAAAGTTTAAAGGTCCCATGGCATGGCATTTTTCTATTATTTTATAGTGTTTCCTGAGGTGTACTTATATTTTTAGTATGATTTTTACATCATAAATGTCATAATTTAGAAATAAAAGGCATTTTGTCTATACTGCTGTTTGCCCTGTGGCTGACTGCCCTCTTTCAAGAGGCGTGTCTGCTGTGAGACTTCAGTAAAAACGCCCACTGTTGTGATTGGCTGACATCTTTGCATTTGAAATGAGCGGAGGGGGCGTGGTTTAATGAGGTCTACGACGCACGAGCTGCTGCCAGAGAGACGGATGGACCTGAGTTCACTTCTCATCAGTTCTCTCAGCATGTCTCAGTTCAGGGTGAACTGTTGTAGTTACTAGCATATACTTCAGGTTATTAGTTTATTTCTAGTCGGAGGGGCTGTCACTCATGTCAGAAAGTTAGTAACTTTAGTAAATTATGGATCAGCGCTGACTCGAGACGCGAACCGTTTAGAACGATTCAGTCCGATTTGGTGAACTGATTCGGTTCACTAAAAAGAACCGATTCAAAAGAATGATTCGTTCGCGAACCGGACATCACAGAGACGGAGCGATTGCTAACAAAGTTATTTATAGTAACTACTGAGTTGTGAGAGCGCTGTCTGTCAGCGCGAGTTTATTGTGTTTGTATCTGAGAGTTCTGAATAAACACGAGTCCCAGTCACGCCGAGTCCGTCTTCATCATTATTCTACCAACTTTGTAACACATGCAATGTACCATTACAGCGAGATGAACGAGTTAGTAAGTTTGATTAAAGCATTATTTCTAGATATGTTCCAATCATATGAAAAGCGTCAGTGACGCGCATTGAGTAACTTACACAGCGCAAACAAAGACACAACAGCAGTAATCGAATGTAATCCAGTTTATTGTGGGGAAAGCTGGCTAGCCTAGCTGGATACCCTCACGCTTACCCCCGTCTGCTTAATCTCACGCCGCGTTTGGTGCCTCCGCTGTGGGCCAGATGCAGTACTGGGGGTCGGGGATGTTGAAGGCCGAGCTTCGGCGTGTGTGAGGTTTATCTCTAAAGATGTGGCTCTGCCGATGTTAAGCAGAAACTCCCGACTGTATGCACATTTAAGAACAGATAGACGCGACGAGGACGTACAAAAACACTGACTCACAAGATAGAAAACACGAAAACACCGTTCTGTCGGGAGAGAGAGAAGCCGCATTGTGTGCACGAATAATAAATAATTAGCTACACATAAGAAATCACTGATCACAGATCAGAAGGAACTGAAAAAAGACTTCTGTTTTCATTTGTACATCCAAACACTGAGAAACTGCCAGCATTCACTCGTTCACAACCCATGATCTCTCGAGCGTTTGCATGGGCGTGCCAGATTCTCTGGGCGGAGGAAAGGGAGGTAACCGTTCCTGCTTGGACGTCAAACCAGGAGACTTCAGGATTGGCTCGTCTGGGCTGTCATTTTCTCAGCCAGAAATACAGCCAGAACTCGGTTTTACACCGATCAACATTTCTATCCACTTGGGGACAATATTCAGGCTAGGGGAACTCATATTAATGTTGAAATACCTCATAAAATGAAAATTTCATGCCATGGGACCTTTAAAATATGAATGTTGCCATATTCAAATAAAGATTTTAAAATTAAAAGGTTGCTATATTCAAATAAAGATTTTAAAAAGTAGGCCAAGTGTAACGGGGGCATAACTCTGGGTTTGGGCTAAATTCCACGCTCGGAGCACTCGATCCCCTTGGACAGTGCGCCTAATATGCTTATCGTTTTTACTCTATTCGATCATTTGTAAGTGTGAACTCGTAAAAACAACTGCCACAGGTAATCTTACATTATTTTTTTTATATTAAAGATACATTTATTATCACTATTGCCTCAATGTTGTATAGTGTCTTTGGGCGGATTGCAGCAACAGCCAGTAGGATTGTTTAGTGATATGGGGCCAGTTGCATAAACTAAGCCATTATGTTAAGACAGTGTCTTAAGATCTAGTATGAGCCACTAGCAGTTAGGCAAGTGGCATTCAGTCTTACTTTTCGTATCAAATAAGGCCAGTCTATGTTTTTATGTAACTGATTTTAAAAAATTATGAACAGTCTTATAGAAAAAAATGTATGTCTAACTTGTAAGACTAGTCTTAACGGTTTATGCAACCTTGACTACTCCTAGTGTTTAATGGATTTAGGAGCTAGTTTTTGTGCTAAAATGCTTTGTGAAATACTCTTAGAGCAAAAATGTAGGAGTCCTCAAATTAGGACTGACACGCCCGTTATTTTTAAGATTTTCTCCTAAATCGGCAAATAAGGAGGTACTTTTAGCCTTAAGATGTTTTGTGAATACGGGCCCTGATGTGCAGCAAAAGATTGTGAAAATACAAAGTGGCTGTAGCTAAATAACTAAAAAATAGCTAAAGCAATAGCTGGCCCTATTCAAATAAACATAAAATAAATAAAATAAATATACTTCTGGATCTTTAATGTTGTGGGCCTATTTATCTGCTGGAGATTGTGTTCAGATACATGGTATCATGGATTCTAGCAAATACCAACAGATAAAAAAAATCAAAACCTGACAGCCTCCTGGATATTCCATCAGGAAAATTATCCAAAACAAATATCAAAATCAACACAAGAATGTGTCACTAAGCACAAAATGAAGCTTCTGCCACGGCCGTCCCAGTCCCCTGACCTGAACCCTATAGAAAATGAGCGTGGTGAACTGAAGAGAAGAAGCACCAACATGGAGCTGTTAATCTGAAGGATCTGGTGAGATTTTGTATGAAGGAATGGTCTCTGATCTCTTATCAGGTGTTCTCCAAACTCATCAGGCATTATAGAAGACTCAGAGATGTTATCTTGGGAAAAGGAGGTTGCAAAAAGTACTTAATAAAGATTTTCGATAAAAGATCAAAAGGATTTAATTCAGAATTATTTTTATAGCCATCTTTCATTATATTTACCAGGGGTGCCAATAATTCCGACCACAACTGTATTTTATATTCTTGGTAGCCTTTTGGGCTCTGTCTAATAACTGCTTTGATATACATCAGAAGTGTTTCAACGCACTTCCGAAATAAGATACTCTCCACTATTTAAATATTTATGTGGGTAAGAAATGCTTAAACAAGAAAATGGCATTGGTATGCAAGTGGGTTTGTTGTACCTCGGCTCTGAGAGAAGTTGCTCTACTTAGAAACACACACACACACACACACACACACACACACCATGGGGACCAAAAATTGTCCCCAAGTGTTTAAAAATGTGTGGTATCAATATCTTTGTGGGATTTACCTGAACCACACAAAGACGCACACACACACACACACACACACACCAATACAATGACATTATATTACCAGTGCTGTGGTAAAACTCATTCTTCAGCATGAGAAAATCAGGGAAAATAGATATGAATGGGAATTTATACCTCTCACTTCACAATAACTACTGTATGAAATATCACTATAAAAGTAAAAAAACAACACAAAAAAAAACACTGACAGATGTGATCAACATGGAGAAAGCATACTTTTAGATAACTCACTCACAATAATGTATGCATTACATCATTGTGCTGTAAATGTGCAATCAAAAAAGACCTTAAGAGCTCAGACAGACGTGCTATATCAGGGCCCCATGGTGAGGGACATGCACTATTAAGGGTCCTAAATATTTAAAAGCCAAAAAAGTCAAGTTTAAGTCATGCTCACTGATACCTTTTGGAATCTTATGCCATGCTAAATCACAGGGATGAGAAAGCATACAATAGCTACAGTACAACTTTAAAGTCTCCATAGAAGTTTCTTGATTATGCAGGAGGGTGTAATTGCTAGCGCAGCAGAATTAATCCCCAAAGGCACTTAATCAAAAGCATGTCAACCACCCAAATTATGGTCAAAAATGATAGCTGACTATATTAAGAGCATGCCAACAGCCTCATGCATAAATAATCTCTCCACTAAACAAAAAGTTACAGACCGACAGAGGTCAGATCTGTAGGACGACCTCAATTCAAACAGCAAAATATGAGGCATAGCAGTACTCATTTAAAAAAGCTCCACATAAAGTACTAAGTGTCACACAAAAACCTCAGCATCTAAAATGTAACTGCATTTCCTTCATAGTCCAAAATCATGGCCTCCAGGCAGGGGTGTAGATCTCATTTGAGCACAAAACTGTCTTCACAATATTCATTACACTATTGACAATTTGTTGCGTTCCCGTGCTGTCCTCGGCCTACGATCTACACCACAGACTTAAAGGGATAGTAACTCACCCTCGTCTCGTTCCAAACTTTATTTCTTCTGTGAAACACAAAAGAAGATCATTTGTATAATAATAAGCCAAAATATTTTTTTGGCCATACAATGGGGTCCAATGTTGAACCAATTTCGAAAATGGTTTGTAATGGCATGACGGTGAGTAAATGATGACAGAATTTTAATTTTTGAGTGAGGGTGAACTATCCCTTAAAAGTCACTTTTGACCGGATTAAACCATATGTTAATGTTAATGGAATAAAATGGTTTATATATTGTGTTTATAACTGCACTCTTTCAGGTAAAATGTTTTTAAATAAAGACTGAAAAAGTTGTAGGAAGCATGATGTTGAAGTCATGTCACCATGGTTACCTATTTTTAGCTTTTTGCTCCTGCCAATTGTATTTAGGCTTCAAAATTCATAAAAGAAAAGTTTGGTTTCAAAAAACCAAACTTCCTGGTTGGCCAACAAAAATATGTCATCATTGCCGCAGTCTATGATAATGCACATTATTTATAATTTTAAGGGGGAAAATGGCTAATTTAGATTTAATTTTAGAGACCAGAATTTATATCCAGAAGTTAAAGCCGGAGTAAGAACAATCTTTGCTGAGTTTTGTTGGTGGCCATGATATTGTGGCCCTCCTCCCCACAGGGTTCGGGAAAAGTTTGATTTTCCAGCTTGCTCCGTTTGTGATGAAGGAGTTGCCTGAAGCCCTATTCGGACAGTAATTGTTTCTCATGGGGTCGGAAGGTGTTACTGAAAATTATTAATTATTAAAATAATTTACAGGGGCTAGTCATTGATTTTATTGCTGTCTGTCTCCCACCACCCGTGTAAAAATCCACGGCCGAATTACCGACTGATTTAGACAAACACCAAGGGCGTGTGGTCATTTAATTGCTGTCCGAATACACATCTCTGAGTTTTCAAGAATATATCACTTCAAAATTCCCTGTTTATATCCTTTTTGACCACTGCAGAGCACCGTGCGGTTGCGCTTCGCTGTTATTTGGATGCATTTCTAGACTTGTATTTCTTTAAATGCTGGCAAGTATTTACAAGAGCACTATATTTCATCACCGCTCCAAAAATAAAAAGAAGAAAAGCACGTAAACATTTGAATTGGGCTGTTATTTACGGCAGCATTTATTCTTATCATACCAAGCATATGACATTTTATTTATAGCATACAATCATGCTACGGACCACGTGAGCAGCACATTCTCGATCACAAAACTCTCCCCTCCACTGTGAATAAATCACAATCCGAATGCACAAGTTTTAGGTTTTATCACTGATTTTTTAAGGACTTCCATGAGAAACAGAGGCGAACGGCGCATGACATACGTCACAACCAGACGTTAGCTATTGGTTTTAAACTTCAACAGAGGACCCGCCTTCAAGGAAGTAAACGCTTGTCAATGGAGAGTGGCCAGACTCTCTGTACAAATGAAATGTGCGAGAGTCTGGAAGGACCAGGCTAGTCAAGGTGTGGCATATTCTGAGATTGATCGTTTGCTGGGCCTGGTGTCAATAAAAGCTTTTCTTTAACTAACAAGGAAGTTTTCAGCTCTGAAACTTACAGGATATTCTTATATTACCATGACCTTTCATATATCAAAAGCTCAAGGGAAAGCTCATGACCCCTTTAAATGGCATGGCCATTGCCGTTTAAAAACCCTTTAACAAGTCAAACTATGACCCAATCTAAAGATTAAGTACTAGTATATTACTAGTAAAACTGAAACAGGTTTCAGCAACAAATGCAATAGTTAGGCTACTAGTCAGTAGGCTAGCGAATAGTTGTCTAAATTGTGAATAATTATCAAAATCATATGCCAGTTGTTACCAGTGACAACTGAACAGTCACTTATCACTAGACTAGAGGGATAGTGACTAGTAGCAAAGGAATACGTAGGCTAGGCTACTTAAAAAAAAGATTTAATAACTAAATAGATACTACATAGATACAATAGGTAGTAGTACTGTTTGAAGTGCTAATCTAATAAATATCTAGTATAAAAAAAGATAATAGTAGTCTCTTTAGGATTGCATGCTAGTGATAAAAATATAAATAAATAAATAAAACACTAGCAACATAACAGTTATTTCGCTTAAAATTGCTCAGTTGAACTTCATAATATAACATATATCATAATAGCTGAATGTTATATAATATTTACGCATGGAAATTGATGTATGCTGGTCTCCTGATAACACATCACTTAATAGCCATACGCAGAGAAGATTAATGCATCGCTCCTTTCACCCAAAATCCCGAAAATAACATCACATGACTCATTGTCGCGCTGCTCCTCTCACCTTAAAGAAGATGACGGTCTACAAACGCAGATGCTCGACACACTCGGTAAACTAAAACGAGGCAATGCGAACCTACCTTTTCGTTCAGACTCTCTGCCTTGGTCCCATCCAGCCATTTTTCTGCGAAGCACAAAGCGAACGGACTGTGTTGTCAACGAGCGGTCGAATGGTTGCGAGGTGGTGCGCTGCAGCGGGTTATAGAGCGCTGTCCAATCAGCAGCCCGCAGAAGGCAAACCAGTGCCAGCCTTCCCTCCACTTCCTACTGCAACCTCTCTCTACAAAGCTATAGGTTAAGATGTCGATTCCTTTTGACAAGGCAAGGCTGACTGAATATATATCATTGTAAACAGTAAAATCACTTTCAGCATAGTTAAGGATAACACTTAATATTTTTTTATAAATATATAAAAATTGAATTACAATTCTAACTATTGGACTGTAGCCTATATAATAGTAATGTATTAATTTGTAAAAATATAAAATTAGCCTATATCTATCTATATAAAGTACAGTATTATTCATTATAATAACTGACCATTCTTTGACCATTCAATAATAATAACTGACCCGCTTTCAGACAAGTGCTTTTCTAATGGACAAGGATACAACGGATAAAGGATACAAGTTGTATTTTATTCCCTTTAAAGAATAGCATGCTGTGGATTAAGTGTCTCTCTAGGCCAAGGGTTTTCAAACTGGGGTCCGGGGACCCCCAGGGGGCCGCAAGGGAGTGACAGGGGGTCCATGGAAAAGTCTAGAAAAAAAACTGTAAAAATAAATAATAATAATAATACTTAGATTAAAATAAATTAGTAAAGCAATAAATTAGATACATTTAAAAAATAAATAAATAATTAGTCATTAATCTATTACATAAAGTAAATAAAAAATAAGATTAATATAAATAAATAAAAATCGAATTAAAATTAAATAAGCAAGAAATAAATAGTATATAACAATATATTACTACATTGAGTAGAACAAAATATATAATAATGTAACTGAAACTAATTTTAGATGTATAAAATAAATTTTTTGTGCATAAATTGAGTGTTTATAAAAGAATTCAATGGGGTCAATAAACCGTTTGCTTGCCGACCAAAACAGCTTCTTTTGTGTTTAGCAGAAGAAAGAAATTCATACAGGTTTGGAACAACTTGAGGGTGAGTAAATTAAGACAGGATTTTCATTTTTGGGTGAACTATCCCTTTAAGTAGCATATTGATTCAGGTTATGTTGAAAGTAGTCTCAGAATCAGACATCTTCAGATGCATATGGCACACAAATTGGGAAACACTTTGGGAGTTTCAAAGTCGTCATCTGATTGGCTGAATTTTCAAGGATTTAAAAAAAAAAATGTATGGTCCACCTGGAAACGAAGCCTTCGTGACGCCAAACCCTCTTGTGGAAGAAGAAAGCTGTCCCGTTTACAGCTGTGACAATAAGAGCTTAATGGGATCGTCTAAACGCTGTGTTTTAAAAGTGATGTTCACAGCACCGTTGTTGCAGTAAACTTGCACGATGTTATTGAATGAATTGCACGCTGGTCTGTTATTGTGGGGACATCGACTTTACATCTTCATGCCCTAAACATGATGTTGAACCTTGAAAATGAACTGCGAGTGGTTGCTTTACATGTCGCCTTGGCCAATGAAAGCTGCGATGGAGTCCACCTTCTGCCGTCAGTCTGAAGGTCTGGCTACAAAGACTATGGCTGTATCCGCGTACTTTCTTACAATATATAGTAGGTGAAAAAAAGTATGTGACAAAAGAAGTATGTCCGAATTCACAGTACTCAAAAAAGAGTAGGCAGAAAGTACCCAGATTACTTCTTCCAGTGAGACTCTTAAGTCTGCATACGATGGACACTTTCCTATTCCATGAGGCCACGGGAAAGGATTTATGAATGAAGGTGAGGAGACACAACTGACACTGGTAGGCAGTGTTGGGGGTAATGCATTACAAGTAACTTGAGTTACGTAATAATATTACTTTTTCCAAGTAACTAGTAGGCTAAAGTAACGCATTACTTTTCGAGTTACTTTTTCACATTCATTTGACTGACAGCTCTCCTGCCCCATGTTAAGAAAAATAAGTGCAGAGGCGTTGTGTGTAAACATGATGGTTATTGTAGTTCCAGACTATATGTGAGCATTTATTTATCTCACTTGCACAATAAAGATTCTGTACTCCTCAAAATGATTAAAATCAGTCAAATGCAAAATCAGAGTACTATGCAAACCTCCAATAATTAAATGTTAAATAAAACAAAAAATGTTATGCATAATCTACCTTTATATTTAATTTAATGTCTTGCTGCTGACCTTTGATGATGAAAATTACTAGATTTTCAGTTTTTATTGGTAAAACTTTTTTCTCCTGCATCATATTCTCCCATTATCCAGAATGTCAGCACAGCAGAGCTGCGTCCTCTACTGTTCATGCGTGAATTAGCATTTTTACTTCAGCCTGGGGCTTATTATTTCAATTTTGGTATGAAGAGGTCTTTACCGTTGCACAAAAATAGAACTTTTTTGTTATAAACAAAAACAAGCCCAGCCCAGGTGAGAAAAAGTAACGCAAAAGTAACGTAACACATTACTTTTCTTAAAAAGTAACTAAGTAACTCAATTAGTTACTTTTTAAGGGAGTAACGCAATATTGTAATGCTTTACTTTTCAAAGTAACTTTCCCCAACACTGCTGGTAGGTCACATGATAATGACAACATGACGAATGTAGCAAGTCCAGATTACATTCATACTACACACACACTCATACTATATAAAACATACTTTTTTTTCATACACTAATGTTCTAGCAACAAGCCGTTTCTTTTGTCAAAGATATTAAAGATATTTGCCTTCATTCTGATTTGCATTCTGATTTGCGCAGTTTTTTAAAACGTAAATGCGTAATGTCACGCTATAAGCTGTGTCTCATTTCAAAGGCTGCGTCCTCCAGAGGTCGCATTCGAAGGCTGCAAGGCTGTCTCATTTCAGAAAAGTAAGTAGGACACTCCGAATGCGACTTTCAAATACCATCAACAACCGTCATGTTTTTTAAATATCATTTGAAAAAATGACGCCGCCGGCAGATATATTTAATTATTATATTGATTTAATTACACATTGTTAGCTAATCTGTGTGCTTTGTATATGTGCATTTCTGAAATGCCTAACGTGGACAAACCACTTTAAATTGTAATGTAGATGTAATTTTGTAATGTCATTTTCTGTGAAGCTGCTTTGAAACAATATGTATTGTGAAAAGCGCTATACAAATAAATGTGAAATAAATTGAATTGAATATAGCCTACATTCAAGCGAAGATGTGGTGTTTAAATTTAAGTAGTTTCAAGCTTGTTTTTGTTTGTAAAACAGATAGTTGTGGTAAACAGGATTACTAAAGGTAAAATGTTTAGTGATTTTTAAACGTTTAGAACATTACTTTGCTGTCAAGGAAAGAAACATTTCATAGTCATTTTCAAGTTATAAATCATTTTCATTCATATAACTGGTGTGAGAGCGCAACAACACTGGGAATGTGTTGGCATAGCAACATGATACTGCAGGCTTCGAAATTAAATTAAATGAGTGCAACAGTCGGGGTCTGGAAGTAAAAACTCCATTGGCTTTCTCCATAGGGAACCTGATTTTTAGCGATAACTTATAAACCTTTAAAGACAGCCTTACTGTGAGCTACAAGGTTGTTAATCTATAGGATTTGCTTCTGTTGAAGCTGTTATTCCGCATTATTTCAACTTAATTTTAAAACAATTATGTTTAACAGCGGAATTCGTGATGAAAAACTATATTACCCGTGATTGTGTAGCCTATAGAAAATTTCACCAATCAGAAAGTCAAAACAAGCAAAACACGCCAAAAGACCTCTTTAGCTCCGCCCACTCCAATGAAGCCCCGCAAATGATGTACCTTTGAAATTTTTGTCACATTTTCAAATACTTTTTTGCTTAAATTCAAAGTTTGTTGTGATTTATCTTGTTGCTGGTTGACTTGGTTATCGGCTTAAAACTCAATCCCTATGGGAGAAATGAATGGAAAAGAATCTTTTAGAACCAACGCAGCTGAAAAAGTTGGCGGGCACTAATGAAACAAAAGATAATACTGATAATTCCAGAAACATGGTTTTTATTCATTGTCAATGCATTAGCAGTATAATGGAAACAATTCGTTCTAACCACCTTAAGACAGACAATCTGTCAAAAATTCTTTCAAACAAAAGCAGAAATCATAATCCCCTATGAATGTTCTATAAAGAAAGTAAAAGGGTATCTGCAAACACAGACACAGGCAAAGATACATGGATTCTGAATTAAATGTTTACAGCAAAAACAAAAAGAATCACTATCATATTTCCCAAATTTGTCTTGCACACCAGGTGCTTTAAATAAAGCTTTTAAAAATGTTCAGAAAGCGGTTAAATGTGCTGCGAGCCGCGAGCTGAGTATAAAATACAATACAAGCATGCTAACATTTATCTCTCCATGAACAGAGCTTTGGGACTGTTCTAAGGGATGCTAACAGAAACTTTGATTGTGTATAAATGAGTGTATGGCAGATTAAACAGAATGTAATTTTTTTTCCTAATCAGTCATCATCATAATATCGGTTCTGTTTAATTTGATCCTCTACGGACAAGAAGTCATTTTCATCCTGCCAGAGGCTGCTGGCTTCACTCAGCAGCCCAGCAGCTTTGGTGTCAATTTTATCGAGCGGATTCTTCCTCGTTTCCGCCTCAGTATGTTGGCCCATCTCCCCCTTCGATTCTATTCCAAAATCCAGAAGGTCATCCAGCTGAGATGAAGCTGATTCCTTGCTATAAATGTCATCCTTAAATTCATGAAACAGACTAGAACTGTCATCAAAACCTGAAAATATGTCATCTAGGAAACGTGAGGCACTAAATTTTTTGTTGTCATCTGCCTCTGTGCAAACCAATGTTTTGGTTGTGGGATGTTCTTGTTCTGCCTCTTTCGTGTCTTGTGAGTATTTGGCACATAATATGACAGAACTGTCCTCTTGAAGTTCTTGGAAAATGTCAGAAGCCCTGATATCACTGTTGATCTCTTCTTTAAACGATTCCTGTGAGGGAAGTGGCCCAGAGGAGGACAAGTCCACCAGCTCTGGTTCTTCTTTAATTTCATGAATTCCTACCAAACTGGCCTTGTTGTCCAATGATAGATTGCTGTTGTTATTATTGTTGTTGTTTGCATTGCCATTGGCTGTTTGGCCATTTTGTATTTCACCATCTATCACTGTCACTGTTACCTCTTCTCCCTCATTTGCTTGCACTTTCTTTTCACTTTCCTTAGCACCATTTTCATCAGTGTTTTTTACATTGTCGCTCTCCTCATCTGTATTCACATTCTCAGTTCTTTCTGCAACTCCATTCTCCAATTCCTCCTCTTTTTGACCATTAATCTCCCTTCCTTCTTTTACCTCCATGGCTTGAGTTGTCTCATTATCTTTCTGCTCTGTGATCTGCTGGCTTTCGTTGGAGGACTCAATGGCTTTGCCAGTTTCACTGGAATCCCCTGCCCCCTCAGCTGTTTCAGGTTTTGGTGTTGGCTCCTCCGGCTCTTGAGTTATTTTAGCATCTGTAGATGACTTTTCTGGCATATTTATGGGTGACACAAGCCCTCCATCATTTTCTTTGGGCCCATTTTCTGCTGGGTTTCCACTAGTAATTGCGGATTGCCTCTTATTTACTGTTGGATCATTATTCTCTTTACCTGAGAGTTCTGATTCAACTTGAGGAGGCCAGACAGGTTTGACTACCTTTAATTCATCCTCTAAATTAAATGGCTTCTTTGGGGAATCACAGAGGGGTGGCCACACAACTGCCATTTTATTTGCTGGCTTCTTTGTGTCATCATTCATCTTAGCTTGAGACATATTCTCTGTAGTGTCGGGGTCATTTTCTTGTGGGCTGTGAGTTAATTTGACATTAAAATTGACAGGAGGATTATTTTTCATGTTAGTTGCTTCTGACGAGTTGTTCTGATTCTTTGAACTCCAAAGATCTTTGTGGGGTTTTTCTCCAAACCCTTCATCATAGTTGCCTTTAGACTTGAAAAGTTGTTTGTAGTGTGGCTTGCAGTACATTCGTCCATGGAGAGAAGCATAGGTTCCAAGACTGAAGGAGAGAGATAAACACAAATATGATTTGAATCTGAAAATAACTAGATAGCTGTATATTGTATTCTGACATTACAAGAACAACTTGCTTATTCAGAAGAAATCATACAAGCTCACTCACACTTGTAACCTTCTTGCCAATGTTGCCAATGCAATCCGTTTAAATAACAAGTATACAAATCAAATCAAGTTCAACTGACTTTTCAGGATGCATTTCACTAAGAACATCTTCTCACGTGTTTCACGCTGTAACACATTAAAATGTGGAAAAAACATCTAGTATTAATGTAAAAAAAGAAGCCACTACCTGAGCTGGCTGCTGCAGTGGGCACATCTAAAACAGGTTTTATGGAAGTTTTGCTTGTCTGCTATGAGAGACTCCATGGGATACACCCTCTTCCGACATACCTGACACAGTTCGGACTCTGGCACCCGTATCTTCTGTTGGAGAGAGATAGAGTGACATCAGAAAATGCTTTTAAATCTGTCAGCACGTATTCCTATACACTGCCTAGCTCAAAATAGTCATTGTTTGGATTTAAATAGGCAAATGCTTAAGCATCTATGATTAGATTAATATTGCAGTGATTATTATGTTTCTAGCATGTTATATGTTTGGCAACAGTTCTTCTAACCCTAATTGATGGAGTGTGTATCTTTTCATTTCTTAAACAACCATGTAGGAAGACATCACGGCCATATTCCAAGATGACAATGTCAAGATTCATCAGGCTCAAATTGTGAAAAAATAGTTGGGAGGGAGCATGAAGAATAATTTTCACACATGAATTGGCACCTCCAGACCTTAAATTCATTGAAAGTCTTTGGGATGTGCTGGAGTAGACTTTACAGAGTGCTTAACTCTTGCGTTGTCGATACAAGAGCTTGACCAAAAATGTATGCACCTCTTGATGGAAATAACATTACAACATTTATTTTCATCAAGAGGTTTTTGGCTGGGCAGTGTATATATTTTATGTTAATGAGTTAAGGAATATAGAAAAAGCAACAAAAAACTGTTAGTATAGTTGCTGGAATTAAAATATTTAAGTACTACATGCATTTAGGGAGGTTCAATATAACTGCACACATTTCATCTGGACCTCATAAAATCTAAAGGGCAATACTTCAAATGTTCAGTTCACAAAACAATAATTATTTTCAAGATCAAAATCAAAGTGCAGGCACAAGGAATACCTAAAGAATCACTATTTGTCAAGTGCAAACACACCATCGCCGTTTTAGTCATCACACTGTACTCTTTGTTAACTTTTCCATGCTCATCACATAGGTTTACCGGTGACAACAGTATGGTGCTGGTGTGAAACAGTCTGTGATCTGTGCTGTTCAGACACAGTGAAGCCCAGGTTTTTGAAGACATTTTCACTCTCTGCCCATGTCTGCTGGAAGCTCTTTAGTAACTCTTCTGCAGAGGCCTCTGGTGGAACGTCCAGGACAGGAACATTCCCTCTTACTACATCTGCATATGTTGGTGGATCACCTCGGGTTGTCACACTCTCAAAGTGGGAGGTTGTTTCAATCTTCGAGCCTGTTACAGTGTTTCCAAACTCATCTACCGTGGAGAAGTGCTCAGTTGCAGATTTAGTTTCAGAAAATCCTTCAGGTGCTTCCTCTTGTCTCCCAATATTTTTTCTCTCTTCCTTTAAGTACTGGTGGGCTTGCTCACCCATTTCAAAGACATTCTTGAGGGCCTTAATATCAAAGCTTGGTATGTCTTCCACCAAGGATGACTTCTTCTCAGATTCAGCATCTTCTGTGTCACTATCAAGTCTCTCAGTGATCACAATGGGATCCTTTCGAACATAAACTTTAGGCTGGGGAGACTCAAATTTGTTAACAAGCTTGGACAGGTCAACCCTGGGCAAGTCCTCTAGCATTCTCTCATGAACATCTATGGATCTCGGGATCTCCGGCTCATTATCTTCTGTATCTGGTTCAAGACGCTCGGGGATGTCAATAGGATCCTTGCGTATATATGTACGAGCGACCTCTGCTTTCTGAGCCTCTTCAAAGAACTCACGCTTGTCTTTCACGGTCATCATTGAGTCTCCATGGATATCTGTTATATCCATCAGGGATGAATCCATCATTTGAGTCTCAAAGGTAATCTCTGAACAGCTGGATGAGCGAGACCCTTCCAGATCTGTTTGGACCTTTATCATGTACTCTGGCAAAGGCATGGGTGGTGGAGTCATGCCTTGTGAGAGTTTGGCTGTGGTATCTCTTAGTTTAGCTAGTTTCTCAGAGCGACTCATTGTGGGGGAGGGTGTGGATTGGTTCAGGCGTGTTGGTGTTTCAGACCAGCGAGGTGGAGGTGTTGGTGTGTTGCCTGACCTGTAAGTGGAAGGTGGTGATGGAGTCACTCTCAAGGGAGAGTCTGTCCTCTTGGCAGACTCAATGCAGATATACGTTGGTGACGGTGTCCGCATTCTTAGCTCAGGTGGCATTTTGAGCTCTGCTGTCTTTGATTCAGTATGGCACTCTGTCTTCTTTTCCTCCACTACTTTCTTCTGAGTCTCTATTTTTGCTGAGCCAATAGTAATCTTAGATATTTTTTGTGTGGCTCCACCTACTATTTTCTTCTCCTGTGGTGACTCACTTTTTGCTGACTCTGAAACAGACAGATTTCCTTCTAAAAAACTCAGTTTAGCCAGGGCAAGGTTCTGTACATAGGTTATGACCTCTATCATTTTCTGCTTGTTGTACTGAGTACGGCTTAAATCAGCCTTCTCTTCAGAACTGACTAGCCAATCAGGAATGATACTCAGCATGATTTTTAATGACTTTGGATTCATTTTTGCAGGGGATCCTTCAAACTCCTTGATGTAACTCAACAATTTTTGAATCTCTTCACATTTTTGCGTATAAGCAATTTCAGTTGTCATTGAGGTACTCTTTTCATAATCTGCTGCTTCTGTAATCTCTGTTTTGTTTTGCTCTTCTTTCTGCATTGGCTGTTTTATGGCCTCCTCTCTGCTTGGAGGCCGCAGCGGAGGCTTTACCTGCTTTTTGATCTGGAATTTACTTTTTTGTTGAGTGCTCTGTTGTTGAACTGTGCTCTGAGTGACCATCCTCTCTTCATGAATCTGTACATGTTCCTCTCTCACTGCTTGATGGGACTGAATGACAGTTGTCTGCCCTTGACCTTGATGTACCTGAATAGATGGTTGTATTTGATGTATCTCAACTGATGGTCTTGGTGCTACAGGTGGTGGCTGTTTAACTGATGTTTGTTTTTGTTTCTTCAACTGGACCTCCATTTTGGTGTCTTGCTTGGTTTGTCTCATTTCCTCCTTTTTCTCAACTTTCACTTCAGTTTTTTCCATGGCACTGGTGGATTTTTGGAGGCCCTCCTGACCTATGCACACTTGAGACACACTTGTTTGCACACTTGATTGAACTATGTCCTTTTCCTCTTCCTGTTTCTCCAGCGTCTCTATCTTAGGTACCTTAAATGTTTTCACCTTAAAGTTAGGGGTCACTTTTGGGATCTTTGTGGTCTGAGAGGGAACCTTCTTGACTTCTTGAGCCGCACACGTCTCTAGACTCTTGATCCCTTCTTCTTGAACAGAAGCAGTTATCTGACTTTGAACACTTTTTGAGGCCTGGATGCTCTCATGTTTTACAGAGTGAGCTTTTGTACTCTCAACTTGCTCTGTAACAGAGTGTGTAATGACTGTAGGGGCTGGATGGCTTTTCATTTCTACGGCTGCAGTGACAGATGCCTGTTTTTTATCTGATACAGTGTTGGATGATTCTGAGGTTGTTTTCTTACCAACTTTGGGAATTGAAGGTTTGCTTATCTGAAAATTTGCAGGTGGCTTTTTCTTTGGAGGGGTCTGTGGACTTTTTTGGGGGGCACTGTTTTCTGCTGTTTCTTTGGGCAACGTGGCTGGCTTCTGCTTAGGTTCTAACACTTTAGATGTTTCTTGTTGTGTCTCAAAAAATATTTGAGGCTTTTCAGCTTTCTGTGTGCTTGACTCTTCTTCAGCCTTAATTTCACCGACATTAAATGTTTTAGTAGGTGAGGTGGGAGTACTTTCTCCCTTGTTTTTTTCAGCCTCCTCTCTTTGTTTGCGATATCTCTCTTCTGCAAGCATGAGAGGGGTTTTGAATTTACTTGCATAAGATCTTGATTTTGTAGCAGCAGTGTCAGGGGGAGGTGGGAGTTTAATTGGTGGAACGAAAACCTTTTTAGGGCGTTGTGGTTCCTCAGCTGCTGGTTGTAGAACAGGTATTGCTGATGAAGCTTTAGCAATATGTGGAGCTGGAGGATCAATTGTTTTAACCTGTCCCTTTTGCTTGGTGATGTTCTCAGTAGTTTCAGTGACTGCAGTTATGTTTGATGCAACAGTTTCAATCTGCTCTGCCACTGATGGAGGAGGTGGAGGTGGTGGAGCAGGTGCAGTTTGTTTTTTCTGCCATTTAAATGTTTTGGGCTGTGGTTGCTTGGGAGGCTCAGGTTTGGGCACTTTGAATAAAGCTCTGCCTTTTGGCTTTCCAGGTTGAGTGACTGAGCTGAGTTCCTGCTGGGATGGAGGAGGAGGCAGGAGGTCTTGAGGTGGAGGAGGTGGTGGAAAGAATTCAGTGTCTGTCTCCATGATAGGAGGTGGTGGAGGGGGAAGGTCACTGTCCTGTCTCGTGACCAGAGGAGGGCGTGGTAAGAGGGTGGACTGGACATCACTTTCTGCCACTGGTGAGGGAGGAGGAGGCAAAGAAAGCTCTGACTCAGAGGGGGGTGGAGGAGAACTCGGAGGTGGTGGAAAGTGAATCTCTGGCTGTGGCTTCACTCTTTTTATCATTCCTTTGGGACTGAGATTGCGGTTCAGGCTCTTCATATTTTTCTCTGATTTTAAATTCTTAATATTCTGCTTCTGGGTTATGGTGGTGTGCTCTGTTATCTTAGTCGTCTGAACCTGTGTGACAGTCTTTGTCTCCTCAGTTTGCTTCATGCTAATATTACTTTGTGATACCTCCACTGATGCATTTGTTGAAGACACAGCTGCAATTTCAGATTTCTTCTCACTCATCTGACCTCCAACAATCTTCTTCTTGATTAACACTGGACTAGGAGTGTTCTGTTTCTGTTTTACATGTTGCTCCTTTACATTCATCTTTTGAGAGCCTTGAGAGGACTCTTGTGAATGAACAGCTGTATTCATCTGTTTAGTAGTAGAACGATACTCCTCAGAAGAAGTCTGACTTTCTGAAGATTTGATCTCTGATGTCTTTTGTGTGCTGCTCTGCTGCATGTTTCTCACTGGAGGTGGATTTTCTGGCTTTGCCTCAGTTTTAGGTCCAGTCGGGCATTCACGAGTTGCTTGTTGAGGGGGAACGGGATTTTTAATGGGAGCTTTAACTTTTTTATTCATTTTTGATTTGTGGCTTGATTGCTCTTTTTTCTTCATCAGGGATTTAATGGTGCCCTGAACATCTCCCTTAATCACCTCTTCTTTCTCAATTTGCACTTGCTCCTGTTCATAAAGCGATTTGATGGAGGATTTTATGTCACCCTCTGTGCTTGGCCTCCTCTGCATAGATGGGGATGAGCCCGGGTCTAGTAAGAGCTGAATTGTACCCTTCACATTGCCCTGTTCACTAACTTGGTGCTGAAAAACCCTCTTTTCAGTGGAAGCCTCTTGAAGACTAAGAAGAGCAGTCTGAATGTCACCTTTAACAATCTCCTCCTTCTCAACCTCTTTTACTGCTTGCTTTGCCTCCTCCAGGGATTTTAAGGTACCTTTAATATCCCCTGGGACCAAATCTTCAATAATTACCTCAGTCTTTACAGATGTTGATTTTTCAAGAGATTCTAATGCACTCCTAATGTCACCAGGGACAATTTCAGGTTTTTCTATTTCTTTAAGTTGGCTTTGAGCCTCCTCAAGAGACCTAAGTGTTGTACTGATATCTCCTTTGACTATCTCTTCTTTTTCTATGACAGCACATTGGTTTACAGCTTGTGTAAGAGAGTCAAGAGCTGCTCTCAAGTCTCCCTTTACTATCTCCTCTTTCTGCATGTTATGCAGGGATAGTATGGGTTCCATCATAAACACCTGTACTGTGTTATTTACATCACCTGGTACAATATCATCTTCAGCAACAGTTCGTCCTATTGTCTGATGGCTCTTTCTTAGAATCTGCTTTGTTTGTTCTACATCACCTCCAATAATCTTTTCTTTAATTTTTTCCTGAACAATTCCATCAGCCTCCACCTGAAGTTGTCTGAGGTAGTCCAGTGCCCCAGACTCAATACAAGTAGAATAAAAACTGACATTTCCCCTCTCTGCTTCTCCCACAGTTATCTTAGAGGATGGGTCCTTTGCATCAGTATTACCCAGCAGCCTATGCAGTGTTCCACGAATATTTCCTCTAACAATATCCTCTTTCTCAACATTGCTCTCACTTTCTTTATTGAGAAGTGAGTATATGGTCATTCTCACATCTCCTTTCTCATCTTCTTGAATCAGAATGCCACGTTTGGAAGATCCTTCCTGCTTGAGCAAGTTATTAATTGCCTCTTGAATGTCTCCTCTGATAACTTCCTCTTTCTCAACATTACCACTTTTATCCTGATTAAAGAGCTGTTGGACAGTTGAGTTGATATCTCCTCTTTCCTCCCTATCTATGGTGATTCCCCTCTCTGTTGTCTCACGTCTGTTAAGCAGGTTCATCATAATATTGTTTAGGTCTCCGTGTATTACTTCTTCTCTCTGGATCTCTGGAGTCTCCTGGTTTAGAAGTTTGTATTTAGCCATTCTGACATCTCCAATCTCATCTGTCTCAATTAAAATTCCTTGTGACTCAACCATTTTCTGAGAATACAGCTCTTCTAGGGTTGACTTGATGCTTTTACCAACGATCTCTGTTCTCTCCATACTGCTCTCATTAAACTCAGTTAGGGGGGTAGTTTCAAATAACCATGTTGTTGTCTTCACATCGGCTTTTGGGATTTCCTCACGAGAAATTACAGTATCTGTTTCATCAACTTCCTTGATACGATCAAGTGGTTCCTTTTCAAAGAGCCACACAGACTGCTTAACATCACCTTTCACCACTTCTTCACGTGTCACCTTCTCCATCTCGTCATACTCCGAACCTTCACCATGGATCTTGTCAATGGTATGAGTTTCGAACATCCATGTGGAGCTTCTCACATTACCTCTCTGAATCTCACTGACACTAACAGTTCTCACATATTTCTTTGATAGGTCATCCATTTCAAAACGCTGCTTGTTTGTTTTCACATCCCCCCCTTGGATGTCTGCTACAGTTTTAATAGCGACTTTCATATCCTCTGCAATCTCATCAAGAGGCTGAGTTTCAAACCTCCACCTGGCTGTGTTGACGTCTCCTTTTTGGATGTCTTCTTCAGTAACAGCTTTGATGACATAAACCTCATCTGTATCTCTTATTGAGTCAAGGGGCTTTGTCTCAAATAACCATCTTGCCCCAACCACATCTCCTCGCAGAATCTCTTCTTTTGTGACTGTAGTGACCTCATGATAGTGTCCTTCTTTGTCCCTGATAGCATACAGTGGTTGAGTCTCAAACATCATGGTGTAGTTTTTTACGTCCCCTTTCTCAATCTCCTTGTGTATGATGCTTTGGAGTTTGCTGATCTCAGTATCAGATGCTTCCTCCTGAATCTTATCTAATGAGTATGTCTCAAAAATGAAGCGACCTTTATCAACATTACCTCCCTGAATATCTGTTACTGTGTGTGACTCCTTGAATTCCTCAGAATTGTCCCTTATGGAATCAATTGATTGGTTTTCAAATTTCCAGGTACAGTTCACCACATTTCCTTTCTGAATGTCCTCTGTTTGACGGCATTTGAGTTTCTGCATGGTCTCCTCTGATGTAGAAGTCATTATATCAGATGACTGATTCTCAAAGATGTATTTCATCCGTGATACATCTCCAGAGTGAATGTCAATCTCTGTGATTCGCTTAAAGCCACTATGATCCTCATCGTCTGTGATGTTTTCCAGGTTTTCAGTCTCAAATAGGAAACGCACTAGACGTACATCCTTACCTTGTACATCGTCTTGCTTTACTGTGCAAGTTTTCAGGATTGTCTCAGACTCCTCTTTGATGCTGTCAAGAGTCTGAGTCTCAAAAAGCCATGTACAGGTTTTAACATCTCCTTTCCGGATGTCTGTAGAGTCCTCAGTCTTTGTCTCTTTCTCATACAAGACATCCATTGGCTGGGTTTCGAACAACCATCTGCATGTTTTAACGTCGCCTCTTTGGATCTCAATGCTCTCATTTTTCCTGTTGTCCTCTTCCTCTAAGTTGAAGTATTTAATGCCATCAAGGGGCTGGGTTTCGAAAAGCCATTTGGCAGTTTTGACATCACCTGATTGGATTTCTTCTTTAGATATTCCTTTGATTATCTGGAACTTAGTGATGCTCTCATCAAACTGATCAATGGGACGAGTTTCAAACATCCACTTGCAGCTTCTCACATCTCCTTTCACAACTTCCTCTCTGCGCACGGTTTTGACCTCATGGTAGTGTCCTGAGCTGTCCTGTACAGCATACAAGGGTGTTGACTCAAATAACACTTTATTTGATTTCACTGAGCCACTGGTGACACCCTCCACTTGAATTTTTTGTGCATCTGTACACTTGCTCAGGTCCATGGTCTCAAATATTTCCTTGTAATTTGTGACATCACCCTTTTCAAGGTCCTCTAGATTAATAGTCCGTGTGATCTCCTTCTTTTCCTCTCTGATCTGCTCAAGAGGTTTGCTTTCAAACAACCACCTCTGGTGTCTCACATCACCTTTCTCTTCTTCTGAAGCTATCACCTTTTGTAGCTTTCCAACTTCTGCTAACTCTTTCAGATTCTCCATTGGCACGGTTTCAAACAAATGCCTAGCAGAAGTAACATCACCACCCATAATGTCTTCTGAGTCCAGTGGTCTTGCATTGGTATTGTCTTTAAGTTTATCCATCGGCTGTGTTTCAAAGATCATGCAGTGTCTCCTCACATCTGCACCTAAAATCTCCTCCTTGTGAGTCTTTGTGCTTTCCCATTCCTCATCTTTGATTTGATCAAGTGTCTTTGTCTCAAACAGCCATCTTCCTTTGTTCACACCAACCTGATAGTTTTCCTCCATGGAGACCCCACAGATTAGTTTTACCTGGCTTGGATCTTTGCTGATCAGGTCCAGTGGCTGAGTTTCAAAGAGCCAGCGTGATGTCCTAACATCACCTTTCTCAGTTTCTTCACGTCGCACCTTGGTAATCTCCAGCATCTCACCGGAGTCACCACGGATGACACACATAGGATGTGTTTCGAACATCTTGGTTGTCTTCTTTACCTCACCCTTGATTTCTTCAAGCTCTGACTTCAGCTGCAGGAAATTACTTTCATCTATAGTTTCAGTGTGTCCAAGTGTGTCCAGGTGCTGTGTTTCAAACAAGTACCTAGCAGTTTTCACATCACCCCCAGAAATGTCTTTCATATACATAACCTGTGCCTCTTGCTCATCCTCTTGGTAAATTCTGTTGAGTGTGTCTAGCGGTTGTGTCTCGAATAGCCATGTTGCAGTCTGGACATCTCCCCTTGCAAGCTCTAGTTTTCCAATGTGCTCTGCTGAATCAGTTTTTTCTGTACCTAGAGCATCGATGGGCTTTGTTTCAAACATCCATGTAGTATACTTCACATCTTTTCCAGCAATAATTTCTTGTTGGGCTATGTTCTTGCCCTCATCCTCATCTGGTGTTTCATCTTTAATGGAATCTAGGGGCTTGTTCTCAAACATCCAGCGCATTGACTGCACCTCACCTTTCAGGATCTCATCCCACTCCAAATACTCTCTCTCTGGGCTTATGCACTTGCCAGGGCTGGTACTCCCGCTGTTTTCAAAAACATAACGTGCTTGCTGAATGTCTCTGCCCACCTCCTCATCACTGTCCACATAAGTTTGCTCCGTGTCTGTTACTTCAGTGAAGAAGTCACGCTCCAGGTTTTTACGCACTTCTGGATGAATGTGCTTGTAGAGGCGCTTAAGTTCATAGAGGTTTCTCTGCTTAGAGTACTCCTCTTTATTGACTGCATATTTGGCTGAAGTAGGTGCATCTGTTGGCTTAGGGGAAAGACAACGTCCTGGGACTTGGGAAGTCACTTGAAACTGATGTGTGGCAGATACTGGTTGTGAGAATTGCTCCACGGCATCATAATGTGAGGAAGCCATGGAGGAGGTAGAGGCCTCTTGCATTGTTTTAGTAACAGACATGGTCTCATAGCTACCTGTGGCAGCAGTCTTTGAAGAAACATTTACTGGGGCCCAAGGAAACTGGTTGTAATCAAGGTCAATCTTTGTTGTTATAGATGGGAAAGACAAGCATAATCTTTTATCAATACATATTTTTTATGTATAAGTACAGAAAAGGAGTGACACAAAGAAATGTGCATGAATAGAATAGTCAGACAAAGCTGATGTATGTAAACAAACATATTAGCGTATCTTTAAATATGGGCACTTTTGGCAATGTGGATTTTTAGTCAACTCTCTTAAAACAATTTTTTCACACTTTAGTTTGTTCATCAAAGTATAATTTCCACCACATCTCGAATTATTTATTGTTTAATATTATTCTTAGATGGAAATTACATTTTAAACTTAATTTCAATTTAGGCTAATTTCATATATATAGTATATTATGTATAACATTAAATGTAATAACAATAGTTGTCTTAATTTAATAATCGAGTGTCTGGATCTCAGATAAGGATAAACCAATAACATCTATACTCTATGTAAAATACAAAAGTAGCAAAAATAAACGATCTTGGTTTTTCCAATTTCCAAGACAATTGTGTGACCTACATGAAAGAAATGGTGAAATCAGTTTGAATAACAATCAACCCCTGGGACATAAAAGTGCCTGAAATTAAAGAAACACCCACACAGTATATTTTAAGTAAGGCCTGTTTCACACTGGAGGTGTAAGCAGTGCTTAAGCAGCGCATATATTTTTTTCGTCGACCATGCTTCTAGATTAGAGCATTCACATGGCACACCGAGGGAGCAGAGCAGAAGTGGCAGCACTGCGATCTTTCAGTGCCTAGTCTATTTTTGCTGTGCCACTTACTCTGAATTCTTTAGTTTACACTAACAAATAATCAGATGGAGTTAAAAGTATGCATGTCTGGCTTGCTGGGGAGGGCTACGAGCTCGCAATTTGGCCCGAGCCCAGAGTACTCCTCCCCCTATCCCTGGCTAGGAAAGTAAACAGGTGAGAGTGCGGAGACAGGGTGGTGAGGGATGCATAAAACTGTCGAGGAAGATAGGTGAGTTGGCTATGTATATATATACATATATATATACCTCTATATATATAGGCCTCCTCTCGTGCTGATTGGATAGACAATTTGAACGGGTTCCTCCCAAACTTTGTTAATAAAACAATTTAAAGCGACAGTGCATTGTTCTTGTTTAAAATACACCCGAGTTAAAATAAAAAAAAATACATTTCATCTTAAAATCATATATAAGTGAGGTGTTCCGTGTTTCATAATCACCACATAACATTCAGTGCTGTGAGAAAAAAATGAAATACATGCAAACACAAATAATTGACAGGAGATTTTGCCAAAACGTTAAAGGCCTATTTAATTGATTAAAACTAAATGTATATCTTAACTTTTAAGATTACTTTTATCATGTAAATGCAACCATTCTGAGTGGGCAGTGGAGTGTGCAGTCAAAGAAACAAACATCACCAACAAAAAACGTAATTCTAAATGTTTTTCTGATGCAAGATTTTATTTTGAAAGATATGCGTGAAAGCTGTTGACAATTCTGTCAGATGCAAAAAGTGCCAGAGAGAAACGTGTTGTCCCAAGTATCTGCGGTCAGATGAGATGTTATCAGGCTATATGTTACTGTCATTATTCTATCATTGTTTCCGTAACTTGCTGCAAAATAAAAAGTCTCTTACCTCAGAAAAACAAACTTTCCTGTCTTGTCAGACGTTATACTGTGCTCAAGGTATGCACTCTTAAATAGAGAGGTGCAGATATGACATCACTTTGTAGGCCAAAAAGCGGTAGCAAGTTAGCATTTTAACACTTCCGGTTCCAAGTCAATGGGTTTTTTGAATGGGTTTTGATTAAATGACTGAATCTGTGGTGAACACACAGCTCAAGAAACATTTTCATTTTATTTTACAACATAAAATACATCAGTAGATTATACCACTCATGATTTTTTTTAAGCTGTTACGTGTCTTGAAAAAGGCAGTCGCTAACAAGTGGCTAAATGGGACTACAGAGGCTGTCAAGGAGATTAAGCATCATCATAGTAAGTTCAGTCTGCTTTTAAAGACTCATTATGTTTACTCATTACTCATAATTGTGCTCTTATAAACTATTTGAACTTGAACGTTCTGGGCAAATGTTTTTAGATAAAAACTGGAAGAGTTGTCCGAAGCTTAGTGATGGTGACGTTGAATTTGTGGGATCGTTTATAGCCTACCTTTAGCTTTTTACTTCTGGCTACTGCTTTAGGCTTCAAAATTCATAAAAGTTGTATTCATCTGTGAAAATGATCTTGATGTAAAAAATGTGCAAGTATCATAAACTTTTGTTGATCACAGAGCTTGTTTTTAGCGATAGTCCAAAAGCCTAGGGAAAATCCTATTGGGTTTTTGTTGAAGGAACCAGTGTGAATCCGGTTGGCCAACAAAGTGACGTCATACCTGCACTAGGGCTGAACGATATGGACAAAATTTCATATCTCGATTTTCATGCCAGATATCTCGATATAGATACAATACGATATGACTACGCGTTAAAATGTGTTTGATTTAAGCCTACATTTCAAACATAAGTGTCAGAAAATGTATTGTTTTTAAGCCTTTCGCACGTACGATCACACAGGTGTAATCAGTCTAGGCTGGTCCCTGGAGCGTATGATCAAGTGCATCACATGATCAACTGCTAAATTCAAATGTTGAATTTAGCCAGAGACAGGCGCGCTCAGAGCTGTCATATATCACAACTTTTCCGTGTTTTCAACTACATACTGTTTATTTTAGGTTTCAAACATATAAATTCACATAAGTACTAAAAAAACAATACATTTAGAGTTTGTAAAATACACACTGATGTCTATGGAAGAGGTAATAATAATCCTTTCCATTATAATTTGACACGTTTTATTCATATCAGATACACATTGTGTAAGTAACTTCAATGTTTACTCTATTCTATTCCCAGTTCACCAGCCACTTACTTTTAAGTATTTCGGGAGAAGTGGATGAATTCACGTGTTGTAAACATAGAGGTTGTAAATCCAACAGATCCGATTCTCTGAACTGCGTCTGCGGCACAAACTAACACGGCAGCACCCATCGCGCATACAGCTCAACTAACGCGATCGTTATAAAGGTGTTTAAACAACAATATACTTCCACTTGCATGTATTTGACAATCGGAATATCAGATATTTCATGCCATAGCTAACACATTTGTGAATATTCTGAATAAAAAAGGAAAAAATGACATAAAAGCAGATCATCATTCATTCAGCGCTGTTGCTGCTGCGGTGTGTCACGTGACAAGCAATGACGCGTCACCATGGAAACGCTGCCCCCCCTCTCACAATATAGTTCCCACATCCCTGGTAGTGTGTGCGCGCTGGCTTTAGCGGTGCATTCAAGGGCACTCGTAAAACTGATGTTTGTTGTGACTGCCAGAGTTGTATGCATGGCGAGTGCGGAGAGGGGAAATCTATATTGTCTATATCGTTGCTTTTTTCGATAGTAATATCTTGAAAGTTCATATCTAGATACGATAACGATATATCGTTCAGCCCTAACCTGCACCCCTCTATTGCACGCGCAATCCTAAAAAAGTGGGTTGCGGCTTGATGACCATGGGAAAATGTGGGTCCTATGGCCAAACCAGTTAAGAAACCGCATATTATATGCATATGTGTGTTGGGTAGTTGGAGGGGAGCACGGTCGCATAGCAGCGGAGTATGTGTGAGTAAAGTATGCCCATCATAAATCAAAGTATGTGACAGATAGTGGTCGGAGGAGAACACCTGAAAAACGGTATTTGCAGTGTAGCATGACAAACAATCCAGCTCTGCATATGTACAGCTGCCTCAGCTCTGTTTGGGCATCCAATGTGAAACAGGCGTAATGATATTTTAATCTATTAAAAGTAAAAAATTTTACTGTGTGTGCATCAGTATACTTTCTTTTACCTTGATATGTTTGGGTGGAGTGGCCTCCTCGATACTTTTTTCATGCTGCTGTTTCAGGACTTGTGTAGAAACTTTTGGCAAATTTTCTCCTCCAATTACGATCACTTTAACAGAAATTAGGAAAAATTTATTAGTTAGGAGGTAATTCACCATTTTTGTCACAATTTGTTATTTAAAACAAATAATTCTGCACAGCACTACCTTTCTCATCATAATGATCCCCAAAACTTGAGGCCACACTCTGATGAACATTCTGGTCCAGGGAAACCTAACATGAACACAATGAGCAGCACACCACCACTTAAATAGGTCTTCATCATTTAAGATTGAACTAACCACAAAATATAGATTTTCTACTAACTATATTAGATTTGGAATAACACGGTTTAATAAATGATGACAGAATATTCATTTTTATGTATTGCAGCTGCAGTATTATAAAAGTGGGATGTTATCTTGTGTGGATATACCTGAGCATTTGAGGTACTACTTTCTTTAACACTGCTTCGTACCATCACCTCCGATGAGCTCATCACCTGCTATTAAAACAGAGAACACCTGTTGTTATACAAACACACTATGCAACTCACAGTTGTTAGTATGATAATGTGACATGAAAATGAAACATTGTGGAATCAGTTAATTGCCAAATAGGGCATTTAGCAGCATCGCAAACTGTACTCTTTCATCAAGTCTTGTTTTAGTCTGTGAATGTGTTTTTGTGGAATCGGGTGAGTGTTGTGGATCCCTTGTGTGTTCGTCTGCTGTACCTGTCTCTGCTGGTAGTGGTGCTGTGTAACAGTGCTTTGGGCTAGAGAAGAGGAACTGAGCTCATGGCTTTCAAACTGTTTCTTCACACTGGCCAGTCCGCCTGGCAGAGAGCACGGCTCAGAGCTGTCCATGACCTTATGACACATAATAAAATGCTCAGACACATTCATAAATATGTACATATATACAAAGAAAATATCTGAGAAATGGTTCTGCTAGGAGAATCATTTCTCAGATATTTTCCGATTTCACCAAGTGCAACATGTTCCTTGATCAACATCTTTGTTGATCCTGAACAACATTCTAATTAACCAATTGAGGGACAAGTTTACAGTTTATGTCAAGTTTAGGCTTACAGCCAGGGTTAGGTGCTTCTACATCAGTTTTATTCATCTATCAATAATTTCCCTCAGTTTTTTATGGATTACTTATGGGTAGGGTTAGGTTTATGGGTAGGGATATGCTTATGATTACATTTTCAGACAGGAATGTTGTTCCAGGATCAACAAAATATGTTGACCCAGGTCCCAGGAACACATCTAATGCTGCAAAATCAGGATGTGCATTCTCCTCTAGAGGGCACTACAAGGTTGAAAACCAAGGCTGAATCTGAAACCACACCTTAAACCTGCATTCACTATTCCCTACTTTAGTCCACTAATACAGTTCACTTGAAGGAGTGAATGAAAATGAGTCAGTGAATTTGGACAGCCGCTGTGTGTACGTTGGCTGTACACTCGTTATTACGGTGCAATGTGGGGATAGAATGAGTGCACTCAAGTTTCGGACACCACTACAAATGGCTGTCCCCTCAAATAGTGCCCTATTTAAAGGAATAAGGAGCAATTTCAAATTCAGCCCAAGACTTGAATCTCCTCTTTTCTTAGAACCGAAACACACATAATCATTTAAGAAGTCATATCATTATTCGTTATTGTTAATCATTTATTATTCAATTATTCGTTATATTGTGCAAATCATAAAAAGAGAGAGTATATTTTTACAAATACCTTGCGCTAACCAGCAACAAGAAATGTTTCTCTCCACAATGTTGCGGAATGCAGCGCAATAGCAAACAATCAGACTATATTTCATATTTAATATACCGCTATGAAGAGCAGGATTTTTAACCCCTGGGATTTCACAATGGGTGGACTACCTTCCAGAACCTTCCAGACTGGCCTACAAATTGACACCATTACTGCAGGTTTATTATAATTCAATTGTTTAAAGGGGTGGTAAACAACGATTTCACTATTCTAACTTTAGCTAGTGTGTAATGTTGCTGCTTGAGCATAAACAACATCTGCAAAGTTACAACGTTCAAAGTTTAAAGCAAAGGGAGATATTTGCTTTTAAAGAAATCAGTTTCTAAGAACTACAGCAAACGGCCAGTAGGCGACTACACACATTCCTCCAGGGTTGGTGACATCAACAGGCTCAATATTTACATAAACCCCTCCTCCGAGAATATTAAATAAGGGGGGGTGAGGCCATTTTGTATCGCGGCGCTGTTGTTGTATAGTTAGGCTGGAGTGTTGTTGCCGCGATGCCAAGGAAACGCTGTTATTTTCATCCGGATTGCAGGTCTGGGGTACTTGCTCTGTTCAGCCTTCCTTGGGACAGGGGTGCGTTGCAGAGCGTTTAACATACAGCATGTTATATGCACGTGTGTTTGAGTCAGCGGGGAATCAGGCGCGCGCAGGGCTCCCTGCAGCACATCTAACAGAGGAAAACATCCACCGTCTTCGCGATTTCAATGCCAGATTTGCACAACGTCAGCTGCGTGAAAAAAACACTGCCGGTGCGTGGATGCACGACGCGCGCGCTGCACATTTCACGGAGGACAACACAAACTTCCACAAACTTCGTGAGTTCAATACAGGATATGCACAACGGCCTGTCCTGAAAGCTGGATTTACAAACAGAAGCTGTTTACGGGCCACAACCTGTAAGTCTGATTTATTTTTCATCGATGTGTTTTCCTGTAATAGGTTAATTGTACGTTGTAGCAAGGAAGTAAACAGATGACAACGCTGTTCTGCAAACCAGTCTGTTAAATGCTCATTCATACTTAACGTTATCCGACGAACACCTAACGTTACAAACATTAACGTTAAAATCTCAACAGCGAACCTGGCATTAGTGTAAATGATTCTTTGATTAGAGCTTTTATGTATTGTTTATCTACAGGCATGCTAAACATGGTTCTGTGTGTGATTTGGCTAACTTACTAGTTAAAGCCAGTGCTTAGTGTTCGTTTTGGGTTAACGTTAGTTCTTGCGACAGATATTTGGCTATAATCGTTCTAAAAATACAAAAGTTAAAGTGCCATTCAGTAGCGATCATTATAGATCCGCAGTCTTTACTCTCGAGGACTGAGCAGGTTCTGCTCGATCATCTTCACTCAAATGTTCTGGATCTGATTCAGGCTCATATGGTTTTATTGACGCAGTTGTTTCTAATACTGAGTGACCAAAGCACAGCCTCCGGTAAGGGGCGTGACGTTTCCGACGTGCACTGCGTTTAGCGAATCACAACACACTGGGCCAGCTAACCAATCTGAGCCCACTGCGTATTTTTGAGGGACTGGCTTCATACAACCCGGAAAGCATCAGACCGTTTTACAAGGAGGGACAGAGCAGTGTAGAATAAAGGTCAAATATATGAAAAATAAGGCAATTTTTTTTAAAACGAAGCATGAACACATGTTACAGTGCACCCCACAAACACAGTCAAGCCTTCAAAAGAATGTGTTTTACCACCCCTTTAAATAAAAACAATTATTAAATTAATTACTTGAAATAAAATAAACATTAACGGAAAATAATATTTTTTAAATTTATTTAACTTTTATGTTTTATTTCAGATAATTGCCAAGGCAACATTTCTCATTTTCATTTACTTTAAAGTACTAAACTAACTAAAACGGAATAACTTAAAAATAAAATGTACAAAAAATTACACAGACAAAAACTTTGATTAAACTGAAATTAAAATGAAAACAGAAAATAAACAAAATTTTATATAATTAAAATATTAACAAAAACTATAATTTTATATTACCAAAAACTATCCTTTTATATCAATCATAATAAAACAAAACTTATTTTTTATACAGCTAAAAACAAGCAACTGACAAATACTCACTTCATCCAGTAACTTAATGCAACTCAAATTCCTACATGGGATCAATAAAGTGTAAATTGATTTACTGTGTATGTTATGCCTCTATTATGTATCACACAGCCATTAAAGGGTAAGTTCACCAAAAAATTAAAATAATGTCATTTATTACTCACCCTCATTCTGTTCCACACCCGTTAGACCTCCGAAATCTTCGGAACACAAATTAAGATATTTTTGTTGAAATCCGAAGGCTCATTGAGGCCTGCATAGCCAGCAATGACATTTCCTCTCTCAAGGTCCATTAATGTACTAAAAACATATTTAAATCAGTTAAATTGAGTACAGTGGTTCAATATTAATATTATAAAGCGACAAGAGTATTTTTGGTGCGCCAAAAAAACAAAAATAGTGACTTATATACTGATGGCCGAATTCAAAACACTGCTTCACGAAACTTTGGAGTGTTATGAATCAGCGCATCGAATCATGATTCGGATCGTGTGTCAAACCACCAAACTGCTGAAATCCCGTGACTTTGGTGCTCCGAACCGCTAATTCGATTCGAAGCTTCATGCAGCAGTGTTTTGAAATCGGCCATCACTATATAAGTCGGTATTTAGGTTTTTTTGGCGCACCAAAAATATTCTCGTCGCTTTATAATATTAATATTGAACAACGGTACTCAATTGAACTGATTTAAATATGTTTTTGGTACATTAATGGATCTTGAGAGAGGAAATGTCATTGCTGGCTATGCAGGCCTCACTGAGCCTTCGGATTTCAACAAAAATATCTTAATTTGAGGTCTTACGGGTGTGGAACAGCATGAGGGTGAGTAATAAATTATATTATTTTCATTTTTGGGTGAACTAACCCTTTAAGTGTGGCGCGCTTACATGGGATAAAAGGAAATTTCTTTAAAAAATCGAATTGTATTAAACAGGAAGTGGAAGGCCTTAGACAGGAAAAAATAAATCATACAGGTAATATAATATGAGTCTGTGTAGAATATGTGTGTTTGTGTGTGTGTGTGTCCATGCTGATAAATACCACAGATGGGCTTCTTTCCTCCTTGGTAGCGGCAGCTTGGTATAGGGCCAGTCTCTGCTTGAGAGGTACGGTCTCAGTCTTATCGTCAGCGTGTGTCTCTCCTGATGGTGAAACACCTGCGCTGCCTGCAGCTGGAAGACAGAAACATTCAGGTCATCGTTCGCTATTAAACCTGAAACTGTAACATAAATAGACACATTTCTTTACCCTGACTCAGGGTTCATGATTGGTTCAGGGTAACTAATGTTAGATTGGAGATCACATCATCTGTCATGTTTTAAGAGTAAATTTAGCCAGACAAAGTAAAACTGACAACAGGGATGTTTCGTGACAGCTAATACTGACTCTCTCTCTCTCTGTCTCTCAGTTTATAGATGGCTCTAGTGACAAGATGAGGAATGATCACATGAAAGCATGCACGTCGTTCACATCAATCACTGTTTTCAAAGTTTAAACCCCAAGCCATCACCACCTCCAGCTCTGGTAAGGGTTGTACACGCATATAAGGTCTTTTACACATATTACTAATGAGGTTAGGAATGCACAATATAATGTTAACATATCTACAATAATCCTAACAATATTAGGGTTTCTTTTTTAACTTAACTGTCAATAGTGGATATTCATCATCTCGTCATCTCGCACTCATTTTAAGTATTTTTTTTAACACCGATAATTTAATAACACTAATAAATATAATCTTTAGCAAAAAGTAAAAATTTAAATAGGTATTTCATATGTTTTATTATAAAGTTCACTTGAGGCATTTAAAACTTTTTAAATTTTTCTTGTATTGTTTTTCTATTTTTTTATACATCTTGGTGTTGGCAATTTATGGGTTATCAGCCATAACATGAGAATAATTATTGGTTTGTCAGTATCAGCCAGAATTGTAATATCGATGATTGATGTACAAGGTCGCTTTACAAATGCTCATGAAAAAATATTATGACTAGCTCATAATACTATAGCAGGCATTCAAAGTTCATTCATATTAAATATTGCTTTCAAATAATTTAATTATTATACATTCAATTAGTCACATAACACATGTAAAAAAACAAAACCGTATGCCATGATGAATTATGAATTGCTCATAATGAATTCATAATTCAATTTTGTAAGAATTGTTCTTACAAAAATGCATTGCTTTGCTTCAGAAGGCCTTTATTAACACCCTGGAGCTGTATGGATTACTTTTATGATGGATGGATGCGTTTTCACGCGGCTTCAAAATATATGTTACCATTCACTGCCATTATGGAGCTTGGAATATATGTATATATTTTTAATATAACTCCAATTTTGTTTGGCTTAAGTCATAAACACCTATGGCTTGAGGATGAGTAAATGATGGAATCATTTTTGGTTTCACATTTTTGGGTGAACCATAACCCTTTAATTAATTTTAATATTTTCATTCAATGTTATTAATTAAACAGCTTGTAAACAAAAAAGTTTGCAATCATTTAAAAAAAATTCTCCTTATATAGAAACTTTTTGGCTTAATGGATTCTTCAAAATTGAATCAAGAACCCTATAGGTTCTATATAAAACCCAATTGTACCCTTTTTAAAGAGTGTAACTCTTTGAATAGTTGCACATTTTAAATTCTTCATAGACTGAATATTTGAATTCTGTCCATCACTGTTAAAAATAAGAGCCACTGGAGGATGTACTGCAATGCTATTTGCGGATTATTTCAAGCCAGATCTTTGTACTGTCATACAACCACACTGCTTTTCTTGCATCTGTAAAGCATGACCGTATCACCATGTGACCAAGATATGTTCCCTGAACCGTTAATTTTAGCAGAGCAGTTATTCAGAGCATGCCAGTGTAAAGCTAGCCAGCAGAGGGAGAGAGATGATTCAGATCCAGAATAAGCAGGCTTTAGTATAGCTGTTGAACAGAAACTCTACACCTGAGGGTATCTGACACTTTTCAAACACAGCGACGATGGGATGTGGAGACAGAGGGATCACGCACTCGTTTGTCATTATGGTAAGAGAAAGACATCAGCTGGGAAGATGGACGACGCAAGGCTCGACATTCCAGAAAACCTCCAAGTATCTAGAACCGCAGGGGTTGGCGGCATTCTAGACTATTGCGCATTACCATGACGTGAAGTATCCACAGTACTTATTAGTACAGAAGACTTATTTTAAACCAAGGCCCGTTTCATATTTCAGACAGAGAGAGAGAGAGAGAGAGAGAGAGAGAGAGAGAGAGAGAGAGAGAGTGAGGCGCCCCAGGAAGAGTGACTTCCTAAAATGCAAAGCCAAGGAAATCTTTATATCGGTCACTTGTCTGTCATTCATATTTCTACATCTCTAAAAATATTATCTGCCTTTTTCCGTCACCTATGACCAAGATAAATAGGCATTAGTGTAGATGGCATTTTTTTTTTTTGTTATTTAGATAAATTAATAATTTGCTTCAGTATTAGCATTCTATATGCTAGACATCTACTGAATGTATGTTTCAATGCACGTACTGTATGCGTTAGCATTATGTCAGTAGGCCTGTAATATTCTAGACTCTAGTCTATGGAATGCAGCAGTAGCTTACAGGCTAAATTCAGAAAGTACAGTCTTTAGGACTCTATTCTGAGACACTGGAGTGAGCCGACATATATGAGACTCACTGCCTTACAGCAACCACAATGCTCTTTAGGATAATGACAATTTATACAGTTAACTTGACATGTTTCCATTTTTCTTTCCATTTTGTTCGTATAACTTTTAATTCTTGAAACCAGCCATCACAGTTTTCTTTACATATATTAAACTGTTACTATTGTAAAATGAAAAGCATGACGAGTTTTGAATGGCTAAAATATCTTTGTGAAAGGCCAGTGAACAAGTAAACAAACAGGTATTGGAAAATCTGAAATTGCGTGGTTTATAGATAACAAAAGAACCCTTTTGTTACTTTCTGTTCATATAAATAATACTCATCAATATTCATTTTGTTCAACTCAATTATGATGTAACAATATGCCATGTCTCCTCTTCATGCATTGTTAATGAGCGCTCTCGAAACACATGTGCGCCACTGGCCTCATGCACTTAACCTGATAATATATTTTTACTTCATCTCAACCCAATTTACCTTTTAAAAAAATTAATGAGATTAGTGTCAAATTACTGAGTAGCACTGATTACTATAATTCATTATCAAAATGGGTTAAATTAGAAGCCATTCATCTTCCAAATGAACAACAGACACGTACAATCAGTACATCAGAAACTACTTCTGTTGAACCACACTCACCTACAGAGGTCTGACGTTTCCTCTCGGTTCCTCAACGTAACTATAGTGTCACCTGGACAACAGATCCCACCTGGAGACCCCTAGACACCCAGCGTCCGTATGCAAAAGAGTGAATGTATGTTTGGAGACCAGCTCCAGTCTACTGTCCGGTTCACCTCAGAGTGATGGAGGGCAGAGACAGCTGGTTGTATTTCAGAGGCCCCTACCATTACCCTCCTCCTCTTTAAAAGATTGCCAGTCTGCTAGGCCTTTTTTTAGATAAGCTACTCAACATGCCCTTAACCTGAAGTCACAGAGTGACAGACAGACAGACAGACACACTGAGGGGGAGAGGCACCCTACTGTCTGAGAGATTTTAGGGCCATTCATCCTTGGCTTTCATAAACTGCGCTAACATCCCATTTCATCTCTTTACACTTGCATAATCATTAAAGGAATAGTTCACCAAATAAAGAAGATTCAGTGAACCCTTTCACTCTTTTTCATTTTTGTAAAATCTCCACTCAGATCTGTTTTATACAGTCACTCATAGTGACCACAGCTGTTAAGCTCCAAAAACCACAAAAAAAAAAAATACATAAATGTATCATTAAAAAGGGGGGGGGGGGGGTCTAATGCTATTTCATGCATTCTGACTTATTTACACTGTTAAAGAGTTGGATTCTCATGCTAAACATGGCCAAACAAGTTGGGCGTATGGCTAATGAAGTATTTCTATGCCAAATACACTCCTTCGGGATTCTAAGTTTCGGAAAGTTTTTTTTTCAAGTATGGCCCTGTATGACGTCATAAAGGGTGGAATTGCTTGTATGGGCACTTCTACTGGATGACATTAACCAAAGCAAGACCGCGCCCATCAACAAGCTTTGTTCGGGTTACAGAAGCCATTGGCAGCGCTGTCATTTTGTTTTTAGACCACGAAATCAACAATGTCACTAAAGAAGTGTGTTTTTGGTTGCGAGGGAAAGATAACCTTGTTCAGCTTCCCAAATAACCCAGTGTTAACCCTTAAATGCATACCTTGGGTCTTTAGCGACCCGAGACGTCATTCACTACCTTCCTCCTCATTCATTTTTTAAAGTTAGACATCAACCTTCATAGTATTCCTCAATCAATCCATTTTAAACAATATAACAAGAAAAAAATGATAAATTATTTTAATTGAATGCCTGTTTTTCCACTATTTTTTTGTACGCATGTCTTTTTATGCACAATAATACATGAATCTATAATAACAAAATAAGTGCAATTCACTTTTATTCCACAAGGTGGCAATGTCTGATACACAATGATGAAGTGATTTCATAGTTACCCTTAGACAAAAAACGAAACAATAATAATTATAATCTGCAAAACTTGGAATGGCTCAGCGATTTACTGCAGAGCAAGTACTGAACACATTTAAATATTAGTGTCACTGTCACTTGATGATGGATCTGGTGAAGGAAGCTGTCAGTGATCAAAATGTTTATTTTGAAGACGAAAATTAGTTTTGAGAATATGCGTGAGATCGCGAATATGAGCCAAATGCTGAATGTACTGGGAAATGAGCTCTGACGAGGACAGTGATGATGGTATAAAACATCTGCTCAAACGGAACCCTTCCCAGCTCCAAAAGGTAACGAAATATGTTTTATTTTATTCTTCTGTAATTGTTACTCTAATATCAGGAGTTTTATATATTATCGCGACAGGTATAGATCTATCATGTTCGATATAGATCTGGGTCGCTAAAGACCCGAATATGTAAGAATGTTTGGCGAAAGAGTCATGCATTTAAGGGTTACGGAAACAGTGGATGCAGTTTGTTTTTTCCGGAGTTCTGCAAGTGTGTTTGTTTGTTCCCTGTCATGAGTCGAAACCGCAGGCGGTGAGTGAAACTGCATCAAATGTCCAAATGTGTTTTGTTGGCAGTCGGCACGTAAGTGCATATAATGTAAACAACACAAATGTATAGTGAATCGAAAGTTATCCAGGGATAATGTAATGATGTATTGTGTGTGTGTGCGCTCGTGACTCTTTAGCACCGTCCACTGTACACCTGCACGAGCTCGGCTGTTTTCGGAAAGAATCGGTACAGTGTATCTGTCTTTTATAAATATGATGAAACTAAAAACTCTTTGGAGATATGAAGGATGCAATACTACTCTATAGGTACTCAAGATTAACACGAGATTGGCAGAAACAGTGTGTGTTGTGTACCATTTAAAGTAGTCCATACAACACTGTTATATTCCAAGTCTGATGCCATAATATTGATTTGTGTGAGGAACAATGCACTGATAATCTGAATAACCTAAGAACCACTGTGACTGGACAATTGAGAGGAAGATCTTCAGTGAATAATGATTTAACTTTTGGACTGTTACTTTAGACTTGGAATATAGAGCACGAATCACTATACTATATGGTGCCTGTTATGTTTTTGGAGCCTAACAGACATGGAAACTATGGACGTTGTATGGAAAATTCTTCAAAAATGTTCCTTTTGTGTTCCATGGAAAAAACAACATACAAGTTTGGAGGGTGAATAAATAATGACTAACACAATTTTCAATGACTTTCTCCATTTAAAGGGGATTGCAGGAGGTGACAGCTGCTTCAAAGATCTGATTAATATAAAGCATTTACAGAAAGATCTTACATCAGTTTGTGTGTGTTGGCGTCAGGGTCAGAAATTAGCCAGGACTTGGGTCACTCAAAGAAAACACTCCCAACTCTTTCAATATAAAAATGTAACTGTATAATCCACCATACAGAGGGACTAGCCAATTATTGTATATTATTCTACAACATGTACAATATTTTAAATAGTACATTAACATATGTTATATAACAAAATATTATATATATATAAAAAAAGTTTTACATTTAAAATAATGATAGCTGAGCATCTATTGTGTTTACTTTTGTATTTGATGTCGCTTTGATTTTAACAGCCATAATTGTTCAGATGAAATAGAATTTTTGGGCAAATGGATGCCTTCTTTTTTTAAAGAAGACACTGAAGCAAATGTGTAGAAAAAAAGTTATTACTTTTTTATTATTTTATTAAAAGTAAATTTACTGTAAAGCAAATGTCCTGTATTAACATTTTTTATTTTATATAAAATATATATACTAAATAATTTTTCAAAATGCTATCAAATAAAGCTGTATGTCTAACCAAGTTGTGTTCCAAATTTTAAGTTAATATCATGAAAAATTGAAGTTCCTATGAGATTTTGTTTAGGCACTATACCAATATATCCACCATTGATTATTGATTATAAAATAGTGCAGTACATTTTGTAATATGAAACATGACACCGTCCACTAGGGGCAGCTTTCCATGGTAAAGCAACGTCCAATTTCAAAACAGGATTTTTACAGGATGAATACTGAGGGTGTAAGCTTTTGAATGATATCTAATTTATGATGATTAATAAAATATGTGCTAGGAAAAAAGGCAACAAAAAAGAGCGCCAAGCTTCCCGCTACCTGAGATAATTAAGGGGTTGATAAAAAGAGAGAAAGTGGGAGACTGAGGAGAAAATATTGTAATGACATAATCATACCAATCAGAATTTCTTCCTTTGCTCCTGTACAACACTAAAGCCATGCATCATATAAGTGTCAAATGATACCAGATACCAAAGAGATTGCAACACACTTGAGGGATGAACATCGACATTTCCAAAGTAGGAGGAAATGAATGTGTGAACGTGAACCTGTCATAAACAAGGTTGTCTATTTCAAAGACGAGCCGATAGCCCGATTTAAAGAATGAAAGAGGGATAACAAAAGGGAGACACATGCAGACACTGACCGTACACAAATCAGCTCACCTGTCAAACAAACCTATTAAATTACACAGGCCTCCCACTAGCATATTGTCACTGCATATATTTCAAAACATATACAAACATTGCAAAGTAAAGTTGGGGTGTTGTAGGGGTACTTTAAAAACTATATCCTGTATCTGATTAAACTCAAAATAACAGAACAAGTTCCAAATCCAAACACATGTACAGTACATACACACACATGCATGAACACTAAAGCTGAAGTCTGTCATCACAGTTGTCATCATACTAGACAGCAATGTGTGAAGTCTTTAATCATGTCACTTTTATACACACACACACGCACACGCACACACTGAACTGTCACGAACATGTAAATCACATGAGAAACAAGAGATCACAAATGGTTCAGTGAAAAATGTCCTGAATCAGACATTATAGAGCCAAACTTAAACATCCTTATGGTGAAGGAAAAAAATGTGTTACTGTAGCATAAAAGCCAAAAGATACTCACAGCCTCCAAAGTTTGAATCCTGATTTGACATTTTTTCCTTTACACCACTATATTTGTCTGCAACTCTCCCACTGGGCGAATGTGAGCTACTCACTTCCTAAAGAGCGAGAGGAGAGAGAGAGAGAGAGAGAGAGAGAGAGAGAGAGAGAGAGAGAGAGAGAGAGAGAGAGAGGCAGGTGTGGTTAGAGAACACTTTCTAGTCAGTGTTTCATTTGCATTCACCAGTTCCATGACACACTGAACAAAAGTTCAGAACAGAGAGACTTTACATGAAGACACAGTGTATTTTTTGTCTATTTATCATTAACGGTATATCAACAAAACTCAGTTTTGTGTTATATAAGCAAGAGTTCACCAAAAGCTTGAAAGTGGTCACCAAATCAATAGTGCAATAATGCCCTTGAAAGAGGAACATGAATGGGGAAGGAGACTGAGAACACTGAAACAAACTGTCAACTGTGAAACGTATTTGCATACTAACAAAAGGAAATATATTTGTACAGTTCATATAAATGTACTACTTCGAGTGTGTATATCATTTTGATCATTAAAGGTCCCATGGCATGGCATTTTTCTATTATTTTATAATGTTTCCTGAGGTGTACTTATATTGTTAGTATGACTTTTACATCATAAAATGGCATAATTTAGAAATAAAAGGCATTTTTTCTATACTGCTGTTTGCCCTGTGGCTGAATGCCCTGCTTCAAGAGGCGTGTCTGCTGTGAGACTTCAGTAAAAACGCCCACTGTTGTGATTGGCTGATATCTTTGCATTTTAAATGAGCGGAGGGGGCGTGGTTTAACGAGGTAGGAGCAGGCACGAGCTGCTGCCAGAGAGACGATGGACCTGAGTTCACTTCACATCAGTTCTCAGAATGTCTGAACTGTTGTAGTTACAGCATATACTTCAGGTTATTAGTCTATTTCTAGTCGGAGGGACTGTCACTCATGTCAGAAAGTTAGTAACTTTAGTAAATTATGGATCAGCGCTGACTGGAGACGCGAAACGTTTAGAACGATTCAGTCCGATTTGGTGAACTGATTCGGTTCACTAAAAAGAACTGGTTCAAAAGAAAGATCGTTCGCGAACCGGACATCACTAACGTACCAGAGATGGAGCTCAGCGATTGCTAACAAAGTTATTTATAGTAACTACTGAGTTATGAGAGCGCTGTCAGTCAGCGCGAGTTTATTGTGTTTGTATCTGAGAGTTCTGAATAAACACAAGTCCCAGTCACACCGAGTCCGTCTTCATCATTATTACCTACTTTGTAACACTTGCAAAGTACCATTACAGCTGTCGAGATGAACGAGTTAAAAGTAAGTGTTGATAATAGCATTATTTTTAAAATAAAATAAAAGCGTCAGTGACGCACGTTGAGTACACAGCGCAAACAAAGACACAACAGCAGTAATCGAATGCCAGTGCAGCCCGAGCTTCGGCTTGTGTGAAGTTTATCTCTAAAGATCTGACTCTGCCGATGTTGAGCAGAAACTCATGACTGTATGCACATTTTAGAACCGATAGACGCGATGAGGACGTACAAAAACACTGACTCACAAGATAGAAAACACCGTTCTGTCGTGAGAGAGAAGCCGCTGCGTGTGCACGAATAATAAATAATTAGCTACACATCAGAAATCACTGATCACAGATCAGAAGGAACTGAAAAAAGACTTCTGTTTTCATTTGTACATCCAAACACTGAGAAACTGCCAGCATTCACTCGTTCACAAGCAATGATCTCTATTCTCTCGAGCATTTGTATGGGCGTTCCAGATTCTCTGGGCGGAGGAAAGGGAGGTAACCGCTCCTGGTTGGACGTCAAACCAGGAGACTTCAGGATTGGCTAGTCTGGGCTGTCATTTTCTCAAAGGCAGAGAAAGACAGCCAGAACTCGGTTTTACACCGATCAACATTTCTATCCACTTGGGGACAATATTCAGGCTAGGGGAACTCATATTAATGTTGAAAAACCTCATTAAATGAAAATTTCATGCCATGGGACCTTTAAACAGGAATCAAAAGCAAACTGTATTCTACCACAACACACAGCTCAAAACTAAAAACCAACACTGATTTTGGATCAATAGTCAAAAAAAAAATTTCGTTTAAGCTTTAGCATTTTATTGATGAGTTAGGAATATTACAAATATTTTACAATATTTTAATATTTGATTTATTTTGTTGCAAGTACCTGAACAGTTCAAAGCTGCAACATTTGCATAGTCCATGCATTCATTAAAAAGAGCCCAGCGTGTCTAATCATCATCACTGGCTGTGTGATTGCTTTTTGAATATTAATGACAAATAATTAAACAAACATGTATAATAAAGGTGTCCAACTTTAACATCAGTAAGGAGTTAACTGGTTCAGGATGAGCTCACTGGTTGAGTCAATGTTGCTGTGTCAGGTAATGTTTTGATAACTATGCTTACAGTTGTCTTTACATAATAAGCGAAGGGGACGTTTACACTATTTTCAAGTAAAAAACTGAAAACTTTTGTATGTGTAGGATTGAAAATAATCAAAGATATTTGAAAATGAACAAAGACATTTGCTTTACTATTTCAAGCCGATCTTTTTACCTTAAGGGCCATTTGGAATTCCTAAAGACATAGGTGTGGATAGGCCTGAAGGCCTGTAGGCCAAAATGTGTCACACCTTTACAGTGGTGGGAGTTGTAATTATTTGATTGGTCAGTTTGAATGTTTAACATTTGGGTTTCAGTCACATGGTCAAGTAAGGGATAAAAGGATATTGCAACTGTTGCTCTGTCTCTGTTATTCTCTGACTCTCTCCTTTCTTGGGGCCTGCTCTTTGGCTCTTCTCTTCTTTGCTCTCTTCTTTTCTTTGTCTCTTTCTCTCTACACTTCCTCTCTCTCTCTTTCTATCCCTCAGGTAACATACATGCTCCGTACGATTAATGGGATACGTTTTTATCATCTCATCTCATACATCTATTTTAAGTGTAACCAAAACCATTTTTTTTACCATCTTGCTGATAACGTTTCTTTAGTCATTCGGCAACCCTGCAGCCTGAACCACTGTAGTCGAACCACCCTTACATGTTTTGGCAGTTCATTTACACGACAAAAGTATTTTAAGGGGCCTGAAAACGTAAACTTTTGAAAACCGGTTCCAAAGTGTACGTTTTTGAAAACGATACAGTTCTAGTCTCTGTGTAAATTACAAAAACGCGAATTTGTGAAAATGGTGATGTGATGCGCATGCGTATCACATGTTCAGTCTATAGGTGCATAGTGTTTCTTTACAAAGTGACATCGCCAACTACTGCCCTGGCATGTATAATACAGTATTTTTAGCCGTTTTCATGGATCCCTGTAATAATTTTTTACAGTCTATGGTAGGCTATATGATGTGACGAATTAATGAAAATATTTTTAACAAATGAAATGGTCAATTGTTTGTGAAGAGACTCTCATAGTAGCTCTGCGATGAAGTTCATATGTCCATGCCTTCATATAGTAAGTGAGATGGCAGACGTTAAAAAACACCACAAGTGTCACGCATGCTTCAGTGTGTAGACAAAAATGCGGCGCTCATTCACAGAGACGCACACAGACTTCAGCTTTCAATAGCAGTCGTTTTGAGCTTTAATATTCACAGACTCTAGTCCATATCGAGATTTGATTAATTGTACAACCTACTTCGGATGTATTAATAAAAAAATGGCCCAATTCCGTGACGTCCGGCTTTATACAGTAAGTTCCATTTGTCAATGCCCTGTCGCTTCGCAACACAGACGGGGTGAATTTGTGAATGAAAGTGTGAAAGATCTGTCACAAAGCAATGTTGTTACGAATGGGGTACAACATTGTTCCTTAAATGGTACAAAGTGTATCCTCACGTTTTTTTAACGGGGTTTACGGAAATGCTTCACTTTTCCTAGAGGGTATACTGCGTTTACCTGCGTATCACGTAGACTACACCACTGCCTCAGATATTAGATAGAAAGAAAATATTTTAAAAGGATAGTTCAACCCAAAATGAAAATTCTGTTATAATTTTTTCCACTTTAATTTTTTTTCACCCACTGTATTCATACACTGAAAGTGGACGTGGACCAGAAACAGTAAAAATCCACAAAAAAAAGAAGAAGAAAAAGAGCCAAAAAGGCATATAAAAGCCTCATAAAAGTAGTAGTCCATATGACTAGTACACTATATTTCAAGTCATATGATAAAGTTGTGTGAGGAGCAGACTGGAAGTGAAAAATTCGTGAAATTCGTGGCATTCATAATTGTATGGAAATTTTATTTTCCATGGAAGAAAAAGTCAGTTTACAAATGATGTGAGAGTAATTTTCATTTTTAGGGTGAACTTTTCCATTAACCCTCAAAAATATTACGCACATCAGCTATATACAGTATACAGACATCACATCATAAATAATATACACACACATCAGTGTACTGTACTGTAAAAACGCTATCTAGCTCTCTTTCTCTATATCCCTCGCTGTCTGTATCACAAAACAATTTGCAAATCAAATCTCATCCATAGTACTCATGCAGCTGTAGTTCATAACATCAGGAAGGGAAAATCAACACCATCCAACACATGCTAATGCAGACACACACACTCACACACACATTGATTGTGTCATGTGGAGTCACATTTCACTATTCAGCTCATCTGGCATAAGACACACACACACACACACACCAAGTCTGTCGAATACTGAGCCAAGGGGTCATGGTTCAACCTGCCCAGTAGAGAACAGGTGGTTTCATTTACACACACTGAAAGGCTAAGTTTCACTTTATCAGTTACACTGCAAGTAAATTAAAGGCTAACTACTGTAAATTAATTCTAATAAACAATTGTGTAGGTTTATCATGTTGTCATCAACGTCACAGTGCTGTCAAACACCCTGTTTGTGTTTTCAAATCCACAGATATTTTGGGCATGAATTCACCCTGGTTAAAAAGATCAAGTTGAATCTCTGATGCAGTTAAAATTTTACCTGGATAAAGATTAAAAGAGCTGTGAGTTATTTCACCTGAGCAAACTTCAGATATGAATGAGATATTATCTCATTCTAGTTATTTATTTCCTAAATAGTATGTGTGTATTTTTGTGAATCTTGTTTCAATCAAAGTGATTTACATGTACAAATCTTGCCAATATTAAGTTTGTCCTTAAGTATCAGATGGTCATATGGTACTTTGATGCATATAATGGTATTAAATGAGACCAAGTTCATATACCACGGTATTTACATGGCATTCCAAAGTACTTCAGAGAATACCATGGGACTACCATCATGGTATACAACAACATGGTATTAACATGGTACTTTTTTGTACTAGGTGTTCCCAATTTTGGTGGCCTGTCTGTTCAAAACAGCCTGTAAAGTGAAATAATATGAGCTTATTGAACATAAAAAATGTTATTATTAAACAGAAGTTGATTAACATTAGTTGCAAGCAGGTTTGTTATTATTAACTAAATCCAAAAAATTTTTTTTTACTGAAATAAAGCTGATTAAAATTATTTTATAAATGTTAGATGAAGTACTTAAACTAAATGAAAATTATGAGGTGACGCACTAAAATTAGGCTACTAACTGGAAATAAAACTAAAAACTAAAACTGAACTAAAAATAAAATGAAAAATGAAACCTGAATGGTAAACCTTTATAAAAGCTAATGATGACCAAAGCTGGATTAAAATTAAAATGAAAAATAAAAGTTGATTCAAAATATTAATAAAAACTCTAATAGTCTTACAGTCTGCACTGATGACTAAATGTAACTTCAAGTAGTATGACATAACTGGAATGACCCACCTTTTTAATTTATATAGATGATTACATTGGAAATGTTAATATGTTGAATCACTGAACTAGAAATGTCCTTGGTTTTCATTTTTGAAAACTGGTCACCTACGTGTGCTTGTGTATGTAAGGGGATTTCCTGTTTTTGTAAGCACCACTGAGAGTCTCCCATTACTCTCCTGTCTCTGTGATAAGTGGACATATTTAAACATGAGTCACTGACCTGGAGTTAGAAAAACAAGCAGGGCAGCTCTCTCTCTCACACACACACACACACACACACACACACACACACACACACACACACACACACACACACACACACACACACACACACACACACACACACACACACACACACATAGCCATCTTCTTGCTAACACAAACAATATTCTTCCCACCAACTATTTTAAAACAAACTGAGAGGCTTGTATGCACACACAGGAGGAAAGAAAGAATGATGGAAGGTGGTTTGTAGTCAGAACAAGGCCGCAGGTTATAAAGTGAAGACATGGTATGATTACCATGCGCACATGAGATGACACAACAACACATACCGAACATCCTGTGACAGTGCGTGAACAGCTAAATATCTAAATATTTGAGTTGTTGTCCTCAGGCCTTGACCAACAGTTTTGTTTTTCTTATTTTTAACACTAAAGGCAGCCAGAAACAGTCACAAGGAGCTGCTTTTAGCCTGAGCTCTGCACATAGCGCAGGGATAACTATAAAAGAGTGAGATGACAGCACTTAATACTTTCTACACTTTTAGCAATGAAGTTACTGTGTTTGTAGGGTATATTTAGAGGTGGCAGGGCAGTGCTTAGCTGTCAGCTAGCTTTAGCCTGTAGCTTGAGTTCATATATTCAAAACTAAACATGACGGAATGTCGGGGGTTCAAAACAAGTTAAGCTGTTTTGACATTTGAAAATGTTGTTGAGTACGACAGAAAATAATTTGACTTGTTTATAAGTGTAAATTTACAGTGATACACTTGCAATGGAAAGTAGTACAAGTATAAATAATATACTTAGTGGTGGGACTACTATTTTAGGCAGATGAACGTGTAATTACCAACCAATTCCTGTGGAATTATTGCACATATCATGCGAAAGTTACAATTTATTAGCGTTGATATAGGAGAAATTGGATATTACATTGCATAGATGAGGATAGTAAGCAGTTTTATCACATTAATCTCATGTTAACACGTACTCCTGATTTCACAGACAAGGCTTAAGCCTAGTCTCAGACTAAAATACGTTTGAGCTGTTTTAACTGAAAGTAACTTGCACTGACATCTTAAATTAAGTCAGTGCCATTGTTTGGTCTCAAGATGCACACCAGTAATGTTTTTTCCCCTTTTTTTCTGAGGCATGTTTATGAATGTTACTTAAATGTCCTAATTGAACTAAGGCCTAACCCTGGCTTAATCTTAGCCCTGTCTGTCAAACCGGGCCATAATGTTTAAGTAGCTATACCCTTAATAGAAGGAAGTGCACTTTAGCTTACTTTTAAAAAGAGCACTTATTACGTAAATAATATACTTTAATACAATATACTTAAGCAGGGCTCGACATTAAGCATGTTCACGTGCTTGTCCTTCGGACAAGTAAATCTGTCATCCACTTGTCCGAGTAAAAAATTTGCTTGTCCGGAAAATTTTGTTTTGTTTTTTTTGTGTGTTGTAAATAAAATTTATTCTGAAGTAATATTCTCACCAGTGTTCAATCAGCTTTGACATATGCATATTTGTGATATTTTTACCTTTTATAAAGGGCATTTTTCCCCTAATCTTATTAAATATAGGCTATGATTCAGATTTCCTTTTATATTCTTAAATTGGATCAATAAATTAAATTAGAAGACGACACTGGCTGTTACCAGTCAAATTAAATAATTTACACTGAAAAATTACAACTGCATTAAATAATGTTATGAGATTGTTTTAAATATTTTTTGAATATACAAATAAGAAAAGTTGGAAAGATGAAACTAAACCACCAGTAGGTGGCAGCAGGTGACCGTCTGAATGAGTGAGTCATTGAGTCGATTCGTTCAAACGCTGATTCATTCAAGAATGAGGCAGTAGTTTACGAATAGTTCATTGAATCTTTGATTCTATCGATTCATTCAAACGCTGAATCGTTCACTAACACGCTGTTGCTGTGACACGCGTTCTGCAGTGATCTTTTGGAACTATTTTCGCTGCTGAAATAGAACAAAAACACTCAATATTGCATCTAAAATGTAAGTGACTTAATGTTAATAATTGTTTATGGAACTGTCATATGAAATCAGTGTCATTTTCAGTCGTGATGTTATTCAGGAAAACAGCACTCTTGGTAATGTGATGTTGCAACTGTATCATGTTATAAATATAAATAAACTCCACATTTAGACATTTCTACGGCAGTGTGTTAACTGAGTTTCTCTGTGTGAGCGGTGCACATTTGTCTCGATTTCTCCTCGAGAGGCTGCGCGAGCGTCAACAGTGCAACGTTAGTTACCGTCAGTTATACATTATTATCATTCACTGTCAATCGCCACCAGTGTTGCCACAGTTACTTTGAAAAAGTAACTTAGTTACTTTACAGATTACTTGATTTTAAAAGTAACTAAGTTACTTTACAGATTACTTGATTTTAAAAGTAACTAAATTAGATTACAAGTTACTTTATTAGTTACATTCATCAGTTGCCGACAACACCTCTGCAGCCTCAACATAAAAATGACAACCGTTTTTGCCAACACTTTATTGGAAGTGCATTTTTAATAGTAACGTCAACAATGTATCTCCTGAAATTGTATCTCCCAAAAAAATATTTTGACTAATTTTATAAAATCTAAACATGTTAATGAAAAGGTAAAAAATTACTTTGTGTTCTTATTAAATACATTTATGAAAAACAATTTATAATATAATAATTATAGGGGCCTACACAAATAATATAAAATTACAAGATTTATAGTTTATTGTAAACCTGATGTGCAGCTCTGTAAAGGGACAACAATTATATGATCGATACGTGAGAACAATATATTTTTTAATAATCTTTAAGTGCACAAAACTATGAAAATATATGAAACGCTTCAAAACAGACCGGCAACAAAGGTGCAGAATGATGCGCTTAAAGCAACATGGAATCAGAGGGCGCAGTGCAGTGCGAGTGCACATTGAAAAGTTCACGGCATAAAGAGAAGATGAGTGTTGAGCCCACAAATCCTAGTCTACTATGTAGCCTATATCGGTCCAAACATTCACTGATTATTTGTTTCTTCACAGTTTTAAATTCCGGTTATTGTGCGTGTGATGCTAATTAATAGTCCTTGTGTTGTCACCTGGGTCGCTCGAGCACAACATCTTTTAGAAACCGCTAGATAAACTCCAGCAAGATAAATTATTTTATCAACATGTCAAGTATTATAACGGGAATATATCATATGGAGTGAGCTTTACCGTGCTGCTGCTGCTGACTGTAACCGAACGCGACGCGCAGTTTTGCTGAACGGAGAATGACAGAGCAGCGGAGGAAAGACATTCAGCTATGGAATGGCTTTAGATGACTTTGTAAGCTGCTAGCAAATAATAATATGCGAATAATGATTGCTGAAGGATAATGTGACAATATATATTTCTGATGATTATTTAGGCCTAATTATCACGACATGCCTAATCTGAGCAAGTGACTGCCTGTCTTGAGTTTTGTCGACAGACGGAGCGGCCGCCTCGTAATTCTCCTCTATGCAGGAAAACCCCGGCTGAGACTCAACAAGAAAGCAAAAATATATATTTTTAGTAAGGAAAATGACAAAAATAGTAACGCACAGTGACTTGGATAAATTACTTTAATCTGATTACTGGTTTGGAAATAGTAACGCGTTAGATTACTCGTTACTGGAAAAAAGTAGTCAGATTAGAGTAACGCGTTACTAAGTAACGCGTTACTGGCATCACTGATCGCCACTTATAGTAATGAATGCAGAATCATTCTTGCACTTTGGTGATTCCCTAGTTATTTTTGTTAATGACGTTTTATCAGGCTACTTGTCCGTCGGGCAAGTAAAATTCTCGTTCACTGCCCCTTCAAAAAATCCACTTGTCCCGGACAAGCTAATGTCGAGCCCTGCTTAAGTATAAACTGAATGCACTTAATTGCATGTTAATTGCAATTAAATGAAAATGCATTATTATAGTTTAAATTTATATTAAATGCAATTAGCTGAACTTTAGAGTGCTTTTTGACTTTAAAATATATGGTTGTACTGACAAGCATTTATGGTAAACTTAAATATACTTTACTGTCATTTCTATTTAAACTTGAATATAATTTATTAAATATATTTGTAATTACACATTTGTAATAATGAAGTTGCAATTTAGTATATGTAAAACATTACCTTTAAATGTAACCTCGAATCATACACTACAGTTAAAATGATAGTCAAGCACTTTACACTTTGCTTTAGTATGTTACTCAACACATCAGAATCCTTCCCCTTTAGGTCATTTTGAACAGAAACTCGTTTTTAAAAAATATTTAAAGTGTTCATCGGAGTCCATGACCTCAGGACTTTTGTCGCACTTACACAAAAATGGGATTTGAGGAGTTTATGTGGTTGTAATGAATAAAGGGTAACACTTTAGAATAATGTTCTGTCATTAATAGGTGACTAAGCAGGAAGTAATGCAGGACTAATGAGTAGTAGGCCTACTACATTAACACTTCAGCTACTACTTTTAACCTATATAGAAACAAGTTTAACTAATCAGTAAGTAATATCAAATTTAGGACTTAGATAGTTCCTTATATTAGGTAATCAATAATTACTGAATGAGATTGGCATCACTAAGAACTAAAAGGTAATGACATATTATAAAGAATTACTAATTAATTACTAATCACAACATTAACATGTCTGAGATGTGAGCAATTGTCTTTTTTTGCTCTCAACGTGGTCATAAACTGCATCACCAATTACTCAAGTGTTAGCTAGTCACTCTTCAAGGACTACTAGTCATCTGGACCATTATTTCAAAGTGAAAAACATCTTTTTCACTTTAAAATAATAGTCCAGATCACTAGTAGTTCCTGCATAGTGACTAGGTAACACTTGAGTAATTAGTGATGCATTTTATGACTTTAGTTTATTCAGAGTAAAAAAGATGATTGATTGATGTCTCAGAAACACAATAATGTTCTTTATAATTTGTCAGTTAGTTAATATGAGGCTAATCTCATTCAGTAATTATTGATTACAAAACAAGAAAATTCTTGTTCTCCTAAATTCGATATTACCGGTACTTACTGATTAGTTAAGCTTGTTTCTATATTAGTTAATAGTAGTTGCTGTACTGTTAATGTAGTACTACTCATTAGTGCTGCATTACTTCCTGTATAGTTACTTATTAATGACGGACCATTATTCTTAAGTGTTACCGAAAAAAGTAACAAATCCTTCACTCGCTGGTCAATTTGGCCCCCTTAGGAATGAATGGAAAACCTAAAACTTAAACACTTTAAAATTAATATTAAAAATGAAACCTTTACCAAAAAAATATTTTATGATATCTACATGTGTATCTGAATGCATACTGAAGAGATAAACATGACACGAGAACTGATTTTAGGACCCAGCGGAACAGCTCATTTGCTCCATATGTCATGTTATATAATTTTATTTAGGTCGGCAGATGCCCAAATTTACCCAATGTGAGATATTTTGAGCTGATTTGAGCTGGTTATTGCGTGTATTGGAGAGTTTAAGTTGAAAGAATGTGAAGAATGTGCTTAAAAAAAAAAAAAGCTCCACCAAAAACTGCATTAAAAATATATAAATTAAATGATATAAGCTTTCTGGACAAAAAAAGTATAATTTTAGGGCTTCAGGTCATTTTGACCCACGAGGGAAGGATTCAGGATGCAAGGTAAGGATGGAGAATAACTTAAATAATTAAAATATAATTATTTAAAATGTAATTTAAAGTAAAACTTTTAACTTGACATTATTACAAAGTGTACTTTTTTAAAAGGGATACTTAAACAGTCATGAAACAGTCATTCAGTTTATATTATCAGCAAAACGTTTTTAATCTATACTTTTAAGACTTGGTACACTACAAGTGAACATTCATTACAATTAAGCACACTTCTTTTTCACAAGGGTATACTTTTGATGCAGTGACATTTACCCTTTCATTGTAAGAGCACTAATGTACACAAGATTTTATTTTGTTTTTATAGGCTGAGGGAAGTTGTTTTTTGTTGTTGTTTTTGTTTCTGACATTTGACAGTGTCACAAATCTGTCAGCTTGTACTGAACCAAGAATATATTTTTTTTTAACTTTGCCAGAACTCATGCTGTTAAATAGCATAACCTGTAGCTATGATGAACCACCAACTCATGTACCTAACCAGCATAACCCTGGACCATCATGGGAATTCATGCTGGATTATATTGGTATTTTCACCAGGGTCTGTGAAGTGTTTCACACTATTCCTTGAATCCTGAACGTACATAATTACTTATAAGGAAACAAACAGCGAAATTAGATCAAACACACTGTAAAAAAAATTTGTTTATATTGAGACCACATTTTCAACTTAGTCAAACAATGGTTTCAATTACTCCATTTAGGTTAGAATCATTATTTTCCTTGCTGATATTTTAGGCAGATTTATAACGTTTTAGTTGATTAACATACTGTGGGAAAACATGGATTAGGTATCAGTTCATTATGATAATAATGCAGTATTAATATAGTACTGCAGGCAGAAGCTTACAGCCTTAAATTTTCTTGTAGTGGCCTCTACTGGATAGAATGCACAACAACATCTCAAGGCCTGCTTAAAAGTGTTATCTAAACCTTGGATGAACCTAAATTAAAATCCAACTAGACTTTAAACAGGATGTGAGGATTTATATTCCTTTCTGTTCTAAAGTGGTTGATGAATAACAGGAGAAGGATTTCATGTCTGAAATGAAAGTTTCTCAGTCTCTTTCTGACAGCCTTTAATCATGGCAGTCTCTCTGTATACCCTAGCTGAGTAATAATGAATGAGAGAGACAGAGAGAAAGAGTGTGCATGTGTGTGTCTATGCAAAGGGATCATGAAATATTAATAACGACAGTGGGGTGGAGAGGTCATGTTTCAGATAGAAACGATAGATGGATCTCTAGCAATCTCTCTCCTCTTCCTGTTTATCTAGCCAACAATTATCCACTCAATCAGGGACACTAGTCACTCATTCTGCTCTTGTCCAAATCCCCACAGAATCAAGACTCAAGCATCCGATCATTCAGCGGGCCTGTGTTTCACCGCCAGATTGAAGAAATCTGAAACTTAAAAGGATAGTTTACCCAAAAAACACAAAAGAAGATATTTTGAAGAATGTTGGTACCCAAACAGTTGATGGGCCCCTTTGACTTCCATTGTATAATTACCGACATTCTTCAGAATCTCGTCTTTTTCATTTTACATTTTTTCCAGAAAACAAGACATGGTATATTATGCCATTTTACTGCATCTTGATTTAAGAATTTTTTGATATTTTGACTGGAAACAAGACAAAAATACTAAGTAAGAAAAATATTTTTGCAGTGTAGTACTAGCAACAGCGAAAGCTTGATCACTTCTCAAAATTCAGGTTGCAGTCAAAAAGAACACCTAGGTTTTTTGCATAAGGAGTAATATAAGAGAAAGGATAGCCGAGATTAAAGGGTTAGTTCACCCAAAAATGAAAATTCTGTCATTAATTACTCACCCTCATGTCGTTCGACACCCGTAAGACCTCCGTTCATATTCGGAACACAGATTCTGGATTCTACATTGATCGTGCTTTAGGTCTCGGCGTAGTTCTCAAAATGGGGCTTAAGTGTGCATTTCATGGATTCCCGAACGCTGGCGCTACGTCATATTCTCGCGCATGCGTCGTGGAGGCATACACGGAAGACAATAACAAGTTGGATAAAGGTGTTATTTTGATTTTTTTTTGCACACAAAAACTATTGTCGTCGCATCGTAAAAATATTGTAGAGTCACTGTGGTGAGATGGACTTTGTAACGACGTTTTAAGTGCCTTTTATGGGTCTTGGGATTATAAATGTACTGAATGCCAATGGAGGCCTATCTGAAGCCTTTCTCAGCCATCAGCTTTCAACTAAAATTTCTTCATTTGTGTTCCGAATATGAACGGAGGTCTTACGGGAGTCGAACGACATGAGGGTGAGTAATTAATGACAGAATTTTCATTTTTGGGTGAACTAACCCTTTAAGGGCACTGTCATCATGTGACTTTAAACTAAATGAAATAACTTTTCATTTAGCACCAAAAGGTTCCATTTTAATCATACTTGTAGTTCGCTGAAACAGGCTAACAGTGGTCCTGAAGAATCTGCTGTAAAGCAGCTCTAACAAGCCAATAGAGTCATTATACAGCTCAAGTCAGTTTAATTACTGGAAAGTTCCTCAATTGTGCAACAATTGTGCATACATACTGTATACAGTGTATTTGTGCGCATACATGTACGTGAGAGTGCTATGACAAACTCCTGTGCACTCCACTGAGCAAGCAAAAGACACAAGATAGTAGTTGTAACAAAGTTCATTGATAAGGGAAGGTGGAGGTGGGAACCGGTGAAGTTTTAACGCAATTTTAATCACAAAATAAACACAACAACATAACAAAAGTAAAGAGACAGCCCCTCACGGACAACTACCGCATAAACTAAAACAAAACACCATAAAGTCCAGTACATGCTCCATTCCCACAGCTCTCGGCCCCACCCTACTAGCCACATACCCTCATCTCCCTTCGCAGGCCGGGGGGAACCTACGAGAATGTGCTCTACTACACCCACCCACCCCATCCTCCAGGGGGATGCAGCACCTGGGGGTAAGGACAGACGAGGCGAGAGAAAAAGAGGTTGTAAGGATGAGGATAGACAGAGACGAGAGAAGGGAAGGGAGGAAAAAAAGAGGGGAAAAAATCTTGGTCCGTTTCCCGGAAACACTGCCCTCATTCTAGCCGAGAGGCTCTCACTCATGGTGGCAAGCAATGGTACTGGACGCTCCTTGGTGGACGACTCTGTACTCCTCCGCTTCCTGGCGGCATCAATGGCTCATCAGGCTACAGGTGCCCGGTAGCGAGCTCCCCGTTCCCTCACCGCTCCAGCACCACCACCTCACCACATTGTTACATTGGTGCCGAAACCCAAGATGAAGGAGGGACACGTGGACGGATTGCCCTCGTTGCTGAGGGGGATCGCAGTGCTGAGGAGTTCGGGCAGCACGAAGGAGCGATGACCACCAGTGGCTGCCCGACCTCCTCAGCACCGCGATCCCCCTCAGCAATGAGGGCAATCCGTCCACGTGTCCCTCCTTCCTCTCGGGTTTCGGCACCAATGTAACAATGTGCAATGATAAGGGAAGAAGGAGCCGGGACCCGGAGAACTTTTAATGCAATTTTAATCACAAAATAAACACAAAACGAATGTAAAGAGACAGCCCCTCACGCACAACTGCCCTATAAACTAAAACAAAACACCATAAAGTTCAGGCCTGGTCCTCTCTCTCGTCCCTCACTGTCGTCACTATTCCTTTTATCCTTCAGGAGCTCCTCAGTGGGACTCGAGACCATTGTGGTGCGCAGGTGTGGCTCATAAGCACTCACGTCACCGGCCTTGCTCCATTCCCAAGGCTCTCGGGCTCACCCTGCTTGCCACAGTAGTCTTTTACATTTTTTACATACATGTGCAGTTTGGCGTGTATACGGCTAATCATTTGATGGTTTGTGTGTAGAGTTATTATGCAAAACACAATTTTTAGAGGAGTTTTCTGTTAAAATAGTTGCTTTTGCAATAGATGTGTAATGTTTTGCATGTTGAGTGTGTGTTTTGTGGTTTTGTGTGTAGAGTTTAAAAGAAAAGGAGACTTCATAGAGAAATTGTGTGTAAGCAATTTTTAAAAACTAATAGATGAACATGCAAGGGCAGGGGATGGGTTGAACTTTGTGAATGATGGGCTTTGCAATTCTACTGTTGCATATTCCATGTGGGCCTGGTCATGCAGATAATAAACAGTAAGACTTTACAACAATCACCATCTGATGAAATATAACTGACCTAGTATCCTAAGAATGATGGTCACCATTACAACTTCAATAACATTCAACCTATTCTTTTTAACTCGCAGGTTTTTATGTTTTTGTGTATGTGTGTGTACTTGCAAGTATGAGTAAAACCAAACCATGCTAAAATAATTAGTTAATTCTTTCTCTTTCGTTATGTCTATCACTATATCTCTTTCACTTTCCTCTGTTGGTTTTACTCTGCCCACACACACGCATTACCCACATGCAAATTATAGGGTTATTTATACGAAAGCCAGTGTTGCGGAAAGAACCCCCAAAATAAGTTTTAAATAACATAGTGAAACATTTTGTGTGTGTGTGTGTGTGTGTGTGTGTGTAAGCATGTCAGTGCACAGTTGCTCTGATTCCCACAAGTTTATTGCCAGTAGCTGCTTCTGTTGTGGGTGTCTTTAGCTTTGTTATGTGTGTGTGTGTGTGCGTGCTGATGCACATTCTCTGCATTTCCAGATTGTGACCTTTCTCTCTGTCTCTCTCTCTCTCTGTGAGCTCACAATTTACTTTAAGGGATTATATGTTCCTATGTAAAAGGCCAGCAAAACAAAAGCTTTCCAGCGCAGATCAGTTTGCCAAGGTATGAAAACTATGAAACACACAAAAAACTGATCAGCTCTCTTAATCTACTGTCTCTATTCATCTTTTCTTACTCCTTTCATGTCTGCTTTTTTAATTTTCATTCTTGTATCACTAATTTCTCATTCTTGTCTCATTCATTTTTCATTCTCAGCCAACCCATCAGTGTCACTTCACTGAACTGTGACTGTTGAACACTAAACTTAGCATGGTAACTTTAGGTAACACAAACCTGGGAACCATTTGAATAGTTACCTTAAAGAAAAAAACAACATACAGTACGATTTTATGCTGGTCACCAACATGGGATACGGTTGTGCTGGTGTTTACCCAGTATCACTATAAAGATTATACCGGTTGACCAGTTTCATCAGCTAAGTTGTGCTGGTAAACAGCTTGGCTATGTTCCAAACTAGACAAAACCAGCATGAACCAGCATGGAAAATCATGCCAGCCTAAGCTGGTCTTTTGAACAGGCTATCCTGCCAGTGATCAGATTTCTAGAAATTAGATATGTTTCTTTGATAACATAGCTGACTAATCTGTAAATATGCTTTGAAAAACAGAATTATCACAGGTTTATTGCAAAGTGAAACCAAACCTAATAAAGAATGGGATCCAGGTCACTTTACTTTTCCTTTCTATTGATTTTCTCTAACTATTAGCAGAGCATTTCACTTTTCAAAGATGACATTGATTTACTCAGCCTCAAGTCATCCTAAGTGTATACATTCTTCTTTCAGACGAATACAATCATAGTTTTATTAAAAAATGTCCTGGCTAATCCAAGCTTTATAATGGCAGTGAATGGCTGATTTGTTTTGAAGTCCATAAAAGTGCATATATCCATCATAAAAGATATCCACAGCTCTGGGGGGTTAATAAAGGCCTTCTGAAGCGAAGTGATCAGTTTGTGTAAGAAAAATATCCATATTTAAAACTTTAAAAACTAAACTATAAAAACTATATACTATAACTAGCTACCAGCAGACGGCCTACGCAAGTCAATTTACGTCAAAAGAGTAACCCCTGACGCGAGGTGTAACAACAAGCTTAAGCTTAAAGGGGCTATATGCAACTTTTTCCCCAAAATAAACGTAACAATAGCCTTTTTATTTTACCATTTATGACTCAAACATCTCCTGATGAGCATACTGACACCTTGTCCGCTCACAGTGGGTGCACCTATAAGCCTGTCTCCTATTTTTCCTATTTTCTGGCGGGTCGTCTTTTCCCGCGCTGTCTGCGGATGTGACGTCACCACCGCTGCGAGAGCGAGCAGAAAATGAGAGCAGTTCTGTTTTTTGGCCACAAGTGTCAGTCGCGAGTTTAAATTTCAGAAAAACGCATATAGCCCCTTTAACAACAAGCAAGCTAGTCTGGCGATGGCATAAAACAGCATCGTGCAAGGTCGGAAATGCCACCAAAATTAATATATGAATTGCCCTTGTATGAGTTTGTATTTTGTGTTTATAACATAATATAGTTATATATATATATAACACACGAGCAAGATCGCTATTTTCTCAAATATCCGCACGACTGCAAAATGTGATATTAATTTTATGCAACAGTTCAATAAACAAGTTGATTTTATGAATTTACCATTTTTAATCACAGCATTGTCAATTTTGAATGTTTTTGCTCTATTCGGACAACGAAAATAGTTCCAAACAAAGCACACACAGCGCAGTTTTTGTGTGTGTGTTTTTTGGTGTTTTTCACACACAGCGAAGTGTTTTTTTTTGGGGGGGGGGGGTTCACACATAGCGCAGTGTTTTGTCATAGAGTGGTGCAGATATGACATCACTTTGTAGGCCAAAATGCGGAAGTGAATTAGCATTTTAGCACCTCGTACCAAAGAATGGGATTTTGAATGGGATTTTGTTTAAATGGCTGAAATAAGGACACTTTCACGTTTTATTCTATTACATAAAATACATCACTATTACCCCACTCATGATTTTTTGAAACTGTTATGTGTCTTGAAAAAGGCGGTTGCTAACAGGTGGCTAAATGGGACAACAGAGGCTGTCGAGGAGATTAAACGTCATCACGCCGAACAGGTAAACTAAGTCCGCTTTTACAGCCTCATTATGCTCATAATTGTGCTCTTATAAACTATTCTAACTCAAATGTTCTGGGAAAATGTTTTGAGATAAAAACTGGAAGAGTTGTCTGAAGCTTAGTGATGGTGACGTTGAAATTGCGGGACTGTGGTATAGTTTGTTTATAGCCTACCTTTAGCTTTTTACTTCTGGCGACTGCATTTAGGCTTGTGTTCATCTGTGATAATTATCTTGGACAAAACGTGTAAGTTCATAAACTTTTGTTGATCACAGAGCTTGTTTTTTTGCGATAATCCAAAAGCTTAGGAAAAATCCTATTGGGTTTTTCTCGAGGGAACCAGTGATGCTGCCGGTTGGCCTACAAAGTGACGTCATACCTGCACCCCTCTATTAACATTCACAAGGGCGCCTGCATTAGGCTTCTCATTTATTTTGGATGATGGCATGCGTTGCCGAATTGAATTGTGGGTTCCGTTCATAGACTGTAAAAAAATATGGACGTAGTGTCCGTGACGTCACCCAATAGACCCTTTTCACATTTCCGGGTTTCTCAGAGTGGAAGTCTTCATAGTTGGGTTACATATTATAGCTGTGAATGAGAGAATACATTCAATATTTTTTTTGTGTGCCCATTTGCTCACATAGCAAAAGAAAAATGCCACAGTAGTGATTTCTCAACTTTCAAAAAGAGGGAAAAAATAAAGTGAGATTGATAACGGCAGTGAAAAGAGAGAAGTATGTTATCACTCCCATAGACGCTATAACTAAACACCCTCACAGCAGTGGTCACTTTGTTGTTGTAATTTGATGCAAAAGTAATAAAATACAAAGTATTAGTGTTATAAATGAACATATATATTTTTTTAAACGATAATACAAAAAACGTTGCAGGATTTACGATATTGATGACCGTTAAAACGCATCATCACAGTCTGTGAAAAGGGTCTATTGGATTCTGAAGAGTAGTTTTGAAGTGTAAAGTAGGGACAAGCTGGCCGTTGTCATCTTGGCAGCGCGTCATCGTGCGTCACTCCTGGATAATAGAAAATGGGCAAAGAAGCGGGACGTGGGCGGAGCTGAGGTGACGCGATGACTAACAGACAGCAGATAAATGGCTGTATCCACCTGTCACTAAATGTGGCCACGCCCTTAATTATGCAGAACTTTAAGGCTTTATATAATGTAAATTAATTGACTTATGACAAAATTCACCCCCCTCACAGTTGTCATGAAGGGCAAAATTAGCCCTATAGCCCAAAACCACAATTTGTACCAGGCTGTAAACATGTTTTTTTTTCTGCTGTAAAGTTTGGCATTTTAACATGGGGCTCAATGAGATTCTGTTCCCTTCTGGGGGCCTAGTGGCCAGTTGATGAATTGCAGTTTAAGTCACTTCCGTATTGGCTTCAAGAGAAACTGCGGGAGGTTGCCGCTTGGTTGCATCGCATCACTGGCATTGCATGTGGCAGAAGTAAAAAAAAAGGCAACTTTTCCCCAATGCAGGCGTCAGCCAATCAGATCGCATTTATGCAAATACCCTAGTCCAAGCTGGAAGTAATGTGAATGGCTGTTGTCATTATGACGGTCAGCACCAAGCTTCAGAGACACGCCCTCCGTCAACGCCCCGTGTGAATGCAGTGTAAACGATTCACCGTTTCTGAACAGATCAGGTGAGTCAATGATTCAATGACTCATTCATAAAGTCAGTGGACACTTGCTTCATTCATGAATATATATTAGCCGGTTTGAACGAATCGGTTGAATGGATGATTCTATGATTCACTTATCATGACTTGCCGCCACCTACTGGTGGTTTTAGTTTCATATTTCATTTCCCCCAACATTTCATATTTCTATATTCAAAATGTTTTGTATTTAGAACATTAATCTCACAACATTATTTAGGTCATTGTAATTGCCGGGTAGATGGATTTTGATAAATGGTATGTATTTTGTCGATACCGTTTAATTTAATTGGTAACCATATAGTGTAATTAATTAAAAGATGATCAGCAATATGTAACTTTACTTTTTATAAATAATTATAAGAGGGGTGCCCTTTTTTCACTTGAGCACCTGCCCATCAAATTGTCAGTGCAAGCCCCTGGAAAGCAGCAATTCTGTACATTTAATCTAGTATACTTATATACTAAAGAATTAAGAATTGAAACAAACTGATTCTCACAAAAGCCATTGATATGTATCTTTAGATATTGTGTGCTTGTTGTCAGACAGGACAGGATGCCAGATGAGGAATTATTGGAAATGCATGAATAAACACTACCATTACAGCATATTTGAATGATTTCTGAAGGATCCTGACACTGGAGACTGGAGTAATAATGCTGGAAATTCAGCTTTGCCATTACAGGAATAAATTATTAAAAAATATGTTAAAACTGAAAACTGTTATTTTAAAATGTAAAATTACTGTTTTTGGTGTATTTTTTAAATCAAATAAATGCATCCCTGGTGAGTAAGACACTTCTTTTAAAAGCATTAATTAATCTTACTCACCCCAAACTTTGAATGGCTCTCTAACCTGTGAATTTGCTTCAAAGAATGTGTTTGTTGTAAAATATCCCAAAGTTAACTGGTTATCCATGTCTTTCAATACATTGTCTGGCACTTAATTTTTAAACAGGAGCTTGCAGACAGAGGAGACAGTTGTAAGTCAACAAAACAACAAAATGGTACAAAAACAGATAACTTAAATATTAAAAAATGTTGAGGGGAAACAAACAGACCCTAAACAAATGGCAGTATATGTATCTTAAGATTTGATTTAGAATGACTAGAATCTATCTGTTGCAGCCACCAATGAAATATCATAAAAACAAATGCTCACACAACAAATGCTCTCTTCATCAACAGACTCAAGAGCTCATAATTTGTCTCCTTTCCATTCTTATTCTCTCATTCTTTCTCTTTCGCTCTAAGACTCACCACATGTTGCGCCGGCGGTTTCTCAAACATTTGCTTCAGACTGTTGAGTGGGATGTCAAACTTCTCAATGCGCTTGTTCCCTTCCAGGTTCTCTTTAGCGTCTGCAGGCCGCAGGGCGAGAGGAGATGAACAAGCGTACTCTCCTTCTTTCAACACCTCGGGTCCATTTCCTGATTGAGTTTCCATTGTTCAGGAAACCAGATATTCCAGCCTCCCCCACGGGAACAGAGAGGACCACTAGAGTGGACAGAGGAAGAGAGATACGGCGAGAGAGAGGAAAAGAGAGCGAGAGAGGGATGTGGAGGAAGGACTGCGTGGCACAGTTGTGGTGTCTAGGAGGACGAACCAGACGGACAAACCGAGGACAGCCTTGAAGGAGGAGAAAAAGAAAGAAAAGAAGAAAAAAAACTTTGTGAACTCATGCAATGAATTTCCTTCCAGTAAACACAATCACACGCACACACAAAATGCCCGAGTTAAGGGTTTCAAAAGCACCGCAGTTGAGTAAAACATAATGACACACACTCCTGCCAACAGGAAACAAACATCACCCCTGAACAAATCATGGAAACTTGACCACAACCCTCCTCACGGATTTGACACCAACACCCTTTCCTTTCTGCTTACACACATTTCCTAAAAAAAGAACCCACCCAGAGACTGTATCCTGCAAAAAAGCCATTTATTTAAATAAAGGAATATGGTATCACAAAGTTCAGAGATTTGATCTCATAATTGCCACTTTATATCTGAGGGAAAAAAAACTTTTTAGCTGGTAATAAATTCCAGCTTTGAATTGAATTGTGTTTGGTCTGCGTATGATGAGGAATTAAATCACAATTACGATAGTGAAAACATCATGGTGACAAGAATATTTATACCAAACTCCATTTGCAGTGCCTCATTTCCATAATCCATCCTTGCATGTTTAGGAATATGATAGGTTAAATACAAGTTAGGCTCTGCTCTGTTAAAGGGTTAGTTCACCCAAAAATGAAATTTCTGTCATTAATTACTCATTATCCGAACCCGTAAGACCTTCGTTCATCTTTAGAACACAAATAAATATATTTTTTGATGAAATCCAAGAGCTTTCTGACCCCACATAGACAACACAACGACCCATTTCAAGGCCCAGAAAGGTAGTAAAGAGATCGTTAAAGGTCCCATGTAGGCATGTGCCGGTATCAAATTTTCATGTTGCGATTAATTGCTGAAGCTTTTATCACGGTATACGGTATTATCCCGATATTTTAAAAAAAGTTGCAAAAAAAGTGTTGTCATACTATAACAGGTTTAAAAAATGTCTTATAACACAAGAACCAAAAATTTAGATACAATAAAGCAATACACAAAAATTTATAAAGTAAACAAATATTTAAAACAGATTAAAGTGCTAAAGAATTATAAAGAACAATAGGTAACACTTTACAATAATGTCTCGGCAGTTAATGCATTAACATTAACAAAGAGCGAATAGCTACATTTTTACAGAAGTTATTCTTCTTTGATAATGTTAGTTTAAAAAAGCAACTGTTAGTGTAAGCTCAGGTCCATTAAATAATACAGTTACAACTTTTGATTTTAATAATGTGTTATTAAATGCTGAAATGTACATTTAACTAAGATTAATACATGCTTTAGAAGTATTTTTCATTGTCAGTTTATTAATGAATGAACTAATGTTAAATAATGGAGCCATATTGTAAAGTGTGTGATTGAACAACAGTCAGAACATATTCAAACAATATCTAGGGCATGTAATTTAAAACTTAAAAAAAATTTAAGTTTGAAAATGACTTTTAAGTCTTTAAGTATTAGGTTATGTGATGATGAGCACCGGATTGTGGTTACTGGGGAAACCGCTGTATTTCTGCTGTTCCATCAGCGCCCTCTGCTGTCTAAAAGTGAATGTGCACTTCAGTGCGTCTTCACGCCTTCCGCCATGTGCTCGGCTCATGAACGGTCTGTTTACATCAGTGCGCGTTTGACGCGTTGTTCATTTTAAACGGTTGATGGGTAAAGTATTCTTAAAATATATTCTAAAAATCTGAATAATTCGTAATAAATAATTATTCACGGTATTTTGAAGTGCCCACGATAACAATATTGTGCATGTTCATTATTGCGGTATATCGTATTACCGTTTACCGGCACATGTCTAGTCCCATGGCATGAAATTTTCATTTTATGAGGTATTTCAACATTAATATGAGTTCCCCTAGCCTGAATATTGTCCCCAAGTGGATAGAAATGTTGATCAGTGTAAACCCGAGTTCTGGCTGTCTTTCTCTGCCTTTGAGAAAATGACAGGCCAGACTAGCCAATCCTGAAGTCTCCTGGTTTGACGTCCAAGCAGGAGCGGTTACCTCCCTTTCCTCCGCCCAGAGAATCTGTCACGCCCATGCAAAGCTCGAGAGATCATTTACTTGTGAACGAGTGAAAGCTGGCAGTTTCTCAGTGTTTGGATGTACAAATGAAAACAGAAGTCTTTCTTCAGTTCCTTCTGATCTGTGATCATTGATTTCTTATGTGAAGCTAATTATTTATTATTCTTGCACACACGGCGGCTTCTCTCTCTCCCGACAGAACGGTGTTTTCGTGTTTTCTATCTTGTGAGTCAGTGTTTTTGTACGTCCTCGTCGCGTCTATCTGTTCTTAAATGTGCATACAGTCATGAGTTTCTGCTTAACATCGGCAGAGCCACATCTTTAGAGATAAACCTCACACACGCCGAAGCTCGGCCTTCAACATCCCCGACCCCCAGTACTGCATCTGGCCCACAGCGGAGGCACCATACGCGGCGCGAGATTAAGCAGACGGGGGTAAGCGTGAGGGTATCTGGCTAGGCTAGCCAGCTTTCCCCGCAATAAACCGGATTACATTCGATTACTGCTGTTGTGTCTTTGTTTGCGCTGTGTAAGTTACTCAATGCGCGTCACTGACGCTTTTCATATAATTGGAACATATCTAGAAATACTGCTTTAATCAACACTTACTAACTCGTTTATCTCGACAGCTGTAATGGTACATTGCATGTGTGACAAAGTTGGTAGAATAAGGATGAAGACGGACTCGGCGTGACTGGGACTCGTGTTTATTCAGAACTCTCAGATACAAACACAATAAACTTGCGCTGACAGACAGCGCTCTCACAACTCAGTAGTTACTATAAATAACTTTGTTAGCAATCGCTCCGTCTCCGTGATGTCCGGTTCGCGAACGAATCATTCTTTTGAATCGGTTCTTTTTAGTGAACCGAACCAGTTCACCAAATCGGACTGAATCGTTCTAAAAGGTTCGCGTCTCGAGTCAGCGCTGATCCATAATTTACTAAAGTTACTAACTTTCTGACATGAGTGACAGCCCCTCCGACTAGAAATAGACGAATAACCTGAAGTATATGCTGTAACTATAACAGTTCACTGAACTGAGACTGACAGAACTGATGTGAAGTGAACTCAGGTCCATCCGTCTCTCTGGCAGCAGCTTGTGCGTCGTAGACCTAATTAAACCACGCCCCCTCCGCTCATTTAAAATGCAAAGATGTAAGCCAATCACAACAGTGGGCGTTTTTACTGAAGTCTCACAGCAGACACGCCTCTTGAAGCAGGGCATTCAGCCACAGGGCAAACAGCAGTATAGAAAAAATGCCTTTTATTTCTAAATTATGACATTTTATGATGTAAAAATCATACTAACAATATAAGTACACCTCAGGAAACACTATAAAATAATAGAAAAATGCCATGCCATGGGACCTTTAAAATAGTCCATATAACTACAGTGGCTCAACCAAAGTGGTTCAGTGAAGTGACAAGAAAAAATTTGTGTGCAAAAAAAAACGACTTTAATTCAACAATGTCTTCTCTTCCCTGTCACTCTCTTACGTTCACATTGTTGGGCTATCCACAGTGCAGAAGATCGGCTCACTATTGTGTGACACTTTTTGTTTGTTTTTTTTGCACACAAAAAGTATTTTCGTCGCTTCATAACATTAAAGTTAAACCACTGTAGTCAAATGGATTATTTTAACAATATCTTTTATACCTTTCTGGGCCTTGAAATGGGTCCGCTGAAGAAAAGTGAAGCCTCCGGAGGTCCGAATATGGGCGCTGAGTCTGAATTTAATTGTGTTTGGTCTGCGTATGATGAGGAATTAAATCACAATTACAATAGTGAAAACATCATGGTGACAAGAACATTTATACCAACCTCCATTTGCAGTGCCTCATTTCCATAATAGTCTAGTAGCCAGCCCATAGAATTAGCATCCGGCAGTTTCTGTATGCTGGGGACCCAGAGGCGAGATATCAAAAGCCCGCCTACACTCTCGCAGATGCAGAACAATTCATTGTGTTGGTGTGAAATAAACAGTTATGGAATTGTAGAAATTAAAGCTAAAGCTCCACTCTCCTCCCGAAAATCCCGAAAAAAGTCAGTTGGTGCCTCAGTGACAGCTTCACTCAGAGAAGCCGTCAATTCGGCTGTCAATCATGACGTCACACCCCCGTTTTTATAGCATCAAATAACTAACAAAAACTAAACTTATTTAAAAAAATGAACACATGAAAAACTGCATAAAATGACAGAAACCAACTTTGGAAAAACATTATATGAAGTGTAATTTGATTGTTTAGTTTGTGTCGCGTCCATTAGAATACATGGAGGGGAGGGAGTTTTGAGCTATACTGGGACCAGCCACATGGGGGCGATCGAGGCTTGTCTTCAGTTTTTAACACGAGTGCTGCAGGCTTGCTTGTTACTGACCAAGCCAGCTGCGCACTGCAATGCAACAGAACTTCACTCGCAATCACAATCAAAGAAGCTTGCATCACTTACCTTCTGCGTCACTGCCCCCACCGTTGTTTTGAACAACGTGCAGCGTAAGCCGAACGAGAGTTGCACCACAGATCAGCAGCAAGAGTCAGATTTCATTAATCGAGAGTGAGGAGCTGAATGACAAGAGGAGGATTTGGTTTCAGCACGAAATGTTAAAGTGCCTATTTTTCATTGTACTGTTTTGTTATTGTGTTCTTCATTAAGAATAACAACAAACCCACCATTCAAGCAATTGCCGCCCCGAATTGGTGCTAATTCTAAAGTGAAAGTAAAATGAGCACTGCCATTCATAATGGCCGTATTAATATGTTATTGCAATACTCAGCGTATCGCAATATTGAAAAAATCGCAATAATATTGTATGGTGGTATCAAATCATTGGGCCTCTGGCAATTCCCACCCTTAGTAAACGCAGAAAAAGCTCTATTTCTGCTGTTACTTTAGCGCCACCTACTGACAGAGTGTATTTACGTTTTCATTAAGCCTTTCTGCGGTTTTTGTTTGTGAAACTCAGACCACATTTTTATGTGCTGTTATAAATTTGAACCCATTATTGGAAAATAAGCGAATGTGCATTCTAAAATCTAAGCAATTTGGATAAGGTATCTAATTATTCATTGAGCTGATAAAATACCTATTATCATTTTGATTTATTAAAGGCTGGAATATTAGCTATATGGGTTTATAATACTTTATTTGAACATGTTATAACATTATGTTGTAAGTCAAATCCGGCCATAGTTTTTAATGCGTTTGTAATATTTCTGTTGTTCGGGGGATCTAATTCAAACAAATGCTGTTCTTTTGACCTTTTTGTTTCCAGAAAAATATTAAGCAGTACAAACTGTTTTCAATATTGATATTATTTGTAAGAAATAGGACATTACAATGATTTCTGAAGGATCATGTGACTGGAGTAGCCTGATGGCTGCTGAAAATTCAGCTTTACCATCAAAGGAATAAATTACATGTTAATATATATATACTTCACTTAACTTAACTTAACATAACTTTAAATTGTAATACTATTCCACATTATTATTATTATTTTTTTTTACTGTATTTTGATCAAATTAATGCAGCCTTCATTTAAACATTTAAAAATCGTATCGACCCCGAACTTTTGAACTATAGTGTATGTAGAGCTAGATTTTAAGCCAGTGAGATTCACAGTGGGCGGGGCTACCCAGCGTAAATAGATATGAAATGGACACCGCTTGATATGACAAAAACTGTAATGAGTTTTTACATGGAAGAGAGAGCTTTTATCACTACATTATATCACGTTGAGCCTGGTTAGGACATTGTGTTATTCTCATGCATATTTCAGTTTGTTTTTAAAAACTGTTGAATTTTTTTCCTGTGGTATCAACAGCATACCATAGATGCTGTTGATAGAGCTTAGAAGAAGAAAAAAATCTGATGCTGTGCTCAAACTCATTCTTACTGTGAACAGTTTTATCATGACTGCATTTATCTTACAGGAAATGACCATAGACAGACGGATGAATGGAGGAAAACCATATATATATGAACCAGGGGGAGGATTCTGTGACCAGCATTACTTAAGTAAATGAATTCCAGGCAGGACACGTTCAGACGGTTGAGTCATGGATCAGAGACAGGTGAAAAGATGTGGCCTAGATTCACACACTCTTACCTTCTGCTACAGTGGATGCTTGTACTTCACTGAGGAGACTGTAAGAATGCCTGATGAGGCAAAAAGATGGAGATTGCAAGTAAAGAGCAGGAGAGGGAATGATGAGGTCAGGTTAATGCAAACTAATGATAAGAGAAGTAAGACACGGATGTAAGGAGAGAGAGAGGAGGAGAACGTCACAGAAATGCATTATTCACCCCACAGAAACACAGCTCGCTTACAGGCCTGTCCACTCATCTTACATACAGTACTACACAGTACACACACACACACCAAAATACAGAGAGAAACATTCAGCTAAAGGTTACTCATTCAAGCTTTAATAGCACACAAACATTAAACTGCTTTGTCTTGCTGATAACAATACATCTTGCAAGAGGGCCAGATTCGTTTTATTTGTTATTTTGTGCCCAAAAATGAGTCTACATTACTCAGCAAAGCTGCCACCTAAATCCAGAAAGTTAAGGGATAGTTCACCCAAAATGAGAATTCTGTCACCATTTGCTCACCTTCATGTTATTCCAAACTTGTATGACTTTCTTTTTTCTGTGGAACATAAAAGGATATATTTTGAGAAATGTCTGTTTTTTGCTGTCAACAAAATGTTACCAACATTCTCCAAAATACCTTTTTTTGTGTTCCACAGAAGAAGAAGAAAAGCCATACAGGTTTGGAACGACATGAGGGTGAGTAAATTATATCAGAAGTTTAATTTTTGGGTGAACTATCCGTTTAAATTTCTGGATTTAGGTGACTGCTTCGCTGAGTATCCCTATGAGTAACTATCCCTGTAATTCCAACAGTTCTATGAAAAATAACTAAAAAAATAATACCTGAAAAATAATAATTATATACATTTTAATACTTTTTTAGCTAAATTAAAGCTACACTGTGTAACTTTTTTAGTTTATTCTTAGCTTAAAACACTTAGTTCTTTCAAAAATATATGTGCTCATTAATGTATATTTACTTCTTTCAAGTAATAAAGTATTCTTGTAAGTTTATAATATGCCATTGAAAATACATACGGGTAAGGGGTTCGAATGCGGGTCGCCATGTTGCCCCTCCATCTTGAAAGTACATTAGCCAAAGAGGGACATACCCGTAAATTCAAGCTTCGCCTTTCGCGTTTTAACACTCGATGGCACCGTGTCGAATGTGGACGAGGTCGAACTGGAAGCCATGTTAATCTTGGACTAAATCGGCCACCGTAGGAGTTAAAACGAAATCGGAATTGAGAGGAACAGAAACTAAAATTCACTGGATGGTCATATACCTTTTCACCGCTAGATGGGGGAAAATATCACACAGTGTAGCTTTAATCATATTTAAATCTAATTTATCAGTTTGAATATTACTTTTGGGAAATATTTTTTTTGAAAAAGTGAAGCAGCTAATAAAGTGAAACAGCAGAGGGTCTTACACGTATCCTTTAGAAACTATGTGAATTACCATCACCAATTCAGTTCTTGTGATAAACTATTATCAACACCTGACAACCAAAGACTGAAAGTCCAGAAGTCTCACATTAGTTTTCTCATGGCCTGGAAGGCCCTGTGACATTTTTGTTTACAATGGGGAAACAACTCAGCCCTCCTAAAAAAGGAATTTTTATGTTCTTGTAATGTGCATTCTTTAGCTGTTTGGTCCAAGACTCTTTAAATGTCACTCTATTGTATTGTTTGGGACCATTTTCAATTTCATGAAATAGCTATTGGTGGTGAGGCATGATTATGCAGTACCCTGTCTCTGGAATTGTTACGGTTTATACAGTAGTAAAATATTGTACTGAATATTTGATCATGTGTTGAATCTATGTCATCTCAGTTCTTCCAGTCTTTGAGTGGAGATGAGATTGCCTCACACCGGTAAAGAGCAGTGTTCGAAGGTGTCTTTCTCTCCTTCACTCTCTGTCCTCACTTGACCTACTTATCTTCTACTTCTGGCAATATGAGATTCCACGGAGAACACACAGCTCAAAGAGTTAAATGCATGGTTCCTTTAAAGCAACACTACGAGCAAATTAACTTTTATCCACCAGGAGCACATTTATAGGACTATTTTTGCATCTTGTTGAGTTTGGTAAAATGCCTGTACTTTCCCTTTAATGCAAATGCAGATGGTGAGATAGTTTCCACCCACCCCCCTTTTTTTTACATCAGGCTTTTTCTTTTATTTTCCCACATTTTTACTTTGTGGAAAAATTGAGCTGGTGACATTCAGAAGCAGTTACTCACCATTTAAAGAGCCACACACAAACACACACACACACACACACACACACTCAGTAACTCACACATGTACATGCAAAAATACAACCCTTGTGAAAAAGAAGTGCTCTTAATTGATAGATAATGTAATATTAATGATATAAAAGTCCATTTAAGTACTTAAAGAGAGTACACTTTCATATATTTCTTAACATGCCGGATTCGTTCACTTCAAAATGAAAATGTCCTGATATTTTACTCACCCCCACCTCATCCAAGATGTTCATGTCTTTCTTTCCTCAGTTGAAAATAAATTTTCAACTGAGGAAAACATTCCAGGATTTTTCTCACACCAATGACTTCCATGACAACCAAAACGTTGAAGGTCCAAATCAATGCATTTTCAAAGTAAGGGCTTCAGAGGCTCTGCACGATCCCAGACGAGGAATGGGGTCTTATCTAGCCCAGTGTTTCCCAACCTTTTTTCGTTCATGGCACCCTTTGAAAATGTTCTCCATTTTGTGGCACCCCCTCGCATACGTTACGCTAGGGCTGTAACGGTACAGATTGCTCACAGTTCGGTTTGTATCACGGTTTTAGGTTCACGGTTTTGGTACGGTTCAGTTTTTGCTATGTTCAGGGAAAAAAGGGACTAATGTCAAATAAAAATAAAGAAATTAATAAGAACAAATAATTTAAATACAAGCAGCAGCACAAATAAATACTATTGAGCAAAGATACTAATAAAATAAACTATGCTTTTCAGGTTTTTCCGATACGTCTAACATTCGTTTTTTTAGGTACAGAAATTGATCAAATGTAAAATTACATTGCATATTTGAGTGTATAAATTAAAGATTAATCCTATTAAACTTACAAAAGATATTCAATCAAGAGCAGTGAGTGATGTCCTTGTCTTTTGTTGTTTGACATTAAACCGACAGCAGTAAAGGCTACTGCCCCTTTAAGACCTAATGCTACTGCCCCTTTAAGACCTAATGCTCGAATATGCGTCGTCTTTCTCGACTATATTAAGTTTACTTAAGGCATATACAGACTATGTCTGCTAGAATACTCATCAAGATGGACATGTTGACATACTTTTTGTGTGAGTTTGTCCGTTCAAGAACAAGCCTTGAAAGTGAACTCAATATTTGCGCGCTGTGAGACGTGTGCGCGCTTTCGGATGAGGGCACAGAGACAAATTTTCTCACAGAGCGCTGGACTTCTCATTCGCGTCTTCTGGCACTACACCCAGGTGATGACGGCGAAAATTACTTGTCAAATTCGAACATACGGCAGCACTCGCATGCATTGAACAAAGTTTACAAAGAGAGAATTATTTGAAAATTAAAAAAAAAAATGTTTTATATATTTGAAGGACTTTCACACGGCACCCCTGCTGCGGCACCCCGGTTGGGAAACACTGATCTAGCCAAACAATCGGTTATTTTCAACAAAAAAAATTAAAATTAATATACTTTCTAACCTAAATTGCTCATCTTGTGCTGCTCTGCGACGTGCCAAGGATTGCGCAATCACGTCGAAAAGGTCACACTAGACGTAGGCAGAAGTACCACCCCCGTGTTTACAAAGCGCTCGTGCGAAGACTAATACAAATGCCCTTTAGCAAAAAATGAACATCTTGGATGAGATGGGGGTGAGTAAAATATCAAGACATTTTAATTTTGAAGTGAACTAATCCTTTAAGTACACTTTTTAAAAGTGCACTTTGTAAAATTTTAGACCACTGTTTTAATAATCTTTTGCTGTGCCTTAAAGAACTAAGCTTTTTTTAATATGGCGTCCAACATACTAGCACATGTAAAGTACTTGATTATAATTTGAACTAGTGTGTACTTAAAACTATTTAAATATACAATATTACAACTTAAACTTTAAAAAATGTGTAATTACATATTTAAATATATGACAGAATTTTCAATAGAAATGACATGAAAGTATAACCTTTTGTAGTTTACTATAAAAAAAACTATAGAATTATGAAATTCAATTAAAAACATTCTACTTAAGTGGGTCATAAAAGCAGTTAATAAAACATTTGAATACATCTTCATTTAACTTTAAATAACATGCCTTAAATAACATGAACAGATTTAATTTAGGCTTTTATTCACATATAAACATTGATCAGCAAACATAAACAGAAGCTCAACCGAACCTGCTTGACGTGTGAGAACAAGCCTCATTGGTTCTTGCAGAAGCTTAAACGTGTAACATGAGAATGAACCTCATTGGTCATCATAGAAAGTGATCGTGTCTCTTCAAATGTGTTCTAAACCGCTCAATTTATATGGATTGGTTTTCTATCTCTATTAACTTTTTGAAGCTTCAAAGTGGTAGTTGCGTAGCCTAGAAATTAGAGTCTAATTTGCAGCCAGGGTAGTCTAGCAACTCTCCGTTGGCTTGCGAGCTGGAAAAACCAAACTCTGGCCAGGCCAATCACAACGTGTATAGAGTCGGTGGGCGGGGTTAACATAATGACGGCAGAGTTGTGGCGGTTCCGCGCGCGAACAGCGATCTTTCGAATCGGCTTTGGCCGCGACTCTGGAAGACTTGGAGTTAAGCTTTTCTTTGAGAAAAGAACAAAGAACGGCACTGAAGTCATTCTTAAGAAAGGAAGATGTGTTCGGAGTTTTGCCGACCGGATATGGCGAAAGTTTAATCTATCAACTAGCTCCGCTTCACCTTCTTTGTTGATCTGGTTGGTTGTAGGGCTATCCTATTGCGTGCCGAGGGAATTTGAAAGACAACCCTTTATCCCGCCCCTCGGATTGAGCCCTGCCAATGGTGAGTTCCCAGACCCAACATCTTGATGTGAGTCTGGCTTGTCAGGCTAGTAGTTGCGTCACGTGGCTGTCAATGGAGGGACAGAAATCTCTGAGATTTCATCAAAAAGATCTTCAATTGTGTTCCGAAGATGAACGAAAGTCTTACGGGTTTGGAACGACATGAGGGTGAGTAATTAATGACAGAATATTCATTTTTGGGTGAACTATCTCTTTATGAGAGACTTCTAAATACAGCGATTTTGCTGTCCATTTCATGTCCACTATAACATGAACATTATATTACACAGAGATGCAAGCTCTAATAAAGACATTTGAAGTTGTTATGCTCATAAAGATTTCAAGATGTGGGCTATAACTTTAATTATATTTATTTGTTAATGGTGCTTGACATGTGTGTGCTCAACCGACCACATTCACACAAATACTTTGGTGTCCCAAAAATCCCAATCCTGAGATTTTGATGCAAAAATATCTTATACTAGATATTCAATAATATCTACCATACAATTACATACCAAGAAAATAAATTAGATTTAAACGCAACCCCTGACAATATTGTGATGGAGTTTTCAACCTCTTGCGCAATTAAAAATCTAAATCTAAGTAAAAAATAATATCTTAAATGACAAATTACCTAAAATTTACTTTTTTATTAGTTGCTTTATCACATTATCAAAACATGATATAAAAGGTGCAGCCTATGGCCCCTTTAAGACAGAAATAATAGCAAAACTCTCCCTGTTCATGTGGTGCAACGTGTGAAGGGCAAACGTCCATCATAGATCATACAACACATGTGGATCCATCATTCAACCACAAGAGGGCGCCTTGGACTATTTAGAATGAGACTATTGAAATCTGGCTTTGGTACGAGTCACTCACCAACCCCACCCTCTTTGAGCTTGAATTGGTGGGGATATTAATCTGTGCGTCTCTGTTACCCTTCATTATTATACATTTTTCAAATTCAATTTATTTGGACAAAAATGATGGAGACAAACGAACACACTTTCAGATCATTAAGAGTTGTTATGCGTAAACAAGCACACTCATCTCCTGCACCGGACCACTTACTCTCAAAAGAATCCCACAGGGACAGTGTGACATCAAGAAACGCAAGCCTGTCTGTCTCTTTGATGGAACAGAAAGCATGAATGAGTGAGCGTGGGAGAGAGAGGATGAGAGGCACAGAGAATGAGGGGTGTTGGTTGGGGAAAGCCTGCTGAAAGCCCCAGAGCACTATGGGTAGGCGCTGTGTGATCTATCACTGAAGGGTGTACCGTGATGTCAGGTTGCCAGGCAACAGGAAGAAAGGCACTCCAGCAGGGTCACTCCTGATTACAGAGTGTTTCTCCATCTACACACACACATTCAGTCTTGGGTGTGTTGAAACGGGAGTCTAGCGGTACTAGAAGGATGACTGCAGCCGTTAATCTCACCGAACAGACTAAATTTAGACCCTCTCCTGTTTGTGCATATCTTACCTCTCTTCTACACCCCCTTCCATTTCTCTTGTCCTTTTTTCAGCAGTGATTTGTGATGTCCAGTGGTGAAGTGGGGTACATTCTTAAAGGGATAGTTCACCCAAAAGTGAAAATTATCCCATGATTTACTCACCCTCAAGTCATCCTAGGTGTATTTGACATTCTTCTTTCAGACGAATACAATCGAAGCTATATAAAAAAATGTCCTGGCTCTTCCAAGCTTTATAATGGCAGTGAATGGCTGTTTTGTTTTGAAGTCCATAAAAGTGCATCTATCCATCATAAAACTGCTCCATACGGCTAATAAAGGCCTTCTGAAGCGAAGCGATGCGTTTGTGTAAGAAAAATATCGATATTTAAAACTTTACAAACTGTAATCTCTAACTTCCGCTAACTGTCATACTGGCGTTCCAGCGTATGAAGTAGGACGCTCCGGTGAGAATATGCTAGTTCTCGCAAGAACAAAGTTATGTTTTGCTCTGTCCTCTGCACTTCCGCGTTTGTCACCGGAACTTACGCTACGCCTGCGTCCCATGTCATACGCTGGAACGTCAGTGTCTCGTGAACACGCGTACGACAGTTAGCAGAAGTTAGGGATTACAGTTTGTAAAGTTTTAAATATGGATATTTTTCTTACACAAACGCTTCGCTTCAGAAGGCCTTTATTAACCCCCCGGAGCCATGTGGAGCACTTTTATGATGGATAGATGCACTTTTATGGTTTTATTTTCAAAACAGAAACAGCCATTCACAGCCATTATAAAGCCTGCCGGGACATTTTTTGTATGTAACTCTGATTGTATTCGTCTGAAAGAAGAATGTCATGTACACCTAGGATGACTTGAGAGTGAATAAATCATGGGCTAATTTTCATTTTTGGGTGAACTTTAAGGTGATTTCACCAAGTACAACCCCAGACATCTGGAACATGTGGATTCTATGCTTCTGTGGATATGTTGCTGTCTGGTTATAGATCAACGTCTTTGTTGATCCTGGAACAATGTTCAAATCATCCAATCTGATTTGAGGGACAAGTTTAGGTGTACAGCCTCTGGTTTTAGGGATAAGTTATGGGTAGGTTTAGGTTTAGGGGCAGGGATAAGGTTAGGACAAAATGTTCGGTTCCAGGCTCAACAAAATTTGAATTTTCTCACTTGGCAAAATTGGCACATTCTTAAATGTCCACAAAAAAATGGTTATATCGACCGATAGCTATTTGTTATATTTGGATTTTTAATTTTTGAATGGCACAAATATACCAATACAGCCGAAAGACCGGAGGCAAATGCTGCATATTTGACAAAAACATTTTTAAAATAACTTAGGCTTTTCAGTTACTGGTTTCCCAAAATGTGCTTTATTTTGGAAAACGACAGTGGATGTCTGCAAACTGCTCCGCTTCAGAGGAAATCAATTCATATTGCACATTCAAAACAAAAGTTACACACTTGCAAATCATAAACATTTTCAAGTAACCCAACAAAAAGTATGTAGTTCTCTCTCTTGAAATTATATTTGCAAATGTACGTTCAGAGTGTGTAATAACGAATATAATAAGTTTAACTTTGGTACAAAAAATATGATCTTTATTCTTTTGGCTTTTAAAATAACGTCACCATGTAATTGGTTAATATAGTGCATGCAGTTTACTACCACACTACGAATGAAATATGACGACCACTGATTGCTTCATAAATTTTTATGTACATTTAAAACCAGGACCTGGCCTTCACATGTAGCACTGTGCAAAAAAATGTAAACGAAACAAGTCAATTAAAAAAACAAACATAACATGAGCTTTAAACTACTATTTACATTATAAACAATAAAGAAAATGAGAATAAAGCACATCGATGGTGGCCCCAGTACATACAGTCAAAACACATAGATCTCTCATATTCTTTTTCTCTTTCACACTCGCACGTACACCTCTCGCACACCGATCACATGCATCCAAATGACAGTTTAAGTGGCGTGTAAAAGTGCTCCTCTACAGAGTTGAGTACAGAGGTGAGATACAGCGTGCCAGTATATACATACAAAATCACCACCACTAGTTCAACAGAAGAGCTCATGTATCGTATTATTCAGCAGAACTCAGGGTGTTGCCTTTTTTGGCGACAGACATTGAACTTCAAAACGAGGAAAATTGTTTTTCAGTAGTGATCCACTGACAGGTTGACCTGCACCTATGCACGGAATGGTTTTAGATTTGGAAGATATGTGCTGTCAAATCGATTAATCGTGATTAATCGCACCTAACATTAAAGTTTGTGTTTATATAATATAGGTGTGTATATATATTATATTTATTTATATATACAGTATATATTATATACATTTGTGTGTGTGTGTGTGTGTGTGTGTGAATATCTTTGTTAGATGCGATTAATCACGATTAATCGATTTGACAGCACTTATATATTCATGTTTTTTTGTTTTTTGTTTTTTTTTTGTTCAAAATAAATCGAGGAGGTGAGACATGTGGCTGTCTGGTAGAGACATTCAGTAGGGTTACATCGCCGTTTCCTATCACGTTCACCAGTGAGTGTACATTCAGGCTATCCGAAGTCTGTTAACATTACAGTCGTTTCACGGAGGGGTGGTATTCATGTCTCGTATTTGCCATTTGTGGTGTACAAATTAAAAGAATGTTTAGGCTTCAATAAACAGCATTTGTTGCATAATATTGATTACCACCGTGAATAATGTCAAGTCCCTGAAATAAGCAAAAAACAGGGTGAGAGCAAGACAATAGAAGTAAACTATGCCAGCATCTGGACGGTTTGGATGCCAAGATGTACAACTCATGTTACATTAAATCTTGGCCCCCTTAAGATAGAAATAATACAAAAATCCTGACTGGGAATTGGTCTGTTTAAATCTGGAAATCACCTCCCTTCTTGGTGTCTTTGTGCAGATATTGTGCAAATTTGTATCGAGTTTACAGACTTTACGAACAGATTTAAAATATAACAGACAAGATTACTCGATTATATCACACTAGTCTCATGTTAATGCATGTGTAATCTATAATATATCATATAATATTTTATAATATAATAGCTTTGTGGCCCTACTATACATGTGGCTCTGCTTGGCCATTTTTACTCTCATTGTAAGTGCTTTATGTGACACAAATGCTGTCAATTGAGCTTAACATGTATTGAACCCAGAACTTTGATCAACGGGTTTGAATCAGATACATTTTGACAAATTCGCTGAGTTTGGCTCATTCTGCTATCAACAGTGGAAGATTATGTTCAATCAATCCATTTTCGTGTTCAGTAAGGCAGTGCAGACAGGTCTACATCTCAATCCATAAATAAAAAAAAAACATTCTATGTGTTAAAGTCCTGATTAGTACAGTAGCATTCTGCTCTCAGCTTACTGAGTGATTGATTTTGTAGCACTTGGAACCTACTGGTATATGTGTGTGTGTTTGTGTGTGTGTGGTTTGTTCGGCATACGCTAAAGTAAATGAGGTCCCGTTATAGGAGCGTTCAGATAATTAACTACCGGATATGATCGACATTCCCCAACCCTTCCACAGACGTGCCCTTAAATGAAGTAGTTCAGACAATCAAACCTATGAGTAGAAAAGTTCAACATGATTAAAAAAATGAGCTAACAAAAATGTGCAGGTATATAATACGCCATTCAATAAGAAAGACACCAGCGGTAGTGTTAGCACTAGCTACTGATGACTATAACAGTTTCTTTTAGTCCTCAGGATTGTGTGACAACACTCAAAACTAAAAGACAAACTCACACACCACTCTATACTTGCCATTTTGTTTCACACCAATGTCCTTAGGGATTCAACAGTCATACTCAAGCGTGTGTGTGTGCGTGTGTTCGTCGTGTCGACACTGGCACTGTCCTTGAATGAACGCTTTCCGTCAACACCATAAATGCACCCTAAGGCTAGCTTGGTGGGCACGCACACAATAGTCAAGACACACGCACATACACACACTCCGCCCCACACACACTCAGTTTGGCATTAGTTCCAAAACCGCTTGAGGTGAATTGCCCCCTGGTGCTCGTGTTCCGCTCTGTAAACAGTGTCTCAGTTGAAAAGAATAGTCTCTGTTTCAATCCCTCATTCATTTTTTTCGTTCCCTTGCATCTTTTGCTTTGTCCTCCTTCTCTCTCCTTTCTTTTTCATATTTGTCTTTCTCTGACTTGGCCACACTGTTATAAGATGGTGGAGAGGCAGAAGAGGGAGTCATATCCGTTTTATCCGATGCAGAGTTCTCTTGAAACTTCCCGATGACAAGCACCTCTTTCTCCGGGATACGCAACCCATCCTGCAGCTGTTGCCGATACGCTTTAGAGGCTTTCTTTAGTGTTTGCCTCATGCGGTACCGTCGGAAGGCCCTTTGAATGATGGAGGCCGACATCTCCTCCTGTTTCCTCCGGAGGGTTGTCGTGATGGGCTCGTAGGAGACTTTGGAGGGATTGGAGGCCATGAAACGATCCTCCATTTGTCCCCTCAGGGCATCCATCTCGCCCTCCTCTCCCAGAACCCTCAGGGTAAAGGCAAACAGGATGTCCAGGCAGTGGATGCGATCACCACTGACCATGGGCAGGTCCATGGCAATGAGCTGGATCTTGTTTGGCTTGGCGATGCGCAACGGAGGATCCAGAGCATCCGCAAAGTCAGAAAGCTTGTTGTACTCCACGAACTGCGTAGCATTGGGGTCGAATCGCTCCCAGACTTCGTAGAACATTTCAAAGTCATCCTCGCTGAGTGGTTCGGCACTCTCCTCTGTGGCTACACTGAAGTTCTCCAAGATCACAGCGATGTACATGTTCACCACAATCAGGAAGCAGATGATGATGTAGCTCACAAAGAAGAAGATGCCGACCGAGGGGTTTCCGCAGTTGCCGCGGTACGAGCTGCCCGGGTGCTCAATTTCGCTGTCGCAATCCGGATATTGCTTGTTCAGGATGGGCGCCAGGAGGCCGTCCCATCCTGCAGAAGTGGTGATCTGGAACAGGCAAAGCATCGAGTTCCCGAATGTCTCAAAGTTAAACATGTCATCAATCCCCGCCTCTTTCTTCACATAGGCAAAGTTGGACATTCCGAAGATGGCATAGATAAACATGACCAGGAAGAGAAGGAGGCCAATATTGAACAAGGCAGGAAGTGACATCATCAAGGCAAACAGGAGGGTACGAATGCCTTTGGCCCCTTTGATGAGACGAAGAATACGACCGATTCTGGCAAGTCGGATGACTCGAAATAAGGTTGGCGATACAAAATATTTCTCAATCATCTCAGAGAGGAACATGCCTGACAAAAAAAAAAACACAAGTCCAATAAGTGATCTCAGGAATCCATCATTTTTATACAACACGCTATTTGAGGTAGGGTCAAAGCATTCTCTCTATACACAAATACAGTACTAGCATTGTTGCATTATCAGAATTGCTGCAAAGATTATATATATACAGTAGCCTCTTTTGTCAGTTTTCTCTTTCAGATCAATTAGAGTGCAACATTTAATGAGCCAAAAAGTTCCATTGTCAAGTGTAGCAATGTAAGAAGCACAACAGCTTTTTGTTGGTCAACAACAATCTGGTGAATCTGTGTGACGGACCGGAATCAGACATTCCTAATCGAATGGATTATTATTGAAATTATTGATTTTATCTGCAATAATTCGCTGAACAACAGTTTATGTGACTGCATTTTACTGTAATGAAGGAACAACATGTACATAATATTTACATAAAGTATGTTGCTGGCCTAAATCTTTGAAATGTTACGATAAAAGTCTGTAGAACCTCCAAGAATCTCTTACCAACAATTGACAGAATCACCACTACAAAGTCAAACACATTCCAGCCAATGGTGAAGTAGTAGTGTCGCAGGGAGATCATCTTGAGCACACATTCTCCAGTGAAGAGAACAATGAAAACCAGGTTTATCCAGTACAAAATATCATCCATGTCCTCTGTCTGGTCGTCGGTTTCCACCATCATGGTCACCATGTTCAAGCAGATCAGGATCATTATGACAATGTCAAAGGCTTGTTTGGTGATGAAGTCAAAGACGAGGCCTTGGAACTTGTTCTAGAGGGAAGTACAGAGAAATCATCATGTAGTATATATGTCATATAAAGAAAATTATGCTATGTTTATTTTTGTTATAAAAAACAATGCAAAGTTACAATGAAATAAGCTGTGTGTGTGTCATACCGTAGGCCTGGGAATTGGCTTCTGAGGCTTCTTAGATCCCAGTTTCTTCATGGCATTGTAATATTTCTTCTGTTCTTCTGTCATGAAGATATCCTGACCTCCAAGGTAAAGAGCAAATACAGAAGACTGGTTACAACCATGGTTTCATTATGTGTCACAACACAAACAGTGCAACCAGGCCTCTGGTAGTTTTTCACCTGTGAACCTCAGAAAATGTCAAAGGCAGTTCAGCCCATACCTATTTATCTCTAAATGTACAACCATTGTGTACTTTACAAACAAAACCAGTTCAAAAAGGTATTGTGCTCACTAAACAAAACTACAGACTGTGTACATATCACATTACGTCTCTTTGAATGCAAACTGAAAAGCGCAGAGATTGATTGGAGGCTTCATATTGTAATATGCTTAATATTCCTCATCACTTGTACTAAACACAAACAACGATAACTAAGGTCTTAACAGAATTGCATATTACATTATATTAAAGTGTTTAAATTCACCTCCCTCAGTTTAAATACTTATCTTTTTCTTCTGCTGATTGAAGTTATCGATGATGACACCAATGAAGAGGTTAAGGGTAAAGAAGGAGCCGAAGATAATGAAGATGACGAAGTACAGGTACATGTAAAGGTTCGATTCATAGTCAGGCTGCTGCTCCAACTGCAAGAACAACATTTATTTTTATTTTTATTACACATTCACATTACTGATGTGCATTTACAAATAACTTAATCTAGATTAGTAAACTGACCACAATTAATAGACTCTAACATAACCATAGGATATGTGAGATTTTGCATGCAAAAATATTCTTCATCCCATTAATTAATTAAGTCACAAATACTACAGTTTTTAATTAGTTTGTGTTTACTTCAAAACAAGAATGCTAGTGACCAGTAACTATGGATAAGGTGGTTTGAAAGAAACATTGCAACTTGAATTGTTGAAAATGGCTTTTAAAGATCTGTCCACTGCAGTGAAGAGAAACACTTACATTACGAGAATCCACAGCTGCGTACATGATGTCCATCCATCCTTTAAATGTGGCCTTGTGGAACAGAACAAAATCAATATCAATAATCAATAAATAGCGTGAATATACTACAGCAGAAAACCTCATACTTAGCATAACATTAATCATAGTCGGGCCACGAGTTCAGCTCACTCACCACTTGCAGTAGCGCCAGGTATCCGGCTCCCACGTTATCAAAATTAATTTTTACGTTTTTCCAGCGTGCCGTATCATTGTTGTCAATCAGGGCAAGGCATTCGGACTTGTTATTGACCACACTGATGGGAATCATTTCTTCGTTGGTGGTATTAATGCAATGGTAGTATTTCCCAGCGAAAAGGTTCACCCCCATGATGCTGAAGATCAGCCAGAAGATCAAACACACCAGCAGCACATTCATGATGGAAGGTATGGCTCCCAGCAGGGCATTCACTACAACCTAGAAAAAAAGAAATACATCATGTCACACACAAATACCTTAACATATATTCACATCATGCTCAGAAACTCTTGAGCTGCGGAAACTACAATGAACTTCCTAAACTTCTATAGTGGATGGCTTATGTGCTAATAAAAACTAGATCCTTTCTATAGATTCGATTATAACTCTGGGAAATGATAAGCTGAGTTTTAGAAGGTTAACAGGGTTTAGCAAAGATTAGCTAATAAAAAGGAGTATTCAAAGAATGGCTAATGTGTCAGTTTGTCAGCAATTTAATTTCTGACTCAATATCATATCTAAAGCTTGGTACATACTCCACAAGAACAAAGAAATTTGTTAGTTTTCTCGTGGTGGCAAGAACAAAGTTCGTTCTGGCCAGGACATTCCATACTTCGCGAAAAAAGCAGGTGCCGAATTTCCATTTCTCTGCCTTAACCCCGCCCACTTTAAATTTCTGACCAATCACACAATAGTTCTTGGACACCCACAAGAAAAAAGTTCTACTCGGATGATGTGTTGAGCTGCGAGAACTCACAAACCAGGGCTGCGAGAACAAAATGACGTAATTTTGCTCTCGCAGCCCTGGCAGCGAGAAATTTTTCCTGTTCTTGCGGAGTGTGTAATGGCCTTAATACCTATTTAGGTATTACATATTATTATTAGATATTATTCATATCTAATACCTCATTATTTTTCATTATTAACCAACTGCAATTTTGTTCATAGAGCATAACTTAACATATAAACATCTTACAGAGGGTGTATCACATCTCTTTGAGCTACCAAAATGTGGAAAAAACAAAAAATGAAAACAGAAAAAAACCTTGTGGAGACACGATGACGTCACAACATTTGTTTACTGCAAATGAAAAGAGACACATAACAGAGAAAGAAATGTAAGGTCAAGTCACAAACAACACAACAACCACCACAGAATCATCAGAATAGAATAGCTCTCACCACAGCACATGCAGAGAGGCATGCACACTAAAGAGAACGGACTAAAAATACTAGTCAACATACAATATTCACTTATTCCTGTAAATAGGATGTCCTTATTAATATTTTCCAACACCATGCAAGAGGGCCACATCTTCCCAACAACACTTAAAAAGTTAACAATATTTTTGTATGAGAGCATGCCGCTTAAAGGGATAGTTCACCCAAAAATGAAAATTCTGTCATCATTTACTCACCCTCAAGTTGTTCCAAACCTGTATGAGTTTCTTTCTTCTGCTGAACACAAAAGATGATATTTGGAAGAATGTTTGTAACAAAGCAGATAGAGCAACCATTGACTACCATAGTATTTTTTTCCCTACTATGGTAGTCAATGGTTGCTCTATCTGCTTGGTTACAAACATTCTTCCAAATATCTTGCTGTGTGTTAAGAAGAACAAAGAAATATATTCAGGTTTGGAACAACTTGAGGGTGAGTAAATGACAGAATTTTCATTTTTGGGTGAACTATCCCTTTAACATGCTTTTCTAAAGTAGGACATGTTCCAGATCAACACAGGATCAACATTTTCTTTGGTCCTGGGGCAACACTGCAATGAACCAATCAGATTTTAGGGTTAGGGCTGAGGTTAAGGGCTAGGGCAACATTCTTACTGATTTGTACCAAAATGGTATCACTTGTTGATGTAGATTAGAGCTGCACGATTAATCGTTAAAAGATTGTGATCTCTATTCAAACACCCACGTGATCTCATTCCTAAATGACAACGATTCGGCTATTAAACATTTGACAAAATCACACTGGAGCATTCAATGTGGTACTGTCGCTGATGTCTACGGAAGAGAACAACACAAATCTTAGTGTGTATCAGTTACATCGTTACGCCACTGGGTAGCGACAAGTGACTTAAAAATGTATGTCATTGAATCATTCCCTCAAGAGGTTAGTTCAAAAATGCTGATTCATCCAGTAGGCCTAATTAAACAAGTGAACTTTATGAGTGAGTCATTGAATCAATTTAAATAATTCATACAAATTAAACATTTTAAATAGACTGAATCAATGAGCATTTTGTTAGAACCTCTAGAAAATGACGTTATTTTGTTTAGAGAACAAACTCTTGTCTGTTCAGAGAATCGTGATCTAAATGTTTTGGCTTCGCTTTTCAGGACATGTGCAGCACATATGGGCTGTGTCTAAAATCACATACTTCCCTACTATATAGTAGGCGAATACTTATAAAATAGTAGGCAAAAAGTACCCGGATGTCCACCTGCTTCCAGCGAGATTTTGAAGTGTGCATACAATGGACACTTTACTATCCCATGAGGCCATGGGAGAGTATTTGTAAATGGCAGTGAAGCAACATAACTGACGCTGGTAGATCATGCGATAATGACAACATGATGAATATAGTACGTCCGGATTACATTCATACTACACACATTTATACTATAGTGCATACTTTTTTTAGTGCTTGCAAATAAGTACTTATTCATAATAAGTACATATTCAAGAGAGTGTGCAATTTCGGACGCAGCCATGCCATGATCTGAACAAAAACTGTAGATGAACTCTCTACTTCTCTGACAATAAATGGCGGCTATGGAACAGCAGAAATATGAAATGTATGCACAGAAGAACTGACCTATCGGTAAGCCCCACCCCCCCTTAGTTACTGTTTCTAACTCGGACAAACAAATGAGTTGCTAACTGTCTTACAATGACAGCTGTCAGTGTGAAACCCTTATCCCAAGATATTTTTAGACACAGAATGTGGCGTACTCCCTCCGATTGATGACCAAACTTTACTGATGGTTTATGAAGTTTATTACATCGTTTTTCACAACATAAGAAGTGCGCATTAACGTCTCATTCACAAACTCTCTCTCCGTTGCATTATCATTAACATACACAGCAAATTTGACAAAAACACTAACAATACAACTAACCGTAAACAAACATATACCGACCGTATGCCTTTTATTTGCAAAACAACTCCAATAAACTGCTAACATTAGCTCTTCCTTTCACTACCCATAGACTACAATACCCATCAAAATAGGAGTCCCTCCTTAGTAAGACAGATAATACAGACCTTAAACATATCTAAACTAACAGAAATATACAAATATATATACAAAAACAAATTAGACGATGAATCACAATAAAATCTGTGACATGTAGACCTACACTGTTAACGTTACATGATGTGAGAACAGTTAGTTATTTTGGTTTGTATGTTAGCAGGGACTCACTAACTTTAATCGTAACTTAATGAGAGTATAACAGCCATAAAATCCTGATTTTATGGAATCAGACACCTGGAATCAGTGTTACAGTACCCCAGGCACATCGTTTTACCATTTTTTTAGCATAAACTACAAGTACAAGAGCTTTGGATTTTCCAATGTTTCTCTATGGCGCTGAAACCTAAAGATGTCCGAGTTCCGGTCACCGTGCAACTGATACTCAACTGCCATTGGCTCATCTGCGTTCAAGGGGAGGGGCTTACCGATAGGTCAATTGTTCACAGCAAGATCTATAACATGCATTTAGAAAATAGACAGGGTGAATTTCCATTTCATGCCAACTCTGCAATTACAAGCATGTTAACCTGGTAAAAGAAGTTAAATGTAACTATAAACCGATGTAACAATGATTTGAATCTTAATTTAATTTCTGATCATTTTAGCCTCAAATTTCCTAATCGGTGCACTTCTAATAGCAAAGTACCAAGTACAGAACATACGGAATTTCAACCATAAGTGTAACTGTAACATCACCAATTCTTACCACACAATCATTACTCTTTGTAATAAGGCATCCAGGAACATGTTAGACTGGGTAAACCCAGCCTGATCTGCCGGCGATTTGATTTCGCCCTGCAACTCAGTCTAGAAACCTGTACATTCCTTTCTACTGCTTCTGTTACACTTTTGCAGGAACCAATCACAGACTGGCTTATCCACCTGGCGCGCTATTGGCGGGTTTAACACGATGACGGATAGAGAAGCGATGGGTCGTTGCCCGTTGATCACGCCTCTTGTGGTCTGATTGGTTGAAGGACTATCCAATTGCGTACAGAGTCATTTAATTTATGCTCGTTTATCACGCCTTTTGTGCAGTAGAAAATACAAAGCAGACTCCCCAGACAAATGTTCAATCTTAAATTGAGCTTGGTCTGGTGATAGCCAGACAAGGAACATGTCCTACTTGGTTAAATCAAGGCATACATGATGCGCAAGTGTGTTTGTGTGAGTGTCTTACCCTCATTCCCTCGAAGCGTGACAATGCTCTTAAAGGTCTAAGAGCACGCAGTGTTCTCAGGGACTTAATGGCACTTAGTTCAGAGTAACCAAGAGCATTTGCTACCAAACTCACCAACGACACCTGTAAAACAAACACAATCATGTATTGAACACATGTAGGCAGATCCAGAGAACACACACATACTGTACAGCTGCAAAGCAGTAGGTCCATACATACATCAACAATCAGGAAGTCAAGCCAGCACCAGGCGTTGGTGAAGTACTTGACGAAGCCATAAGCAACCCACTTCAGAAGCATCTCCAAAATAAAGACGTATGTAAAGACTTTATCCGCATATTCCAGAACCGTCTTTATCGTCTTGCGCTGCTCGATGTAAATGTCCTCAAAAGCCTGAACACACATACACAGCAACACATTTACTTGTTAAATGTTTGTAATAAAAAAGATTGGGACGGTTGTGAGTGGGTGAGTATATAGTGCGTGTGGGTGCTCACCAATGCTCCACTGCTGAGTAAAATCATGAAGATGATAAAGGACTCAAACCAGTTGTGCTCTACAATGATGAAGCAGGTTTTCCTGAGATTCCACCAAGTCTTCCAATTTCCCTTCTCCACATCGACCTGACAGCACTGAAACCTCATCACACAGCCTGAGCAAAGGATACAGAGAAAAGCCACTTAATGTGAGAGGACTGCATAACATTTGAGCTATAAAAAGTCCACTCTCCCAAAACTCTCAAAGCTTTGGTACTATATATGACATAAATGGGCCAAATTGTACTTTAAGCAAATGCAATGTTAGTCAAAGATCCATGGCTTCATCCTTCTCTCTAGCACTTAAACAGGCTGTTTTTTTCTTCACGGTATTGAATACTGTGAATGTGATATGTGAAACTGGTGGTCAAACACTATTGTTCAAAAGTTTGGGGTCGGCTGATCAAGGCTGCATTTATTTGATCAACAATTTATTCCTGTGATGGAAAAGCTGAATTTTCAGCATCATTACTCCAGTCTTCAGTGTCACATGATTCCTTCAGAAATCATTTTAATATGCTGGTTTTGGTGTTCAAGAAACATTTCTTAACATTTTTATTGTTGAACACACTGCTGCTTCATATTTTTGTGGAGGAATTTTTTTCTTTGATAAATAGAAAATTCAAAAGAACCGACATTTGAATCAAAATTTTTTTGTAGCGATGTAAAAGTCTTTACAGTCACTTTGGATTCATTTAATGCATCTATGCGGAATAAAAGTATTCTTTAAAAAAAAAAATCTTGCTGACTGCGAACATTTGAACAGTAGTATATGTTAATGTTCTCATAATTTTTCTAAATGAGCCAATTTTCATTATTGCTACAATGAATGGACTAGAGAAGGAGCCTGAGTGTTTAGGTATATTATTACTTACATACTGTAGTGCCTTTACATTTTTAAAAATCAAATAAATCTGTTTTTCCAAGCTATGCTCCCCTCAAAGTTCGATGCAGTATTCACAACTCATTTTGTAACAATGTATTTCAGAGTAAAACAGGATATTCAAAGTGAAAAAAGCTGGGACTTAATTAGAAATTGATCCTGAAATGGAGTCAGGTGGTAATTATGAATGTGTTCAGTTGATTGAGGAGTGTTACTGCCCCCTTGACTGGTATGTATAGGCTGAGGCTCAATTAACCCACAAGACCATGGCAACATATGCCAATAGTAATCCTGTGTTCTCTAATTAACATGAACTGGCATTAAATTAGTGTGTTAACTATGGGCAATAATTTAGAAAGGCTGTGTTACCAACAACAACGGCCTAAAATAATGCTTTTAGGCTAATGATTAACATTAACCAATAGCTGGCACAGCCCATCATGAGCCATCGCGGAGCAAGGTACCATGTTTGAAATAACATACACTAGTGAATCATCCCGAATAAAATATTGAACATGTATTAATAAGGTATCTAGATCCATTTCGAATTAATCTTGAGTTTAAAGAGAGAAGATCTTACTGTACAGCCAAACAAGTTGTTTTCTATACTGTGCAAACTATATATTCTATCCCCAAACCCTAAACCTACCCCTAAACACAAGCCTCACAGAAAACTTTCAGCATTTTTACATTTTCAAAAACAAACATAATTTAGTATGATTTAGCCATTTTACTATCCTTGTGGGAAAATTTTGTCCCCATGGTGTAGGAAATAACTGAACTACACAAACACACACATTCTTGAATTTGTGGTTTACGGGGACTTTCCATAGTAATGGTTTTTATACTATACAAACTGTATATTCTTTTCCCCTACACTAGCCCTACCCCTAAACCTACCAATCACAGAAAACTTTATGCATGTTTTTTTAAGCCTTATTATTTGGTTCATAAACCATAAACCATGTTTACATTGTACCCATGTCACTATACACATTTGTGTCCTCATAAACCACATATACCTGTACACACAAACACACACCTTCTGTAAAGCAGGCCTCTGGGTCCATGGACTCTTCCGGCTCCAACTCGACTGACTCCGCCCCATCTCCAGGGGGTCGGATATCCACTGTGCTCCCCTCCGAGGAACTGAGAACCGTATCAACAGGCAGCTTCTACACGGGCATCCATGTAGCCATACAGTTAGACAAAAGAAAGCAAACAGACACACACACAAACACGCAAAAGATTAGGCTTGGCTGAAGCACACCATCTCGTCCAGATTACTTTTGCAGTTATTCTCAGTCTCATGCAGTTTCATATCATTCAAAAGTACCTACGAGCCCGTGGATTTAGAGATTGATTTGATTCGGTGAATTGATTTTCTAATTAGCAGCCAGGCATGAAGACAAACGTCTCTGGCTTCACCGTATATAATCTCACAGTCAGCTGTGGGTACATTTGACGTGCCTTCATTCCTTCCTCATGCATGTTTTTTTGTTTCTCAAGGTGCATTTTTTTTTTCTCATCCAAGCTTGTGATCTTGTCATCAAATGTTGAGTGCTTTGAGTATTTTCATGTCCAGTGCAATGTCAACCCCTTACCTTTCCCCACCCCTTCCAAAAATAAATGGTTTCTATTGGAAAATCCCAATACATTTGGTTTGGCATGATTCAGATTATCACATGACCCCACCCCATTGAGTGCAATCCCTTGATTGACATGAAAACACAGGCTGGAAGTCCATTCCGTTAAGCAGTGGTCAAGCTTCTGTCCGCCAGTCAGTTTGAAGAGGAGGGGAGCCGCATTAGCGTTAACTAACACCAGAGCCACACGCTAAGTCTGAGACAGCATTTCATTGGCTTTGATTGGGGAAAACGACTTTAACTGGAGCCTAACAGGGGAATAACGAGTAATATGTTCTTAGGAAAACATTATGACTTATCAATTTTTACTGGAGGACATCATTATCTAACGATATTCACCCTTAAGATACTCAAAGGGGTTCATAGGTTAAAAAAAGGGGTTAAAAACATAACACACAACAGCTTTTCCCATAAATAAATTTGATGATTTAAGATTATATTGTCTGATGTTATTGTACACCTAAAGTGGTGGGTACAAACTCATTATTTGACACCTTCTTCCTGACCACAGTGTACTTCTTAACCGAATTGTGGGTCATAAAGATATTGACACTTCTGACGATTTTGCAGCCGCTGGATTGATAAAACGGTTGGTCAGAGAAAAAGAGAGGGGCTAAAAAACACATAGAGGAGGATGCTGTCTAAAACTGAGCTGGAGCGCTGGTTGCCGTGGCACCCAGCTAATGCGGCGCGGGGGAATGATGTAAGCATGCTGTGTGCAATTTCAGAATCTTCCAGAATGTCTCTAACATTTTAACCACAGTAGGAATATAAGAGGCTGAGCAAACCTGAACAAGCTGTCCTGACCCAGACTGAATGGATTCGCTGTAGAATCTCTAAGCTTTAAATAAGCCTCTCATTAATCTGAAATATATTTTGATTTTGGATCTAAAGTAAGTCTAATTGATGGATTAAAGTCTAAGGGGTGAAACGTTCTGATTGGGTTCCTAATCCCCTGTTACTCTCTGGTACTCCCTAACTTCCAGTTCATGTCTTCAAATCCGATTAGGAATAGATCTATCTCATTGGCAGACAAATATAAGGAGGCACGAGGCACAGAAGTCGTAAAGTCAAGAAGTTATCATCAAATATCTTTCTAAATTAACCATTGGCTTGATTCCAACAGAGGAGAACCTCCTTATTGCATATGCAACAACAAATGACATAAATGCAGTTAGCAATTACACACCTCAGCAGATTGAGAAATGCCTTGAAGTGCTATGAACACTATTGCAGTAGTTTGCAGGGCAATATACAACAATAATATTTGCAAATAACAATATGATAATCTTCCATCTAATATGAATATAATATTCAAATGTAATATATGGAAGTTAAGATAAACCACAATAAGTGCACTTTTAAAAGCAGTTGTTTATCATAAATCTCTATTTATACTAAGCTTGAAGCTGGATCAACTAGCTTTCTTCATTCTAATATGGATCATTTAGAGATTGACTAATTCTACTTATAATAATTCAAGTTTCCTTTTTTTCAAAGCTCACCTCTCCTCACACACACACACACTCACGTGCACACTCAACCGCTTCCTGTTTTCAAGTAATTTAGCTCTGATTGCTCACTGATAGCTTGTACAAAAAAACAAAACAAAAAATGAAACGAAACATACAAGCTAATGTAACAGAAAGATGTTCGATGGGCTATTGATGTACAATGATGATCTTGCTCATTCCATATGACTGTGGGTACTGCAAAAGAAGCCCAGTGCTAACACAAAGTCATGTAGAAAACAACAAACCAAAACAAAAAGGCTGACAGCTGTCTCTCTTCGGTGCAAAACAGGGTTGTTTAAGAGGAAGGGAAGGGCACAGGCATTGAGAAACGAAAAACAAAAGGGCAATCCGATCCAAAAAGAGAGATAAAATGAGAGAGAGACGAGAGTTTGGTCTGATTTAGATGAAAAAGGCAGTCTCCATGGTTAGTGTGGGTGAGGAGGAAGGTGAGTCTCTTACAGGGCTCTCTCAGAGAAAACCTGGGGTTCGTCTGTCATAACGCTGCAATAACAGGTCACACACAGAGAGGAGATACACACTTCACATAACATGGATAATAACGTCTGCAACTTCAACACTGAACCACTTAAATTAGATATAGAAATAAATCAAATTAGAAGAAGGGAGAGAGAGAAAAGTTTAAGCACAGTGACAGTACTGCAGGAAAAGCATAGAAATGTGCTGGAATACAAACACACACATACAGCCGGACAATAACAGACACACACAAACATACAGACAGTTAAGCGTACTCAATTTCACCCTGGGCAAGGATGCTGAATTTAACAATTTCCTCAACAGCCTCATTCATAGTCTGGGATGCATGATGTCGTGCCTGCTCAGTTGGTCGTAAATAATACACATTAGAGTGTGTGTAAGGTTGTGTGTGTGCCAGACAGTGCGTGTTTATGAGAACGTGTACTGATATAATGAGTGTACTCAGTAAGTCTACCTGCTACAGTGCCCAGAGGTTTGTCTTAACTAGCTGCAGATGAACAGGGTCAAACTGTCCTGAAGCCCATGGCACGGTAAACACACACGTACACGTAAACATACACACACACACACACACACACACACACACACACACGTAATGGTCTGTAGCTCTGAGCAGAGAATGATGCAATGGCAATATGACTCAACACAACTGTTTGTTCCCTACAGGGAAAGAGACATTGACTCCTGATGAATTACAAACAAACCTAAATCAATAAAAATAATCCATTAAAATGACATTATGTATTTTTTACATTATGTTACATAGCAACTCTCTCCGACACTGAAACAAAAACTCAGAATTGTGTTTCATGCATATTAAAAGGGACATTTCTGTTTAGTCGTAGAAATCTGGCTTACCTCTTTACTGCCCTCAACGTCAGACGAGTCGCTACTGAAATCTTCAGTGTTCAGATTTTCAAAGTCCGACTCTCCCACCGCAATCGGTACTGTAACAGTGAGGCTGGGATTGTGTATGAATGACATGTAGTCGCCTTCTTCAATGCCATACTTTACGTGACCTTCCACCCCGTTACCAGGAGAAACGCAACCCTCCTTCAGATAGTCTTTAGTGAGGTCGACGGTCACCGGAGCGTGATTAGACAAGCAGTTCTCCTTGCCGTCGCTGTGGAGGTCGTCGAGGGGTTTCTCTTCATCTAGTGCACGTGGTTTGGAGCCGGCCAGGCAGAGGCTTTGGAGGAACTGCCGCAAAGTTGACTTGACCATTGCGATACCTTTATGTATTCTGCCCACAGCGATCTGCAGGTTGTTCATTTCGTTGTCGTCATCTGTGGCGGCGAGATTATCGGCGCTGAAAGAGCTCAGCAGCAAGGCCAGGAACAGGTTCAACACCTGGCACACAAAAGCAAACACACTCTCAGAATCAGCAAGGTCAAGCACTGATAATATGAATGGATTCTACTCAGACATGATCATGACATGTGTGGGTGCATCTCTTGAAACCTGTTCAGAAAATGTCTGGGTAAAAGGTTTGGGAGGTTTTGTTTGGTTTTGAAATTGCTTCTTGTATTCAGCAAGAATGCATTAAATTGATCAAAAGTGACCGTAAATACTTTCAGCATTGGTAATAATAAGAAATGATACTTGAGCACCAAATTAGCATTTTAGAATGAATTCTGAAGGATCATGTGACACTGGAGTAATGATGCTGAATTCAGCTTTCCAATCACAGGAATAAATTACATTTTAAAATATATTAAAATTGAAAACAGTTATTTTAAATTATACAAATATTTTACAATATCACTGTATTTATCATATTTGATCAAATAAATGCAGCCTTGTTGAGCATAAAAGACTTCTTTTGAAAAAAAAAACATTACAAAAATATTACTGGCCCCAAACTTTTACCTCAAAAAAGAAAATAAATGTAATGAAAATAAAACAGTTTTAGGACTCATTCTCATAACGGTGATAAGATGAAAATAATGTTTTAATTTAAAATGAGTAATATATGCTTTTATCCAAAAAAATATGTATTACAGTCATACAAATATAGAATCACTAACAACAAAAAACAACAACAAAAATATAAACAAATCACGTGATTTGTGACAATGAGAATGAGGAAGGAAAATATGCTTAAATGTTGCTTAATTTTTTTATACAAATTAGAATTTCTAATTGTTTTCTTTGTTGGAGTAAAAATGTGAAATCTGAATGAGATCCAGATATAACAGGATCATAGTCAGTTCTGTTTTTATTCAACTGAACGGTTAAAAAGATGCTTTGCTGAATTTAATTCATGCTTCAAAAATGGTCTTGTGCTTGCAGACACCTATCAGCATGCATGCGGAATCATGCAAAAGAAAATATTTTTGCTTACCAATGCCAATGTAGAACACCATATTTATGTGTACTAATGACCAATGATTGATTTATTCTGTACGTGTCTGATAACCAATAATATAATATATACAGTGCATCAGTAAAGTATTCACAGCGCTTTACTTTTTCCACATTTTGTTATGTTACAGCCTTATTCCAAAATGGATTAAATCCGTTATTTTCCTCAAAATTCTACAAACAATACCCCATAATGACAACGTGAAAGAAGTTTGTTTGAATATAAGTTGTACATAGGTATTCACAGCCTTTGCCATGACTCTCAAAATTGACCTCAGGTGCATCCTGTTTCCACGGAACATCCTTGAGATGTTTCTACAACTTGATCGGAGTCCACCTGTGGTAAATTCAGTTGATTGAACATGTTTTGGAAAGGCACACACCTGTCTATATAAGGTCCCACAGTTAACAGTGCATGTCAGAGCACAAACCAAGCCATGAAGTCCAAGTAATTGTCTGTAGACCTCCGAGACAGGATTGTATCGAGGCACAAATCCGGGGAAGGGTACAGAAAAATGTCTGCAGCATTGAAGGTCTCAATGAGCACAGTGGCCTCCATCATCTGTAAGTTGAAGAAGCTTAGAACCACCAGGACTCTTCCTAGAGCTGGCTGCCTGGCCAAACTGAGCAATAGGGGGAGAAGGACCTTCCTCAGGGAGGTGACCAAGAGAACCCGATGGTCACTCTGACAGAGCTCCAGCGTTTCTCTCTGGAGAGAAGAGAACCTTCAAGAAGAACAACCATCTCTGCAGCACTCCACCAATCAGGCCTGTATGGTAGAGTGGCCAGACGGAAGCCACTCCTCAGTAAAAGGCATATGACAGCCCACCTGGAGTTTGCCAAAAGGCACCTGAAGGACTCTCAGACTCTTCAGAGAGAAACAAAATTCTCTGGTCTGATGAAACAAAGATTGAACTATTTGGCCCGAATGGCAAGCGTCACCGCTCATCATTTGGCCAATGCCATCCCTACAGTGAAGAATGGTGGTGGCAGCATCATGCTGTGGGGATGTTTTTCAGCGGCAGGAACTGGGAGACTAGTCAGGATCGAGGGAAAGATGAATGCAGCAATGTACAGAGACATCCTTGATGAAAACCTGCTCCAGAGCGCTCTGGACCTCAGACTGAGGTGAAAGTTCATCTTCCAACAGGACAATGACCCTAAGCACACAGCCAAGATAACAAAAGAGTGGCTACGGGACAACTCTGTGAATGTCCTTCAGTCACCCAGCCAGAGCCCAGACTTGAACCCAATTCTGAACATCTCTGGAGAGATCAGAAAATGGCTGTGCTGTGACGCTCCCCATTCAACCTGATGGAGCTTGAGAGGTCCTGCAAAGAAGAATGGGAGAAACTGCCCAAAAATAGGTGTGCCAAGCTTGTAGCATCATACTAAAAATACTTGAGGCTGTAATTGGTGCCAAAGGTGCTTCAACAAAGTATTGAGCAAAGGCTGTGAATACTTATGTACATATGATTTTTGTTTTTGTTTTTAATAAATTTGCACAGATTTCAAACAAACTTCTTTTACGTTGTCATTATGGGGTATTGTTTGTAGAATTTTGAGGAAAATAATACATTTAAGTTAAGTTCAATTTAAATTTAATTTAAATTTAAGGCTGTGAAAAGTGAAGCTGTGAATACTTTACGGATGCACTGTATTGTATTTTCTATGCATTTCTTGAAAATCAAAATAGAAATAAAATAATAGATTAAGACAAATTTGAATTCAGCTGCACTGCATTTTAATTTGTGAATTTTCTATAGGGAATCTAAAACAAGTACCTCAAATGACCGAAGCTGCAAAGTAGCAGTGTTCCTGGATCAACATCCTGTAGAATATAAATAGTCCTAACCCTAAACCTTAACCATTACATACATACTTAAATCAGATAGACAGGACATTTGCTGAACTCAAAGCCTTAAGTCTTGCCCATACTCTAAACTTAAAATCTGATTAGTTCATATGAATGTAACAAAGATATTGATCCAGGAGCATGTCCTACATGCCAAAATCATAGCCACCAATGCGGGATACGTAAAACTGCAAAGTAAATTTACATGTGATGAATAAAAAGGAAAACACAGTAGAAGAAGGAAGTTATAGAGAAAGCCCATATTCCAGGTGTCTCTTTGTAGCGTAATTGGTCTTACCACAAGATTCCCAATGACCATGACCATCATGAAGACGATGAGACACATTGACTGTCCCGCCACTTCCATGCAGTCCCACATGGTTTCGATCCATTCGCCACAAAGCACACGGAATACAATGAGGAAGGAGTGGAAGAAATCGTCCATGTGCCACCGTGGCAACTCGCAGCCCTCTGAGATCTTGCAGACGCACTCACGATAACTCTTTCCAAAGAGCTGCATTCCCACCACAGCAAATATGAAGACAATGATGGCCAGGACGAGGGTTAGATTTCCCAAAGCACCAACTGAGTTACCAATAATCTTTATCAGCATGTTCAGGGTGGGCCAAGACTTTGCCAGCTTAAAGACTCTTAACTAAGGGCAAGAAGGAGAATGAGAAAGGGAATGTTAGAAAAGAGATGTTTTGTGATCAAGCCATAACCCTGAGTTCATGGAGTATTAAATGTATGAGAAAGCCGAAATTTGGGTTTCTCAAATGGTATCAGACATACTGAACAGCGGAGCCCACAAGCTTGTGGCGTTCCTGCAGCTCAAATGCTACTGTCGTGAATTTCGGTCAAATGTATATGTTTATGTATGTGTACATTATTTGTAATGAAAATAAAAGTATTAGAACCATTTTCACTAGTGGTCTTAAACTTTAACCCGGACCCCACTGTATACAAACAAAAATCAGAGACCTCTGTAGGAAGGCGAGAAGAGAGATTTGCTCACCAATCTAAAGGAGCGTAACACTGAAAGTCCTTCCACATTGGCCAGGCCCAGTTCCATGAGACTCAGGCTCACAATGATGCCGTCGAAGATATTCCAGCCTGCTTGGAAGTAGTAATATGGGTCCAGAGCAATTAGCTTCAAACACATCTCTGCTGTGAAGATTCCTGTGAATACCTGCACAGAGCCCAACAGGAACAAATCAGCAGAACTGAGATAACTAAGCAATCCCATCAAGTAAAGCCACTGTTCCACCAGCGAGCCAAACCGTCCGCGTTATAGAGGATGATCAGATATTTCTTTTAATTTTATAATTCACTTGTGTTTACTTCGCTAAAATAACGCGCTTGGAGAACAGAGAAACTGGAAGCCAGGCAACAGACAAGTGACCAATCCTGAGTTGCGACGTCACTATACACATTCTACCAACCGTGCTGAGAAGTCCAGGCCAAGAATGGTATCTAATAATATGGAAATACAACTGGAACCATTCCTTACCATTCTTAGAACCGTTCGGCCCAATGTTGGAAAAGCGGCTTAATATTTTAGTGCAGCACAAGAGTTTGCTTCAACTTTATAGTAAAATTACTAACAATAGTGTATTTGTGTGCTGCTTTTAAATAAAATTAAAGATAATTACAAATACTCTATTGCAGTAATGAGAATCTGGCATTCAGATCTTACCAGGTTCCCAACTGACAGCACATGGTTGAATCCATCTGTCATGGGGTAGTGCTCCATAGCCATGAAGAGGGTGTTGAGAACAATGCAGATGGTTATGGCCAGGTCAACAAACGGATCCATCACTACCATGTTCATAAACTCCTTCACTTTCAGCCAGGCTGGATGGCAGTCCCAGATCAGGAAGCTATTGGCAAATTTGTACCAGCAAGGAGGGCATTTCTGCCGCGATTCCTCAAGTTCTGTGAACACAAATTATTTTCAACATTTTCAAATATAATGTTGAATTGCAAAAAAAGTTGAATTGCTATAATTACTAGCCTAAGAAATAAAAAAATAATACAAGTATAAGTAAAAGTAGTATTGGTATTGATACCAGCAATACTGGCCTTGATAGTACTTGTTAAAAAAAATAAATTAAACAAATATTATTTAAAACATGCACCCTTTATGCTGATTCTATATACTGTCAGTAAAAATATGTTCAATTTGCACTTTAGGGCTTCAACAGCGTCACAGTTGCAGTACCTATTTACGTCTAAAAGGTCCATTGTAGCACCTTAAGGGTACATATTAGCACATTATCAGATAAGTGCACATTTGAGGACACTGCCATAGTGACAAACTAAAATTAGATTTTTTTTCTGACAGTGCATTGGGGATTACCAGTTTTAATATTAGGTGGGATTAATCACGATTAATTGCATAACAAGCTCAATTGCAATTGATCACAGAAAACAGTTAAATTAATTTGTTAATTTTCAGAAAAAAATGTACTTCAGATTTTATTATATGTTGCTGTAAGAAAAAAAGTACAATATTGTTTTTGAATGGGTCGCATTAATGAAAGTGGGATGCACAGAACAATGAATGGCTACCATAATTGATATTGGAATAAAAACCTCAATGTGTTTGATCTACACAAACATGGGACATTTGAAAGAGAAATTGATATACAGGAAAGCCTAGTGTACATATACAGTATATGTACATTTAAAGAGCTTTACATGCAAAGTTTTTGTAAAGTACTGAATTTTGCAGAACTAAATAGGGAAGGTGGTTTTTAAAAATTTTAAATGACACTGTTGAAGAAGAGTGTGAGGTTTAGTGTGTGTATGTGATGACTGAATATTAGATGAATATGTTGAGAGGGCATTTGCTCACAGGCATTCAGAAATAATTGCACTGGCATGTCAGCAGCTACATGACTTAAAGTCAGTGTTTAAAGGTCAGTACATGAGTCTGTGTGTGTCAGGGGTTTGGGGTGGGTTTGGTGGGGTGAAGGGGGGGGGGGGGTCGGGGGATTGTGTAGTCTCAGCCTCAGACGTCATGCCCACAGACCATTGGCTGAACATCTGATGCATATGGCACACTTATCTGGAGACACTTCAGGAGTTTTAAAGTCGTTATCTGATTGGTTGAATTCTACAGTATTTCCGCAAGACGAGTGTGTTGCGTTCTTTAACGGTCCGCCAAGAAACAAATGCTGTGACGCCAAACTGCCTCATAGAAAAAGAACGCCGTCGTGTTTACAACTGTGACAAGGAGCACTTACCAGGCTAAACTAAAGGCTGGATTTTCAAAAGAATGTGAAGTTTGCAGCTCCATTGTTGCAGTAAACTTGCACAAGTTTCTTGAATCAATAATTTATAGATGCATGCCGGTCTGTTATGGCAGGGACATCGACTTTACATTTTCATGGCCCTAAACATGACGCAGAATAAAACAAACTGAGATTGTTTGCGTTGCATGTCAGTCTAATGTCCTCTTGGGTGGTCCTCGACTAATGAAAGCTGTGATAGAGTCCAGACCTTCTGCCATCAGTCTGAAGGTCTGGCTAAGCGAGACTAGGGATTGTGTAAAATGTGACAAAATGTGGATATTTTTGGTCCCAGTGAGGAAAATAGCTTATAAGTCATACTAAATTATGTTTTTTGAAAATATAAACATACAGAACGTTTTCTGTGAAGGTTGTGTTTAGGGGTAGGGTTAGGGGATAGAATATACAGTTTGTACAGTATACAAATCATTATGTCTATGGAAAGTCTCCATAAAACACAAACCCAACATGTGTGTGTATGTGTAAGTGTGCATATATGAGTGTGAGGGTGATCTTAATTTTTATAGCTAGTACGTAAAGTGTACTTTTTGTATGATTAGATATACAATGAAACATATCATATTAACATACTGACAACAAACATGTTTTACAGCTATATAAATGTACAAATTTTTACAAATCCTTTGATGAACATTTGATGGGGTTTACACTGCAGGTGAATGAGTTCAAGAAATGTATTTTTCTGTGAAATACCTCGTTTTTGTTTATTAAACTATATATCTGTGTGGAAATGTCACAGTGAATTGGGGATACTTCTGTTGTATTATGTAACAGTGAATGCTTATTATTGTTTATATATATTTAGTTTATTCATTAACTTTATTGTACTTCTTATTTTTCAGACTATGACATCTTTGAATATACGTCTGTGGCCCATCCCTCTGCCTCCAATACACAGTGTTAAGCTGATTGCCTGTCTCCTCATTACTTGTGCTCTGACCGGCACCCAGGGGGATTTACCCGTCCATTACCTAATCAGAACAGTTCAAAGCCTCTCCAACAATACTGTATGTCAAATTTACATTTTTGATGTTGTCAATATGTTGATATTGTATGTCAACTTCTATCCAAACATACAAAAATATACGCACGTTAGAAGCACACTTTACATAACTACATATAAGTGAGTGTGTGCTTATGTGTGTGTGTGTGTGTGTGTGTGTGAGAGAGAGAGAGAGAGAGAGAGAGAGTATGTTTTCTGTGCATATGTGAGTTTAGTGTGTGTGTCAGACCTTCCATAGTATTTGTCAGAATGCTGGCCACACTCAGAGCTCTTTTTCTGGCGACTGTTTCATCCAGATAATCAGATGGCTGGTGTGATCCTGAACGTTTCTTACGTGCCTCAGACTCAGTGGTTGTGCCCTAGAAAGAAGAAAAAAACCACCATGAGGATTGAGCATGATATTGTTCACATATAAGGTGTAGTTTTCTTATGGGTCACACGTTTATGTATTTCGATTCTTCTACCTCTGGTAACAAACGTCCGATTGGTGATGTTGGCACAGATGTCCCGCCCACCAGTGAGACCACTCCATTGCAATCAACTGTGCAGTGCATTTTCCCATTGGCTGGGAGCATAATCCTGGGGGCAAGGCTGCAGTGACTGACAGTGGAACTTCGTCTCTCAACACAACGTGGTACAAAGAGCGATCCACGGCGGCTGTCGCTATCCTCAAACGTGCTGTGCTCATCGTCCGCAAAATCGTTCTCTGAGCCAAAGTCTCGCGCTCTACCACGAAAACTGAATAGACTTGCACGACTGTTCCTCCTCGGGGAGAAGAGAGATCCACGAATGCTGAGAAGAGACTGAAAAAAAGATCAAAACAAAAAGATATTAGCAATAAACTGATACAGTAAAACATTTTTTTTACAAGCGATACTAATTATTAATGTGTCAGACCTTAAATTCACCACTTGATGGAAATACATGTTGTGATGTTATATCTATCAAGAGGTGTATGCATTTTTGGTTAAAATCCCAAAGACTTTCAATTTAAGGTCTGGACTCAGGGGTGCCAATTCATGTGTGAAAATAATTCTTCATGCTCCCTCACAACCATTATTTCACAATTTGAGTCTGATGAATCTTGACATTGTCATCCTAGAATATGGCCATGATGTGTCATCCTACATGGTTGTTTAAGAAATGAAAAGCAACAAACTCTATCAGTTAGGGTTAGAAGAACTATGTTGCCAAATATATAAGATGCTAGAAACATAATAATCACTGCAATATTATAGTATATCATGTGCTCATAATATACATTTCATTGTATTCATTGTATTCATTGTATTTCATTGACATACAACTGCATGTCAGATATGTTTTATTGTAGACTTACATTGTGAAAAATGTTGTTGCAGATTAATTTGCATGTATATGCAGCCATTCACCCTTTGTGATGGTAGCATGTATGTTTGCTAGGGGTGTGACGAGATCTTGCGAGATTAAAATGTGATGAGATGTAAATTTACATTACATCCTCCACTGTCGTTTTTTACTAATAAAAACCATTTGATTCAGTTGGACAATGGTCATTGCTGCGAGCTGCAGTTGCTCACAGTGCAGCAGGAATCACTGATCATGTGACGAGAGTGAGGTGAGATGACTGACAAGAAAGACCATTCCGGAGGATTTGCTGCGCAACAGAGCCTAGCGATCATGAATCGAAAGTGAAAGTAAACGCAAGCTCCCTTATTCGTGCAAATTAGGCGACATACAATAACCTGTCTCCCAATATCAAAGCTATCTAAGGCTGAGCTGTGTAGTTGTAACCATCTCTTAGAGATGGTCTCTGTTTTGGTCTCTGTTTGCACTTTAAATATTGAGAGAGTACTTTGATTATGGTTGCACTTATTGTTTGCACTAAATAAGAAAAAAAATATTTTATTTTTGTTATTTATACTGTTTTTATTTCTATGTTCAATTTGTGGAAAGGAGTTCAATTAGGAGGCGGAATAGGCAAATGCTAGGGGCGCCACTCATCCATAGGGGGTGACCCCCCCCCCTGTTTTATTTCTGACACTGTTTATTTAATTGATATTAATTCGAAATATTACCAAATAAAGCACAAAAAAAAAACTTAACTAAGTCCCCTGCCTCTTCCCGTTCCGCCGCATCAATCTCCCCCACCCAGCGAATAGGCTACTTGAAGTGCGCCAGAAATAGAACACGTGATCACGCCTCTCGCCGCATCCAACGTAGACAGGATTGCTTTCATTTTTTAGGGTGCTTGGCCGCCCGCGCCAGGTGAAGACAGTGAAAGTTGCCTGATTATTTATGACAGCTGGCCATCAAAAACTGTAAAAAAAAGAAAGAAGCCCTCTGATGCAGGGAAGATAAGGGATAAAGACAGAGGTAAAGTTGTGTAGGCTAATGAATGAACAGTTTATTTAATTGCATAGTAGTAAAATACTAATGTTCGCTAATTAATTCCAGTTATTTTTACCTTTACCTGTTCTGGGTTCTCCAGAGGCCACAGCCAGTGTGATTTTGGAAAAAAATAAAAATCATATGTATGTGATATCACTTTTTTAATAGCATAATGTTTTTACTCTACAGTTGTGCAGTTTTAAGGGGACATATAGCAATTTTAAAATGTATTTGCGCAAATTAATAATGATATTTATAAACAGGTTTATTTAAAATAGCAACATTTTGTGTAAAATTCACATTAAATATCTACATTTCTCAGTTCAATTCATGGTGAAAACTAGCCTAGAAATCTAGACACACACTAGCGGCAGCAAATCTAATTTGCAACCAGGGTAGTCTAGCAACTCTCCGTTGACTTGTGAGCTGGAAAAACCAAACTCTGGTCAGGCCAATCACATCGTGTATAGAGTAGGTGGGCGGGCTTAACATAATGACGGCAGTTGCTGTGGTTCCGCATGCTACTTGTAAACAAAGAAGCTGGTGAACAGCGGTCTTTCCAATTGGCTTTGGCCGCGACTCTGGAAGACTTAGAGGTTTTTTTTACATTTTCTTTAAGAAAAGAACAAAGAACGGCACTGTAGTCATTCTTAAAAAAGGAAGACGTGTTCTGAGTTTTGCCGACCGGATACAGCAAAAGTTTAATCTATCAACTAGCTCTGCTTCACCTTCTTCGTTTCTCTGGTTGGTTGTAGCGCTATCCTATTGCGTGCAGAGGGAATTTGAAAGACAACCCTTAATCCCGCCCCTCGGATTGAGCCCTGCCAACGGTGAGTTCCCATGAATGCTAGATGCAATTACTCTTGTTATTTGTGTTTAGGCTGTAATGTGGCGTAGGTGCTATTATTGTATAGTTGAACTATCATCAGCCTTTAAAAAAATAATAATAATAATATCATGAACATAATGACTGGGTAGAATGGACTGGACATCATATAAAACAACAACAATAAAAAAAATTAAAAACATCAATGCATTACAAAAATAAAACAGTACCAGTGTTCCCACAACTTGGCCAGAGGAGAACTGGCACCCCGACTGAGCCTGGTTTCTCCAAGGTTTATTTTTCTCCATTAGATCACCTGATGGGGTTTTGGTTTCCTTGCCACTGTTGCCTCTGGCTTGGCTTGCTCAGTTGGGGACACTACATTTTTCTATATTTTTCAACTAAATATCCAAATAAATCTAATTATTAAACTAAATTGACCATATAAACTAAATTACTGATCTAATTACTGATCTAAAGCCGACATTGTCACTGTATGATAATTGAAATGAACTGATGACATTTTTTCATTGTTTTCTCCAGAATGGCAATACGGCTGAATAAAATTCTGTTGCATTGTTTTCCTGTTTAACACTGTGAAGCTGCTTTGAAACAATCTGCATTGTTAAAAGTGCTATATAAATAAAGTTGACTTGACTTGACTTGACTTGACAACTTAGACTGATAACATGTAGTGCTAAACCTTGATACAAGGAGCACCATGTAAAATCTTGCCAAGAGCAGCAAATTGGTCAAGGCCGCCCCTGATTAGGAGGTCACACACAGCCTCAGTCAGAAGTTCTGGAAGCTTATAATTCATGTAGTACAGTAATGTCTGAAGAGACTCATGTGAAAGCAAACAGGAGAGAAGCCAGTCAGTTGAGTTTGTGGCAAAACCTTTTACATTGCTTGTATATATTGTTGTCTTTCAATGCATTTGATCATTCATACTCAGAAAGTAGAACTGAAATGACATTCATTACAAGATGATTAGTTAAAACACTCAAAATGCACCTGCAGACTACTTTTCTAGGCATACATTTTGTCATTGTGCAAAGATCTTATCTCGTCTCATCTCGTTCTGGTGAACCCAATCTCATATCTCGTCTCGTCTCATAAACTAAGTGTCTCGTCACACCCCTAATGTTTTCACTTATATAATAGATTCTGATGGATTGCATTTGTTCAGACTTGTTAGAATTAATTGAAATCACAACTTTAATTCATATCTAATTCATTTTTGAAGCATCTGTGTAATGCATCTGTGCCACCTTTAGGTCACATCTGAGCCCTGTAACCAATCCTCTGTGTACAAGTGCATTGCTGAACATTTTGATGAGCTAATATAAAATATCTAACAATTTCTGTCTCAGACTGTCACACTTCTTGCCTCAGTGCTGTAGTCGATTAGCACTCCACCCACCTAAACTCAGTCACTCGAGAAGCTGAGAATTATCCAAAGAACACAGTAGCGTTTATAAAACCATATTTTCCACATTGCCACAAAAAGGAGGAAGTCACCTGATTTGGAGTGGAACATTTCTTCTCATATGAGAGTCTGTTGGCATCTATGGATAATCGAAATCCAGACCGTCTGATACTGTCCTCTGAGGCGGACTTATGGAACTTCTCCTGATCGGCTTTCTCTTCTTCTTCCCTTTGTTTTCTTTTCTTTCTCCTGTTCCTTCGCTCTTTAGCACTCTTGGAGCTGAGTCTGGACCCCCCAGAGGAGCTTTCCTCTGACAAGCCCCCCCTCCCGCTGTACTCCCCACTCTCTGTTGCTGCTGCCGCGGCAACCTGCCAGCCAATTACAGCACAAGCACCGTTGTTAGGGGCAACCAGGGGTAGACTTAGTTCAAGCTTACATACCGAAAGCAGAGACAAGAGATGGATAAACAGTGAACATTGAAGAAGGAGGGAAGATAGCTTTATGTTATCAGACTAAATTACAGGTATTAGTCGCATTGTCGACCTTGATGCTTTATTCCATTCTCAGTAATCCTTACCACTGCATTATGTTTTTAACTTTCTTTTTAACTTGCTTATTATGTCTTTGTGTCTAACCTTAGGAATCACAGACAATAACCCTAATTATTCAAATCAAACCTATCATGATAAAAGCAGTTCTCTATCTATTTATCTATCTATCTATCTATCTATCTATCTATCTATCTATCTATCTATCTATCTATCTATCTATCTATCTATCTATCTATCTATCTATCTATCTATCTATCTATCTATCTATCTATCTATCTATCTATCTATCTATCTATCTATCTATCTATCTATCTATCTATCTATCTATCTATCTATCTATCTATCTATCTATCTATCTATGTCCATCCGCCACCATAGAGAACACATAGTCGCCATTTTGGAGTTAATCTTGCTCTTTTTTGTCTCTATTTTTCTCTTTCTGTCTTCCTCTTGTTTCTCTCTTTTTCATGTTTACTAGGAGAAAGCGCACTCCCTCAATCTCTCTCATTATCTTTCGGTTTCCATGGTGACAGGGCAGTGTTAGCCGCAGCAAGTGTGTGTGCTGAGAAACTTAAGAGATGACGAAGGCATAGGAAGAGATCAAAGATAAGGAAACTAGTATAAAATAATGATCAAAACAAAAATAATGAGAACAAAAATAATATCTGTAAATCAGCTGTCTGCCTGTTCCAGTGATTCTAGCACGAGTTTGCGTGTTTGTTTGCTACCTGTGCTTCTTCTTGTTGTCTCTTTAGCTGTTCCAGCATGGCTTGAAACTCTTCTTCTTTCTGTTGGGCCTCTTCAATGGTGGCCTGGTTCTGCTCATCATATGCCATGGCCACCACAGCCAGGATGAGATTCACCAGATAAAAGGAGCCCAGAAAGATCACAAGAACAAAGAAGATCATATAGGGCTTTCCAGCTGCCCGCAGGGTCTGTGAGAGACAGAACACACGTACACAAACAAAATGTTACAAAAATGCTTCTTTTGTAAAAAGAGAATGAGAAAGCAAATTAAATGGTACTAATTAGTTAATGGAGAGATGTTGATATGGTCCAATGCCTCAGGTGAGTGGCCAAATGGTTGGGGTGAAGTCTAATTCTTTTTGCTAATGCTAATAAAATATTACGCAATACACAAAAAACTTGCCCCACATCCGAGTGAAGTGACGCAACTGATGCCGTGGGTCACATGACAAAGCCAACATGGTGGATGTAGTCTGTATGGATTTCATTTGTACAACCCCAAATCAGAAAAAGTTGGGACAGTATGGAAAACGCAAATAAAAAAAAAGAGAAGTGATTTCTAAATTTACTTTGACTTGAATTTCATTGCAGACAATATGAACACAAAATATTTCATGTTTTGTCTGGTCAACTTCATGTCATTTGTAAACATGCATCCTTTCCTGTCATTCAGACCTGCAACACATTTCAAAAAAAGTTGGGACAGTAAAGCATTTACCACTTTGTAATGTTGCCATTCCTTTTCACAACACTTAAAAGATGTTTATGGACTGAAGACACCAAGTGATGAAGTGTTTCAGGTGTCATTTTATCCCATTCTTCCTGCAAACAAGTCTTAAGGTGGGCAACAGTACGGGGTCTTTGTTGTCGCATTTTGCGCCACACATTCTCTATTGGAGACAGGTCGGGACTGCAGGCAGGCCAGTCAAGTACCCGTACCCTCTTCCTCCGCAGCCAGGACTTTGTAATGTGTGCAGAATGTGGTTTTGCATTGTCTTGTTGAAATATGCATGGACGTCCCTGGAAAAGATGTCTTCTTGAAGGCAGCATATTATGCTCCAAAATCTCTATGTACTTTTCAGCATTAATGGTGCCTTCACAGAAGTGCAAGTTACCTTTGCCAAGGGCACTGACAAAACCCCATACCATGACAGACCCTGGCTTTTGGACTTGTTGCTGGTAACAGTCTGGATGATCCTTTTCTTCTTTGGTCCGGAGCACACGGCGTCCTTTCCTCCCAAAAAATACCTGAAATACTGATTCATCTGACCACAGTACACGTTTCCACTGTGTGATGATCCATCCCAGATACCTCCGAGCCCAGAGAAGTCGACGGCGCTTCTGGACACTGTTAACATAGGGCTTCCTTTTGGCACAGTACAGTTTTAACTGGCATTTGTGGATATAACTACGTATTGTGGTACTTGACAAAGGTTTGCCAAAGTAGTCCTGAGCCCATGTGGTGATATTGCTTATACATAGATGAATGACGATTCTTGATGCAGTGCCGCCTGAGGGATCGGAGATCACGGTTGTTCAGCTTAGGCTTGCGCCCTTGTCCTTTACACACTGAAATTCCTCCAGATTCCTTGAATCTTTTAATTATGTTATGCACTGTTGAATGTGAAATATCCACATCTCTTCCTATCTTTCTTTGAGGAACATTGTTTTTAAACATTTCAATAATTTTCTCACGTATTTGTTGGCAAACTGGCGATCCTCGGCCCATCTTTGCTCCTAAAGGATTAGACCTTTCTTGGATGCTGCTTTTGTACCAAATCATAATTACAATCACCTGTTGACATCACCTGTTTCAAATCACATCATTATTTAACCATTTTACCCCATTACTAGCCCTAAATTGCTCCTGTCCCAACTTTTTTTGAAATGTGTTGCAGGTCTGAATGACAGGAAAGGATGCATATTTACAAATGACATGAAGTTGACCAGACAAAACATGAAATATTTTGTGTTCATATTGTCTGAAATGAAATACAAGTCAAAGTAAATTTAGAAATCACTTATTTTTTTATTTATTTGCGTTTTCCATACTGTCCCAACTTTTTCTGATTTGAGGTTGTACTACAACACATTCCTACTCTATAGAACATACTTTTTTAACTGTTGCAAAGTTCTTCATCAAACATTGTAGCTACACTGACAGTATGCGATTTCGGACGCAGCTTAGGTTAGTTCACTCAGTAATGATGCTGATTAAAGCATCAGGAAAATGTTGTGAACAAAACTTTTTATTGGCCGACGCTGTTCACATGAGCAGAACGACGCATACGTGTGATGTTGCCGCAGGTGATGCTGATCATTGGCCAATATTGAGCAGCGTTCTGGCATAGAACCCGGTGCTGCACTGTGTTTACTACATGAACAGAGTAGAAGACTGACATGGAAGAGAAGAAATCGTTGAATAAATTGTTGTTTTTTTGCCCTCAAAAACCATTCTCGTCGCTTCATAACATTAAGATTGAACCACTGGAGTAACATGGACTATTTTAACGATGTCTTTACTACCTTTCTGGGCCTTGAAAGTGATAATAACGTTGCAGCTCTCGGATTTCATCAAAAATATCTTAATTTGTGTTCTGAAGATGAACGAAGGTCTTACGCGTTTGGAACGACATGAGGGTGACGAATTAATGACATAATTTTCATTTTTGGGTGAACTAACCCTTCAAGTAATGAGAATTTTTTGACTATCCTCATCACACTGTGTGTTTGATTTATTTGTGCAGCCTGCATGGATTTATCTTGACTTTTTCTCTCATCACATTCAATTAGCTCACAACTCAGATAAAACTGAATGTCTTTTGCTGTACTTCTGGAGATTCAAGAAACAATGGTGTGGTATAATGCTTATAGGAAATAAAAAGCCAAGGCCAAGACTATAGAATGATGCTGGGGGTCTTTTCATGCCTACAGGAGGATACTGAGACAAAGTGGGCAGTGATGGGATGTCAAAACTGTACCTGCTGGTAGAGGTTTTCCCAGAAGTCTTGTGTCATGAGTCGGAAGAGTGAGAGGAAGGCCCAGCTGAATGTGTCAAAGCTTGTGTAGCCGTAGTCAGGATTACGCCCTGCTTTTATACACAAGAAGCCCTCTGGGCACTGCCTGTAATCCCCACCAATTAGAAAAGGTTTTTCAGTATATTCAGTGAATAAGAGTAAGCAATTTAGCCCAACAGAGGACATCATATCAGTGGTTCAGTGGCCTCAGAAAACTTCAAGTAGTCGTAAATTTAAAATGCTAAAAAACAACACTAAAAATAAAGATGTCCACATTAACCAGACATCATATTTTGGAGTTTTTAATACAACAGAGGTGCATGATAGCTTAGATAGGAGAATCTTCGGAAATTGTCTATATATGCAGGTAGATATGTTAGATTGTTAAGAAAACCAGCAAAACATCTTTGTTACAAAAATCATATCTATATTTTCGAATAACTATAAGGACATGTTTTGTTTTAGCATGTGAACTAGCATGTAAAATCTGAAAGAACATATATTTACCCTGCATCGCTTGAATTTCCACATAGCAAAGCATCTCTGCGGCCTGGGAGGTGATAATAATTGTCTAAAAGGGAAAAAATATAAATGTCAAGATATATAGTAAAAAGATAAGAAGCAGAACATAAACACATAAATATGCACACTATATGTTTCTAGCCCTGAATCCTGTAGCTTGAAGGAAGTGTCTAAATGAAAACCTTTAAACCACACTCACTGCTGGCAACACACATCCACACACACACACACACACACACACACACACACACACACACACACACACACACACACACACACACACACACACAAACCATAAGAGTGCTTTAAGCACTCGATGACTCATTTTGCTTGGGCCAGTGGAGCCCTCCTTACATCCTCAAGAATGTGTAGTGTCAACGAGCTTCTCAATAACACACATACAAACATAGAAGAGAAAAAGCACACACACACTCTTCACTTACTCTCATCATTAATGTACGTTGTCCAGTTAAAGGTGGAGTTGGGCAGCTCTAAGCCGGTACTATAGTTCAGCGTGTCAGTGAGGTTTTCAGTGACATTGACCTCCGGTATCTTGACACACTTCTGCCGCAGGTTTCCCATGAAGAGCTGCAGTCCGATCAGAGCAAACACACTCAGACAGAACACCGTCAGGATCATCACGTCTGACAGCTTCTTCACGGACTGGATCAGAGCTCCAACGATGGTCTTCAGCCCTGAGGAACACGCAACGGTGGTCACAAACACTGCTGATGCGCACAACAACTCAAACACAGTGTGAGTATGCCAATGTTACAACTACATAGATATGAAAAAAGATCGTATGGTAACACTTTTTATAATAAGGTCTAATCCGTTAACATTACATAACATAATAGCAACATTAAATAACTTTTACAAAATGTATTAAACTAAGATAATATTAATTCTTACTATTACTTTTATATTTACACTATTTTTAAGATTATTTATCACAAACATGAATAACAATGAACAATAGTGTATTTATACTGTGAATTACCATGAATCTAAATACTGTAACATATTGTTTATTGTTAGTTCATAATGCCTTATGCATTAAATAATGTAAACAAATCGTACCTTATTGTTAAAGTGTTACTGTTTCTGTCATCCTGATATAAATATATATATTTTTTACAGGAATGGTTCACCCAGAAACACATTAATTATTCACCCTCGTGTTATTCCAAACCTGTGTGCTGTTATTTTTCCTTGAAAGCACAAAAGGGACATTTAAAAGGTTCTTCACACAGCTCTATTCAAGTAACAGTTCATAGCAACCACAGCTGTCAATATCTAAAAAAAGATCGAAAAACACCATAAAAGTGTCTTATATTTTTGGCCCACTACATTTTAAACGTTGTGTAGTCATCTAATAGCTTTGTGTGACGAAAAAAGAACATTTAGGGCCAGATTTACTAACAGCTTGCACCAGCGTCAGGATTTACTGCAGACACCCAGTGATAAATAAGCGCTGAAAAGGCATGGACACAGTTATTTTTGCGGCTGACCTTATTGCATATGTATTTGTAGGAGTTTCCCTTTTAGGCGCAAAATTTATGGGAGGAGAGTATTTAAATGAATTGGTTTGCACCATTATTTACCGCCCCAAAAAAAGCACGTCTAGACGGTAACTAGTAGATTGTGTTGGTCATTATGGAAATGATCCAGCTGCGTCTGTGCTCATTAATTCGTCAGTAGATCACGCAGATCAGCAGAACTGTCCACTCCCATCGGTGCATTTATGGAATTGCGCTCTCACGCTAATTTGCCCTGTTTAGTAAATCTGGCCCTTTATCGTTATTCACAGAAAATCTCTGGTTTGATGTCATCTACAAAATTTTCTGTAGCGTACCTTTAAATTAAGACTGAAATAATGATATGTTCTTCACACACACTATCGTAAAAAATAGCATACAGGTTTGGTTTGGAATAAGGTTTGGAGGATGAATAAGGAGGAAAATGGTAGAATTGGCAGAAGTGTTCCTTTAAAATCTGGCAGTATACAACATTAAATATAACTTTGACATTATAGTTACTTTAATCTTTTCTTTGGACTAGAATAGCAATACAAATCTAGTAAAACATTCTGCTTTGGATATTATAAATGATTAAAAAAGAAAGCAATCAGAAGCTATTGGTGATTAAAACATGGTATTAAATATTATTGAGCGTGTTAGTTGAATAAATGTTTGTGATATTGCGTATTAACAACATTAAAGCATGCAGTGTAGGACAGTGAGTGAAAGTGTAGCATGTGCGTGCATGTCTGAGCTTTAAACACACACACACACACACACACACACGCAGCACGGGATATAACGGACACGGCCGACGATGCACATGCACATAGAACTCAAACAGCAGACAGAGGAGAAGAGAAGAGTAGAGGGTCTCAAGTTCTCTATCTCAGACTATAGGCTTCAGCAATGTCTCATGCAAAAGAAAAACAACACAACTCAAAAATGCCCAGTTGTCTATTTCCCAAGGCATGATGGGAGACCTTTCCCAAGGCGTGATGGTCTTTGGGAAATAACAGAGCAGAGCCCAGCAAAAGGGATATAAGGAAAACTACAGAATGTGTTTTTAAAAGCCTGGAATCCCATTTCTTTACACCCGAGCGGATTCCTGCTTTCTCTGACCGCTTGGAGCGACAGAATGAGAGAGAGAGGCCAGCGGAGGAGGGGATGGAGTGAGCGAGAGCTCAGATGGAGAGAGAGGCAGCCTGTGAGCTAGCCCTCACCTGGAATCACTGATATAGTTTTGAGTGCTCGTAAAACCCTGAAGGTTCTCAGTGCTGAGACATTGCCCAGATCCACAAATTCTGTTACATATCTGTAGGGAGGGGGGGAGGGGGAGGGGTCACACGCACACACACGCGCACGCACAAACACACACGCGCACATGTTAGGACAAGACAGGGCTGCAGAGGGAAACGTCACACAGAGACACACACCTGACTGACACTCGTGTTTACGCGCACACGCATGCGCACGTCTATACACACACACACACGCACGCACACATACATCCCTTACCTGGGATGACTGAGATAGTTTTCAATGCTCTGAGCACTCTGAAAGTGCGGAGAGCTGACACATTGCCTAGGTTTACAAACTCAGTTACATACCTGTAGAATCAAATAGAGAGTTACACACGCATGCCAACACACTCGCTCAAACTCACACAACTGCAACTGCAACATGGATTCACCAGCGTTCCTTCATCAATGTGTCCAAAACTATCTGAGCAAACTCTCAATAACAGTTCAGGGAAAACAGCGTAAATTCTCATTTCTCTTATGTTTTTAATACAGAATAGAGCTGCAGGATAAATCATTGAAAAATCTCATTCTCGATTCAAACACCCACGCCATCTTATTCCTAAATTCGGCTATGTCTATTATGCACGATCACAGCGGAACATTCAATTGTGCGTTGGCGCTGCCACGGACCCGGAGAGACCAGCGTATAGCAGGGGAGGCAAGGGAGGCAGTGTCTCCTTAAAAAATTATATTTGTTACAAAAATAAAACAACACAAATATTTCAAAATGTGACATTAAAAGTTCACCTCGTTTTTATTAAGTAACACTGTCCAACAGCGACACCCGCAGGTAAAGTTACAGCGCAAGGCTTGCCTCCCCTGAGCCCATTGACATTCAACAGACCCCCCAAAGCGTGCGGGTGAGTTTCATGGGGGGTAATTGAGAATGAAGGAAAGTCAAGTAATCATGCTATGATTGTACATGATCGGTTATGATTGGATATGATTGGTTCGTGCGATATATCCCGCCTCTTGTTTTCATGCGCATTCTCGAATTGGCCTGAATGAAGACATGATGGTGTTAATGGGAAGACTCATTAAAAAATAAGTAAACAACTCAGGCATTTAGATATCACTGCTTTATATCACGTCAAAATCAAAATCTGAAAACATTATGACTGTGGGGGTTTTAGTGAGCAATCAGCTTTGGGAAAAATCTGTGTCTGTGACCAGTGTGTACAAGCTTGATAACTACTGAAAATAAGTTGACTGTGAAAAAGAAAAGCTGAATATTGGTTCAAAAATATTATGTATTGTTTACATTTTAACTGCCTTATTATTTTGGAATAAATGTAAAATGCATAAAAACACTAGCTTCATGAAATTTATAGGTTTTTTTTTACTTGGTTTTAATAAATAGTCAATAAAACAAATATAAAATAGAATTGTATTTGGTCTCTCTTTTTTATGTAATGTTGATTTAACCAGGAAAATTAAGTGTAACAGGGGCAAACATTTACATTTGATACGCCTGTGCCTCCTCATTTTAAAACACCACTGCACACACTGAGGTATAGGTATGAAACAGCTTCACAAACAGTCTTTTCAACCACATAGTATTTTTTAATTCTGTGTTACAAAAATTCAAATTATCACAGAATTACTGGGATAAAAAGTTTATAGTTCGGATATAAACAGATTTCTACAGTATCAATGAAAATAGAGAAAATAACTTTTGAAAGTAATTTGATGCTTCAAATAAAGATTATATAAATTACATTTTTACAAAATAACATGTAATTTACTAGAGGTTCTGACAAAATGTTAATCGCTGCAACCAGTAGGTGGCGAAAAATGTTAAAAAATGTATTTGTCATTGAATCATTTATTCATAGCCTGGATGCCAGCCGAACTTAGCCCCGCCCACAACATTTGAGGTCGGGAAGTTCGGTCTGGACTTGATCCGTTGTGGAGCAACTATGCTCGAACCAAAAAAAAAAAAAACTATGCTCGAACCAGAGCTGTTCGGACCAATCAAATCATCAGGGCGGCTTTATACGATGATGGACAGATGATCAACAGTAACGTAATCATCCACATCACCAAAGAGCGCTTGGGTTGAATTCGTTGTTCGTATATGCATTCACCTTTAACTATTTCTCTCGAAAATGATGATCGAAGTACTCCATGTCTCCTTAAATTCTTTTTAAAACACCGGCAAAGATCGTTTACACTCATCTTCTTCTTCTACTTCTTCCAGCGTGCGTGCAGTTGAGTTCTGTTGACAACTATGCGTCGCTCAACATACGTCACTTACTCCATTGCTCTGATTGGTTGTAGGTCTATCCAATTGAGTGCAGAGGCATTTTCTTTCCTGGTTCGGTTGAAACACGCCCCCATAATCACAGCCCAATGGAGAAGTATCATACTCATATTCTGACTAGAATCTGAGTATGACGACGTCAGGCTAATTTATTCAAGATATTTGTTCAAAAATGCTGATTCATCCAGTAATGAAACAAGTGAAGTCTTTGTGAGTGAGTCATTGAATCATTCATTCAAAAAGAATTTTTAAAACAATAATTCATTCAAAAATTAGATTATTTATTAGATATTTTTTAATAGACTGCAGCGATTAACATTTTGTCAGAACCTCTAGTTTTTTTGTTTAGTTGTCTATTCAAATCGTGGGAGAATCGTGATCTCTATTTCAAACCAAAAAAATGTAATTCTAAATTTATTCTGAATCGTGCAGCTCTAATACAAAATAATACGAATTAGAGGCAGCTGTCCTCAGAAATACTCACGCCATCAGAATGACACTGAAATCCAGCCAGTTCCAGGGGTCTCGCAGGAAAGTGAACTTCCCCACGCAGAAGCCCCGCGCCAGGATCTTAATCAGGGACTCGAAGGTATAGATCCCTGTGAACGTGTACCTGAATTCACACAAACAAAACTTCACCAACATGGCTCAAAAATGAAGAACAAAGAAATATGTAGTTAAGACAATCAAGTGTTAAAGACCCCATGTAATGATTTGTCAAATGCTATTTTATTTCCTGTGTTGACAAATTTTCTATTAAAACAGGGCATTGGGCCATGGAATACTGATAGACTTTAAGGGTTAGTTCACCCAAAAATGAAAATTCTGTCATTAATTACTTACCCTCATGTCGTTCGACACCCGTAAGACCTCCGTTCGTCTTCGGAACACAAATGAAGATATTTTAGTTGAAATCTGATGGCTCTGAATGTCCTCCATTGGCACAATGCACGGTTCACTATCAAGACCCTTAAAAGGTACTAAAGACGTCGTTACAAAGTCCATCTCACTACAGTGGTTCTAAAATAACTTTATGGAGTGACGAGAATAGTTTTTGTGCGCAAAAAAACCCTAAATAAGGACTTATATAGTGATGACGATTTCAAAACAAGGCATCATGAAGCTTCAAAGCGTTATGAATCAGTGAGTCGAATGAGCAGTTTGGATCGCCAAATTTCAGCAGTTTGACACGCGATCCGAATCATGATTCAACGCTTCGAAGCTTCATGAGGCCGTGTTTTGAAATCGTCATCCTTATGTAAGTCGTTATTTAGGGTTTTTTTGCGCACAAAAACTATTCTCGCCGATTCATAAAGTTATTGTAGAACCACTGTAGTGAGATGGACTTTGTAACGACGTCTTTAGTACCTTTTAAGGGTCTTGAGAGTGAACCGTGCATTGTGCCAATGGAGGCCTTTAAGAGCCATCAGATTTCAACTAAAATATCTTCATTTGTGTTCCGAAGACGAACGGAGGTCTTACGGGTGTCGAACGACATGAGGGTAAGTAATTAATGACAGAATTTTCATTTTTGGGTGAACTAACCCTTTAAGTAAAAAAGATTTACTTACTCTTAAAACTTTTACCATGAAACAAAAAAGAGAAATGTCTAAAGACCAATTCACACTGCACCCACAGACGCCAACTAGATTACAGGACGTCATTTCTCAGACATTTCAAGACCCAACAAATGAGATTCAACATGTTCAATCTGCAAAAACAAGTGCTGACCTACGCCGAAAGACACAACATACTGATCTGACAAAACCCGACAAAGTGTCTGTTGCCGTCTGTCGGTTCAGTGTAAATTGGCCTTAAGAAGAGAAACAAGAACATTAAAAACATAAGGGGCCACAAAACATATTTTTGCGGTTAAAAGCGAGAAACACAGGTCAGTGGGAGAAAAAAACGCAAGGTCTAGAGACTAGAGTCTAGTTTTTAAAAAAGTTGAACTTTTAATTTTAAATTGATCTGCGTGTTTAGAATGGCGTGTCATGCACGATACCTGGCAAAAGATGCTAGACGTGAGAGCAACAGTCAAATATGTCTGTCTGGGTGCCCAAACCGTTCACAACGAAGGGCCAAAAATCGAACTTGACTGAGGTCCGTGGGCCGAAAGTAAAATTTGCATTATATCAAACTGTTATATTACATTTAAAATGGTTATCCTCTTATTTTCAGAGTTTTATAGTACAATGAAATTGTATTTGTACTTTTTTAATGATTTGATTTTAGTTCCTTTTTAAACACCAACTGACATAAAAAAAAGAAAAATGTAATAAAAAAGACAAGAATCTTGAACATTTAAGAAACTAAATGAACATTTAAATGAATAAACCCAAATAAATTATGATAATATTCAAAGTAGATTTGTATTTCACGTGACATTTAATGTTAAGTATATTATTAATAAGGGAACAATAACCATCTTTATATTAAGCATGATAATTAAATGAACAACTAAATGGCATTTATTAATGCTGTCAAACGATTAATCACGATTAATCTCATCCAAAATAAAAGTTTGAGTTTACATCATATGTGTATATGTATTATATTTAAATTTATATATAAATATACAGTATATATGTGCAAATATTTCTTAAATATATACATGTATGTGTGTGTTTTCAAATATAATAGTTATACCGTACACAGCACACACACACATATTATGAAAACACAAACTTTAATTTTGAATGTGATTAATTGCGATTGATCATTTGACAGCCCTAGCATTTATTACATGGTTCTCTATAATATGTGATTGGTCATTCACAGCATTTAGTAGTCAGACATATTCACTGTTGTCCATGGCAACACTGTCTCTTGTTTCATACAAATGCAACTGGTGCCATCTCACGTTTCATTTATTGATTGCATTGAAAAAAGATTTCAGAGAACTTCAGTTCAGTATTAATATCACTGTAATTTTATTGCACCCTATCAGGGTTTATTTGGTTGCTGATTTGCACATTATCGCTTACATAACACATAATAAACAAAAGGCAAGTTACAGCACATTCTCCAAATATTCCCACATAGGCATAATATATTGCAACCGCATGAAGACGAAAACAAAAATGAACTTTGTTAAAAATCGATGCACACATTAATGGACAATAATGCAGAACTCCAAACTTGGCAGCTAGATTTTTCTTAATTTAACGTGCATTTGTTTCCTCAATCTTGCATGCTTCACGATTGTTGTAGCAGTGCACAAGTACGCAGAGATGGCCTCTATGATAATAATAATAATAATAATAAACATAAACGATTATTAAATTCTGTAATGAACTTTCATTATCAGAAGGGTGTTTGAGTCACTGAGTATAACTCAAAATAAGTGAAAAATTGGACCAAGAGATTCGTTCGAAAAGTTCAACTCACTGACTCAATGATCTTGTCACAGCAGTTCTTGAGTCAACAACTCACTAGAGGAGAAGATTACCAGTGAATAATGACTTGATCATTTTCTATTTTTATTTCCTCACACAAAGTTATTGTATGTCTTTAGAAAACATACTGTATTTAAATGAGGGGGATATGACATCTTACAGAGCATTTTACTGGACAAATATTTGACCATACAAGTGCATAGAAGATCCTCAATATGTTAAGTTCATTGCTCCAGAATACTAATAATGTTTTTTTTTACATTTAGGAGTAGTACAGTAGGACAGAGATGGTCCAAATGCTAACAGAAATTGACTAAAAGCCACAAATCTACCATTTTGATCTATTGGGGTTTTTAACAACTGCTAATCATGTTAGACTGTAAACTTTCTCAAATCTATGCACAAGATTTGTGACTTACTCCACGTTCTTGGCCCAGTCCGGGGGATTGCTGAGGGTCATGAAGGCGCAGTTGGTCAAGATTGTGCACATGATCACAAAACTGAACAGCGTAAGCAGAAGTCAAGGAATATACACAAAGAAAACACACACAAATACATATACACAACCACACCAAATCACAGCCTCAAATGACATAGCCACAAGGTTCCTATAGGAACAAACTAATCACTGGATATGATATTTGAAAATATATCACAAGTTATGTTTGAGACACTTAGGAGTAATCAAATTAGATTTACAGAAGCAGAACTCTATATTCTGCTGTATGTACAATACCACTCAAAAGGTTGGAGTCAGTAAGATTTTTTTAAAGGAAATTTATACTTCAGCAAGGATGCATATTAAAATAGTAAACTGTTATTTTAAATTGTAATAACATTTTACGATATTACTGTTTTTACAGTTTGTTTGTTTGTTTGTTTTTTAATCAAATAAATGCAGTCTTGGTGAACATAAGAGACTTCTTTCAAAAACTACACAACATTTCACTGAGCCCAAACTTTTGAACTGTATATGTAAAAACAAAACCAATTTTGTTCCCTTTACAAGTTGGTCAGATTGTCAGATGTTGGTTCCTGTCTAAGCAAGTCGAAATAAGACTAATGTGGACCAGAATTAATGTCGCAATAAAAAGTCTGCGTCACGTGTAGCCCGTTTTGGTTTCGTTTTCTGTCACATTCTGTGGCTGTAATGAACGCACGAAGACAAAGGAATACAAAATAAACTGTTTTTTAATAAATTCAACAGGAAAACTTGGGAGAACCCAGGGGCTAGAATCGACAACCATGTTACACACTGACGAGACCGGACAATGGAACACAGAAAAACTGAGGGCTTAAATACACAAGAGATGATTTATTGAAACCGAACATGTGTTAACTAAGAACCATGGAAACTAACTCGCAAATCAGGCAGGCAAAATGGGAAAAGAACACCAAAACAGGCTACACATGACAGTCTGGCTATATAAAACTAAAGGTCTGTGCGCACACCAGAAACGATAATTATAAAGATAACTAAAAATCGTTCTAAATATAAAAGAATAGGAGAGTCCACACCACAACTATAACGATAAAGGCATAGAAAAACAATATCATTGGAATCACTTTCAGAGCATTTTTCTTCTGATAAACGATAAAAACAATGACAGCCAATGAGAATTCACCATACACCAGAGCTCGAGCATTTAAAGCATCAGACAACATAACTGCAATGTGCGCTTAAATAAACAGAACGATTTCGTCCGCTGATGTAGATGCTAATGTAATGTAGTATAGTTATCTTGGTAACACTTTAGTTTAGAATAAAGGTCTGTCATTAATAGGTAACTATGCAGGAAGTAATGCAGGACAAGAACTACAATATCATTTCAGCAACTACAACTAAGTAAGAAACATCAAATTTAGGACTAAGATAGTTAGGTAATCAATAATTATTGAATGAGATTGACTTCACTAAGAACTAATAGCTATGACAAATTATAAAGAATTACTAATGAATTACTAATCATAACATTTAACATGTCTGATGTGAGCAATTGTCTTTTTTTACGCTCAACGTGGTCATAACATGCATCATTAATTGAATTACTCAAGTGTTACCTAGTTAGTAGTCAGTCTTCAAGAACTACTAGTGACCTGGACCATTATTTTAAAGTGAAAAGATGTTTTTGGTTTTTCCTGCAGAGTGACTAAGTAACACTTGAGTAATTATGATGCATTTTATGAGCATGTTCCAAGTAAAAAAAGACAATCTTCAAGATCTACTGGCCATTATTTTAAAGTGATAAATAGGTTTTTCGTTTTAAAATAATAATTCAGGTCACTTGTAGTTCCTGCAAAGTGACTAGGTAACACTTTGTGAAGTTTTAGTAACTAATTTCGGGAGGAGCACGTCCAGATAATTAAACCTAATTAAACACATGTGGAGCACATCAAGCCAATCGATTTAATCAACAATAGGAGGTGTATATATACAGCATATTTACCTTCTTTCGTTGACCGTCTTTATTTTTAGCATCCCTCCACCACCCCATCTCCTCACTTTGATTTAATAAACTCTCATTAGACGTCAACACAATCCATAATAAAATACAGTCTAGTTCTAGACTATCTTATCATGGGGGGGGATACTCTGGGTTCGGGCCAAAATTCCGAGCCCGGAGCCCTCCCCCGGACAGCACGCCAAATACGCATAATCTTTACTCCATTTAATTTGATGTAAGTGTGAACTCGTGAAAGTAATATCTGATGCATTTTATGACTGTCAGAGTAAAAACGATGATTGATTACATCTCAGACACACGATACTGTTGTGATCATATTAATTGGTAATTCTTTATAATTTGTCGTAGTTGATAGTTATTAATGAGGCTGATCTCATTCAGTAATTGTGATCCGTGCTGGCAAAATGAGTCGCAGTGAGCAAACAAGTTACTGTTGTTTTCACATTCTCTATTAAATAACCTTCAAAATGATGTATGAAAAAATGACTTAGGTACACCTGTTTGAGGTCGATAGAGTCAGCAAAGTCAGTTTAGAGAAGTTTTCTGAAGGTTCCACAACAAAATCACCTAGCAACCATACCTTAACTGGTAATAACAACAAATTTGACAAAATATCTATAGGAAAAATATATATTCATTTAATTCATATGTTTTTTTTCCCCATGATACCATAATTGTTTGATTAACATTAATGAAACAGACAGTCTATATATACACTCACCTAAAGGATTAGGAACACCATACTAATACTGTGTTTGACCCCCTTTCGCCTTCAGAACTGCCTTAATTCTATGTGGCATTGATTCAACAAGGTACTGAAAGAATTCTTTAGAAATGTTGGCCCATATTGATGGGATAGCATCTTGCAGTTGATGGAGATTTGTGGGATGCACATCCAGGGCACGAAGCTCCCGTTCCACCACATCCCAAAGATGCTCTATTGGGCTGAGATCTGTCGACTGTGGGGGCCATTTTAGTACAGTGAACTCATTGTCATGTTCAAGAAACCAATTTGAAATGATTCAAGCTTTGTGACATGGTGCATTATCCTGCTGGAAGTAGCCATCAGAGGATGGGTACATGGTGGTCATAAAGGGATAGACATGGTCAGAAACAATGCTCAGGTAGGCCGTGGCATTTAAACGATGCCCAATTGGCACTAAGGGGCCTAAAGTGTCCACAGGACTGCCGCATACTGAATGTTTTTCCCTTTTCACACCATTCTTTGTAAACCCTAGAAATAGTTGTGCGTGAAAATCCCAGTAACTGAGCAGATTGTGAAATACTCAGACCGGCCCGTCTGGCACCAACAACCATGTCACGCTCAAAATTGCTTAAATCACCTTTCTTTCCCATTCTGACATTCAGTTTTAGGGTTGGGAACCGAGAACCGGTTCTTATGCAGAACCGAAAATGATTTTTGAAAAATACCAGAACCGCGCGAAATTCCTAAGTTTCGGTTCCGAAAACGGTTCTGGTGCAATGTGTGTGCGAAGCGCTGGAAGCGTATCCTTTCATAGCGAGTGACAGCCAGTGTTGCCAACTCCGTGATTTTCCCGCTTTCCCGTTTTCCACTGTTGCCGCGGGCTGTGTTTCATGTCCGCGGGTTGAAACGATTGCGCAATTGTGCGGGTTTTGTTGTGAAAACCTGGCAACCCTGGCTCACCTCATCATGAATATTAATTACGTTGCCTGCCGCTTCCAGGAGTGCAACGCAGTTCAGCACTGAAAGCCCTCGCGCTACACATTTACGGTTTTGCGTCAGATATTTTCTCGTTGACCACCAGCATAGCGAAGAGAAAGTCACAAGTATGGATTCATTTCCAAAGAATGAATGATAATGAAGCAAAATGTAACACGTGAAAAGTTAATAACATGCAAAGGAGGCTGCACTAGCAATTTGACAAAACATTTGCTACAGCACAGAGTGCCACAGGGCTTATATATATATATATATATATATATATATATATATATATATATATATATATGTATATATATATATATATATATATATATATATATATATATATATATATATATATATATATATATATATATATATATATATATATGTATAATATATATATTTGTCAACCGTTGAGTCACCATGGTTTAGGTAAGCGTTTAGGCACAATTACCTTTGTAATGCTGAATTGCAATTTATTATTTACAAGTTCACTGAATAACTGAATTACTATTAAATTAATATATAACTAATTAATAAATATAACTAATAAATATAATTTATAACTTGGTTTTATTCAGAGACAGAGAGATAAAATGTAATAAGACAATTTCAGAGGTGTTCATTTGAAAAAAAATGTGTTGCAAGAATGGCTTAATTAATACTGTAATATATGTACAGTACAGGACTTTTTTGACATTGCCAACCTGTAAATAAATTTTAGAGCAAGTAATAAACACAAAATGGATTGTTTGAGTTGCGTATTGTGCCTTTTTCCTTTACCACTATTTGTTTGATAATTTTAATGGAACCGGAATCGGAACCGGAATCGTTAGGCGGAACCGGAACCGGAACCGGAACCGGAAAATTTCTCACGATTCCCAACCCTATTCAGTTTGGAGTTCAGGAGATTTTCTTGACCAGGACCACAACCCTAAATGCATTGAAGCAACTGCCATGTGATTGATTGATTGATTGATTAGATAATTGCATTAATGAGAAATTGAACAGGTGTTCCTAATAATCCTTTAGGTGAGTGTATATTAAGACCTACTGTACCACACGGAACATATTTAATGTTAATACATCAGGTGCTTTTCCACAACTGTTAACCAAACGTTCACTTAAGATATAACAGATAATGTTTGCGTGAAGACTCGCCAAGACAGATATTTTGAAATACTGTATTTCTGTGTGTATATCGGGATTGCATGCTGTCTGAGGCGTCTTTGTGCGCACACTTTGGATCTGTCAGTCAGCGTGAGTAAGATTTTGTTTTGTTTACATCAGCATGAGTTTGAAAATCACATTTCATTGGTTCAGACTCATGCCATAGAGATAATTTGCAATGAATATTCATAAAGTTGGAATGATGCGCTTTAAAACGATACCAAACTTGGTGGTCGAGAAGCGAGCAGAAAACAGCATTTTTCATGGACAAAGGAAGTTTCCTCTCAGAAAACTTACAAATAAAGATACTTTTAGATGTTTAATTGCTATTTGGAGCACTGTGATCACCAGACGAGGGCTTAAAGGGGTACTTCAGCGCTGGGAAGACGAATGTGTATTTAAACTGGGTCATTTATGTAGTAGAAATGTAAAATAATTTTTTTATTTGGTGCCTTCTAGACTGAGAAAAGACAGAAATGTATTTTTGTCTCATGTGGATGAAAGACAACAACTCCCAGAATGCACTTGCTTCGCTGCCCAACGAAGTCACTCCCAAAGCAACGGCCACTGGTTATCACTTGCCCACCATGAAACCGCCCCCACCATCTTTTTGATTTTCATAGTAATAAAATAATTTCGTTCAGTTAGAGATAGACACTACAATTAAAAACTGAACGTGTCTTCCTGAAGTAAGTACAATTCATCACGAGAGCGAAGAGCTGAGCAGTCATTCACGGCGTGTGTCCAGTCTGCCGTGTTTTCAGATCATGCCTATGGAAGCTTAACTTTCATAAGAATTCATTGAAAAGTTGAAACACTCACTTTGCTCCGCACTGCTCCGTTATGAATGAACGGAACTAGCTCCTGCTACTGTCTGTAGTCTCTAGCCTCTGGCCAAAAAATCCTCAGATGACGCAAAATGACGATATTTGCGTCATCAGAGTTTTTTTTCCAGAAATAAAATGCATAATTCTCTCGTCTCAGGGGGACATGAGGGGGGAAAGTACGATAATTTGAATATACTATCGGGTTTCAACTGATACAAAGCTTAATGCTAATCGTCGCTGAAGTAACCCTTTAATCCACTCATTTTTGTGAAAGCCTCAAATTCAAACAAAATGTACATTTTGCCTGTAGCTCGAAATGATCCTGTGCGCATTCCGACTCATTTTGCCAGCAAAGATTACCCAATAAGAAACTATCTTCGTCCTAAATTCGATATTACTTACTGGTTAGTTAAGCTTGTTTCCATATTAGTTAATACTAGTAGCTGAAGTGTTAATGTAGTATTACTCATTTGTCCTGCATTACTTCCTGCATAGTTACCTCTTAATGACGGACCATTATTCTAAAGTGTTACCGTTATATTTATAGTTATCATTCTTGGTGTCAACGGGCCTTAATTTGTAACCTATTTAGATTCTTACATACATCCATTCAGCCGATAAAGGATATGAATGCACCAGGACCTTGATGGAGATTCTCCTCAATGGATTGAAAGGGCTCAAAATATACAAGGCCGGCGTAGCATTAAAGCGGAATATAGTCTTCCCACGATTCAATACTATAAAGGTCTGAAGCAGAGAAAAAACGGATTGTTGTTACAGTGCAACTCTTTTCAGATCACAAGGTTTCACAGGGTGTTATATAACTACAGACAATGATACACGTTCTGACACCAGACTAAAGTCCTGTTGACAGTCTAAATGCAAATAACAAGCAACACAAAGCTAAATGTTTCCATTTTTTTTTTTAAATCTTCATTCACATACTTTTTGGTTGCTGTAGTAGCTGTCCAGGTCCTCCAGCGGGACGGACGACATGTTGGGTGGAATTTCTCCATAGATAAAGGGCAAGGATTTTCCCGCCTCCAAATCGCTGTTGGGTTTGGGCCCGTTTTCGTCATCATCATCAGGCCGTCTCTCGCCTTTGGGCCGTTGGGCCGCCTCCTCTGTGATGCGGCGCTCGATAGCAGCGAGAGACTCAGGCACGAAGGGCCGGAAGCTGTCAGGTCCGGGTGGAACGAGCAGCTGAGCAGCCATATTGACATCCTGCTCTGGTAGCTGCACCAGCTAATCTCCGGTCACTCTGGGAGCTGAAGGAAGGAAATCACATGTTCAAAACACAGTCTTGCGAGAGAAGATTGATCATTCCAGTCTTTAATTTGTATGTATTGAGGCAATCTGTGGCAGTTTAAAATATGAAATTAACCAATGTCAATTTATTTACATAATCAGCATCACACTGGAGAATCGGGAGAAGATTACATACCAGTAAAGAGGCTGTTAATATTCATGCAGTGACATTAGATGCAGCTTGTGTGTGTGTGTGTGTGTGTGTGTGTGTGTGTGTGTGTGTGTGTGTGTGTGTGTGTGTGTGTGTGTGTGTGTGTGTGTGTGTGTGTGTGTGTGTGGGCATGTTTTCGTGAAATATCAGGACACAAATGTGTATAATGACATGGGTATGACATAGGTATTACAAAAAGAGGGTGAAATATGAGGACGTTCCCCATGTCCTCACTTTTCAAAATGCTTATAAATCACACAGAATGAGTTTTTTTCACAGAAAGTGAACTGCACAGTCTCCTGTGAGGGTTAGGTTTAGGGACAGGGGCAGTGTAAGGGGATAGAAAATACGGTTTGTACGGTATAAAAACCATTACGCCTATGGAATGTCCTCACATTTCACAAAAACAAACGTGTGTGTGTGTGTGTGTGTGTGTGTGTGTGTTTACGGAACTGGATGGTTGTACCAGCTCTGTATGTTACAGTAGAGCAGCAGTGCCTGCGGGCCACCAGACATAAATAGCCAATCTGGCTTTCTGCCCTGAGTGCTGTGGCCAGACCTGTGAGCGCCTACTGGGCGTGTACTCAGAGCAAATCAGCTACAGTCCCAGGGGCTCCATGACCCCTATGAATCCCCCCTCCCCTTCAAGATTCACTGGCTCAAAGAATAGAGATATAAGATATAGGAGGGGGGGTATAAACTATAGAGATGGAGAAAGCAAGAGGGAGAGAAATAGATGACTATGAATCACAAATTTTGGGTCAGTAAATTTTTTTAAAGAAAGTGAAGGATCTAAGGATTCTCAGTACCAACCTGTGAAACCATACAACTATACCATTTATCATTTAATCATTAATTGATATTATTATTATTTTATTTATATAATTTATGATTTAATCATTTTATTCTTACTATTCATCATTTTATGTTTTTATATTTTATATTACTAATGATTTATTTTCTATTGTTGTTTAATCTTATAATTGTGTGGTTTTAAAGGGGACCTATTATGCAAAATTCACTTTTACATGGTGTTTGAACATAAATGTGTCGGCAGTGTGAACGTACACAATCACCCTATAATGGTAAAAATCCACCCACTCTTTTTTTTAATCTCCATAAATCATAAGCAGTGTCTCAGAACAAGCCGTTTGCAGATTCTAGCAGTGTGATGTCACATATGCTTAGGCCCCGTCCACGACTGCTGACAGACTCTGTCCTATTAGCATAGACCCCGTCCTAAGTGAGCTGTACACAGTCCGCCATGTTTATCTCCTCGTCGCCAGAGCATTTAACTGCAGCATTCAAGTAAGACATTTGTTCTTATTAAAGCTACTAAAGTTATTCTGTCAATAGCAGTGAGGGATTTTCTGTTTTTCTTTTGTTGTTTGATTCATATTAACAGCATATATAGCAGTAGGTACTGTATATTACACTGCTATCATTTCAATACACAGATCTAATATACACATGTGTTTAACCATCTGTGTTTATGTGTTTATGTGAACTTTGTGTGTTGTTTACATAACCTTGTGTGTATTTGACCGTTTAAACTTAGTTTAATACCTACGAGACGCGCCACCTGACAGCCAGCTTTCTGTGTGCGTGCTTCGGATTTGTGTGCGCTCAGAAAACCATATATCAGAACAGAAGTTTAGACTTTTGTGGCTTTAAAACGCATGCAGATAATAAACTTTCATGATGCTGAAGAACTTTAATGTCACGTGACGTGATCGCGACCATGTATCCGAGGCACAAGCTATAGGCTCTGTGAACAATCATACTAAAAATACATTTGAATGTGTTGAAAGTTATGTTAACTTTACTCTGTGACTGTGCGTTCGCTCGGTGGCTGACACTTGTTGCAATTTATTAGAATATCATACTAATAAAAGCTGTATGACTTGTGTTGCTAAATGGCATGCAATTCACTTTAAAATATATATGATAGAGAAAATTCTGCATTCCTGCTACTGTGGCTATGTTAGCCAATTGACCAAGTAACTAGTAAATTGTGCGCACGATTTACTAATTCATTCTCTCGTTTTATAAATCAGGCGCACAATTTACTATTTTGTTACTTCGATTTGCTAAAATGTGCGGACGATTTACTACTTCGTTCCCTCAACTTGCTAAACCGTCCACACGATTTACTAATTTGTTCCCTCGATTTATAATTAATGCACATGATGCACATTAGCAAATCAAGGCAACGAATTAGTAAATCATGCGCACAATCTATAAATCGAGGGAACTAATTAGTAAATCATGTGCACGATTTCGCCTACTATTTTTTCCTGCATGTCATGTGTGGGGCTCCGTAGTACGATGTAAGTACACAAGTCAACAAAATATATAACATTGTTCTAGTGGTTTTTGGATATTTGAATATTATTTGTCATCATGACTAAAAGATAAGAAAATGTCTTTATTTCAAGGTTTTTACATCACAGGATGATGTTTTAAAGCAGTAATTTTCCATTGTTTTTCCCTTGGTATAACATTTGTTGGATTTGTACTGGTCAGATGAAGTCTGAGCATTGAAACATAAGATTATTCAATAAACTCTGCAATCTTTATTATCATCTCCTGCTTCTGCTCTCCTCTAGCTTTCTCAGTCAAACTCTCAGGCTGATAGAAGACTGTTAATAGAGTTTTGGGGTGCCAGAGAAGACTTTCTGTTAGCAGGTCTTACTGGTTTTGGACACCAGACAACTTTTGACCAGATCCCGGCGTCCGGAGTTGGAATTGACATTTTTGACATAGGGAATCCATTCAATCTAACAAAAGCAAATGCAATAAATTGATCAAAAGTGACAGTAATGACTTTTAAATTGGTACAAAAAAAATCTATTTCAAATAAATGCTGTATGAAGGTTCTTTGGAAAATGATCACAGTTTCTAAAAAAATATTAATAACTGTTTTCACCCTTGATAATAATAAGAAATGTTTCTTAAGCACCAAATCAGCATATTAGAATGATTTCTGAAGCATCATGTGACACTGAAGACTGGAGTAATGATGCTGAAAATTTAACTTTATCATCAAATAAGTTTTAAAATATATTACAACAGTTATTTTAAATTGTACTACTATTTGAGCTGAATATTGGACTGGGTAAACCCAGCCCGATCTGCCGGCGATTTGATTTCGCCCTGCAGCTCAGGCTGGAAACCTGTACATATTTCTATCCTGCTTCTGTTACAAATTTGCGGGGACCAATCACAAACCGGCCTATCCACCTGGTGCGCTATTGGCGGGTTTAACACAATGACGGATAGAAAAGCGATGGATCGTTGGTCTGATTGGTTGAAGGACTATCCAATTGCGTACATAGTCATTTGAATTATGCCCGTTGATCACGCCTCTTGTCGTCTTGTGCAGTAGAAAATACAAAGCAGACTCCCCAGACCAATGTTCAATCTTAAAAGATTGAGCTTGGTCTGGTGATAGCCAGACAAGCAGAATATTACGCTTTTTTACTGTATTTTTTCTTCCAAGAAACATTTGAAAAAATCCGACCCCAAACTTTTGAACAGTAGAGCACATAATCGTAGTGCTAGTAAAAGATCCCACATTTTATTACAAGGCTATCTGACTGAATGAATGTCCTACATTGCATAGTTTAATGTCATATGTCCATTTATTTATTAACTATATCACATAACACATAACTCACACTGGAATCCAGTTTGGGAGATAATAATAACATTCCTGTGAGTGGCACCTGAGCATGCATCTGGCTTTCTAAAATGGATTATGAAATTTAACCACCCCTCCCCCCATTTATTCCCATTCGAAATGGTGAATCTAAAAAATGATGCCCAGATTCATGTTAAAGTTCGAAACCTTATTAAAGATGCCATAATTGCAGGCATAATTGCATAACATGCAGGCTCCATTCTTCTTTTTTCAGACAATACCATTCATTCAATAATTTCAGTTGACAGTAAAAAACATCTATAAAGCAGTAATTGTTTTATTTAATATGTAACAGTAGTTTCTAGAATTTTCTATAACTACGATTGCTTACACACAAACAACAGTTGACACTGCTCCAAACCACCCACGATGCAAAACTCTTAGTCCTCGTCCAACTGAAAAGTTATAGTAGTTGGAATAAACACATTTCACCAAGCCAAATGAAAAATCAATAGTACTAAAAACATTTTAACTCACTGGATCCTGCATAGATCATGCACTTAGATAAAATGCATGTATAAACCAAACAAAACATGCTATGCCTTGCCCTTTTGAGGAAATAACTACCACATTAAAATAGCAGAGGTGAAAAAAAAACAGTTTGAGAACAAACATCCTTATGCAAATCTGAAAATTGCATGCCTGGAATATGAAGCATACGTCAAATAACTCAATACTTATGAAGCTATACTAATATAATCAGTAGAAGCATAGACTTAGTTTCTTGGTGCAGTAAGCTTTTTGACCAAGTTGTCTGCATTCATTTGAAAAGTGCTTTCAATGATTTCAAGACTAAATATTTCAGGCTGCCCTCGCCTGCTCTGGGCTAGATTTCAGTTCACAACTGTGACTAATATTCGTCAAGCAATTGTTTGTGTGCGTGTGGGTCTGTGAGTGAGCACTGTGAGTAGTCTCTCCCTCCCTACCGTCACCCAGCCTGTTCAGCCTGTTCCCTCTGAGGACAGAAGTAAAAAACAACTCCCTCATCCATGCATCCACCCATCCAAGCACTCATCCAATGATCCATTTATTTAACCCCCCTTCCAAAAATGAGCCAACCCTCTGGAGAGCCATTACTCCCAGCCCCATCTCTAGGGTCAAACCAACCCTCAGAGAGGAGGTTTGGGGATATTTGGCACAATTTAAGTATACAGTAGGCACTCCTGGGTAAAGTACTACTACTCACAATTTTGATGAGCTGTCAAACTGAGAAATTTAAAAAGCTCCTCAGGTATCATAATAAAGTTGCATGTTACATCATAATATAGAAACATGCTAAGACCATCAGTGTAAAATATGCCACCTCAGTGGATCCTGCACGCTACTCCAGTTTAACAGGATACTCAAAGATTTTGACAGTATGTCATGGAGAAGGTGGATTCAAATATTCCAGGCCAACTCTGGGCATCTGTGTGTCTGAATTTCCCCTCAAACCATGACAGTCATGCATACATATTTAGACACCGCATGTGTTATAAAGACTGTATGTATATGATTTCTGACAGATGGGGGGGGGGGGGGGGGGGGTGACCGTCCACACCTCACACTAAACACCAACACGTGACATGTCCGAACGCTTTCTAGTCAAGAATGTGACATTTTCCTCAACTGTGCGTTAAAATAGTTCAGCTTCGTCGTGGGTAATAGGGATTCGCAACAGCTGCTCTCCGTGGTGCTGAAACACAGGTGCGCGCGCTTCCGCCTTGCATGGGCTCAGTTCAGGTCATCCGCCACGCGCTTCACGTCATTTTCGCATACAGTTCCCGAGACACGTTGACTCTTACGTATTGAACACACAGGTGATTCGTGGAATAAAATAATAGCAAATTTCATCTAGCATTATACATGTGCAAATAGAACATTTATAAAATGGTTCTCAATCTTTTTTAAGTCTTCAGTCTGTTTTAAGGGGGTTGTTTATTTGGATTTCACTGATTGGTTTAATATTATTGTTTATAGTAAAAAATAAAATGTCAAACCGCGAGTAACCTTCAAAATGGAATGGCGTTAATTTGAGCGTTTTCTTATAAGTAGCCTGTACTGTTTCAACAAGTCAAACATTTTAAGTACCTCGCAGGATCCACAATAAACAAATAAAAGGTTGTAATCGAAAGATGATGTTTATTTGATTGTCCTGAGTGGTGACAGAAGCCCAAGGTGAGCTCGAAGGCCCTACCTTTATAGATGAGGATTCATCTCGAGCGCAGGGGCGAAGCAGCTGTCGCCATGTTGACGTCTCCTTTTATTTCTATTCCGCAGGCTCGAGGTCCACCCAAAACACAACGAACTCAGAACATGACTGTTGCGTACCATTTACACGGCCATTTCTAGAGCTTTGTGTCAAAAAAACACCACCTGGGGCTACAACAGATCTACATTTGCGACCCTAACTACACCGATTGAGGAACCGAGATTGATGTAAATCCACGTAACGAGGAACCCACCCAAAGGGTTAAACGGTGTCTAGGCGACAGAGAAAACGTTTCTGGGCGTGCCTTTTTCACTGACCAAAAATGAGTTTCGGAGGCATAAAGGTTCGTATTAGCACCGCGAATTGGCTCATAATGGTGTTTTCGGATTGTGCTTTTCACCCCTTCTCGTGTACAGCCAGTGCGCGACGGTGGGTGGGTGTGGACATGTGAGGGAAGGAGGGGGTCGCGTTTGCTCCTCTTTTCAATGACAACCATTATCAATATAATTAACGTGCTCGGTGGAAATGCCAACGTCTTATGAAATCCTCAAAACAAGAGTTATTATTCCATTAAGCTTAAACCAGTCGACTGCAGCCCTTCGCTCAAGCTCATTTTAATAGATCAGCCAAATTCAGCACCACCATCATCATCTCCATAGGCAACCAGCGGACAGAAACCCAAACATCTGTCCAGATTCCCTACATTCACAAATCCCGTGTAAAACCCCTGATATGGCTAAGAGCGATAATGCCAGCAATCCAAATCCCGTTTAAACTCCTTATATGTGCCTGGATGATCCCAATTACTGTGCAGACATATGCCTCATCCTCTATGATCTTTGTATGGATACGATTAATTATTTTGTTTTACGTCATTTGATCAAGATCACATTGTGTTTGACGTAAAGCAGCAAGAGGGTGACCTTTAAATGAATGCACCGTCATATTCTAAATCTGGACATTAAGGACATTAAGTCCTAATCACCAACTGTCTTTTTTGTTGACGTTGAGGTAACGTTAAACAGCCTATTTATAACAGCCATACATTTATATTTTCACGAGCCTGGTCCTCGCAATTGTATCTGCTGAGTTGTAAGGCAATATATGATTAATATTTGCCAGGCCTTTCTAGACGTTTCTGAATTGATCTTTTACTCACCATAGCAATGCCTGTCAGGCTCGAACCTGGATGACGGTGGGCTCCAATAACTTCGTTTTTACCGTTAGTTCCTCCTGTTGTGTCTTTCCTCCCACTAAAACGCGGTTGTTGTCAAACAGATTGAAAGGACGCGGCGATGTTTTTATCCATTGAAAGGCGCTCTCAGCTGTCGTTCGTCTCCCCAAATATCACGGATGATAGTCGCTTCCGGTTATCGGTGGCTTGGGTGGTGGGAGTGACGCGTGCGCGAGCCTCACGACTCGAATCCAGAGTCAATGCACAGAACCTGCACGTGAGGCCCAGGTCGACGACTTTTACGAAAACACGAGGTTGCACAGAGGACAGATATCTAACATGTATGAAGTTTAGCATTTTTGAACATTAGTTTTCCCATTGTTTCGTGAATTGCTTTGTTTCACCTTTTTTTGTCTTGTTTAAATTAATCTGAAAAGGCTATAATATGGCATTTAAATGGCAAGTTGTGGGGCATGTTGTCACAGAAGGTCTTGGCCAATAACGGCGGAAACGCCTTTTATGTGCCTATGCAGAAATTGACTTAATAGATCTGCCCTGATAAAGAGAACTATTAAGTCCTTTTAAAGGGATAGTTCACCCAAAAATTAAAATTTGACATTTATCTGTTTACCCCCAGGCCATCCAAGGTGTAGGTGTCTTTGTTTCTTCAGTAGAACACAAATGGAGATTTTTAACTTCAACTGTTGCTGTGTGTCACTCATAGAATGCATGTCAATGGGGTCTAATTCTATTAGGGAGAAACCCAACGGTATTTATATAATTTTTTACCTCAAATACAAAACACACAGGAAGTGATGTCTCTACACTAGATCGTGTACATTGACCTTCTTTCCCGGAAGTGCTGCGCTTTCGGGGCTGTTGGACATGGTGTTGTATTTGAGGTAAAAAATGATATAAATACTGTTGGGTTTCTCTCAGAAACCGATCGTTTCGTGTCTTAAGACATTAATGTGTCATCACGAGCCGCATGGATTAATTTGAAGTTGTCTGTGCATGGTTTTTTTACCCTAATAGAATTAGACCCCATTGACATGCATTCTATGAGTGACACACAGCAACAGTTGAAGTTAAAAATCTCCATTTGTGTTCTACTGAAGAAACAAAGACACCTACACCTTGGATGGCCTGGGGGTAAGCAGATAAATGTCAAATTTTCATTTTTGGGTGAACTATCCCTTTAAGTTTAATGCAGATAATTCTGTGTCTAAATGTGAATCTTCTTCATATTACTTTTACACTTTATTTTATATCCGTGTCTGTGTTGTCTGCATGTAATCATTATGCACTCAGAATATTGTCTCATGTTTCCATGCAAATGTAATGAGACCCAGACTCAGAGAGGACAAGCAGATAAATGTTAACAATGGTGTGTATTGTGCAGATCAGAGGACAAGCAGATAAATGTTAACAATGATGTTTATTGTGCAGATCAAACAGGTGAGTATTGAGATTAACCAGAGCACGTGAACACTGAATCTTGAAAGGGAATCACAGTCTTTGTCTTCAGCAGGACATGACGTGACAGCAGGAGTGGAGAGATGGATCACACACACCTCGTCTGGGTAAGTTAGCTGGTAATCTTACACTTGCACAGGTAATCAGGACTGAAGACGCTGGAGACACGAGGGAGTAGAAACATACACAAGAGAATTGCAAGAGATATGCTGGAGCATGGGAATGCAGTTAAGTATATACTGTAAAAAAATATTTTCATGATTTATCAAAATTTTTCTTTTGTCAAATCAACTTAGATAATGAATGTGGTTCAGATAACATAATACTTTGAGTTTCTGTTGAATAAACCAATCTCCTTCATTGTATTAACTTAACATTTTCATTTCAATTAACTCGATTTTAAGGCAACCAGGTTACTCAATTTTTTTTTAAGTTAAACCAACAATACTTTTTATTACAGTCCTTGCTCAAAGGAGACCAGACAATGAGGTGATGATCAGAGACAGGTGCGGGTCATGGCTGAATGAGTGCAGGTGAGAAGCACAGGGATGCTGGGAAATGTAGTCCAGGGTGTGAGTGAGGGAGTGTAGCCGTGAAGGAGGACTAGTGCACTCGTGACATAAACATGACTTGATTTCCCCATTGTTGTTTTTCCTAAATTACCCTAAACGTACTATAAAACAATGGACCACATTTATACATGAAAATAACTACCTATGTTCTCTAGGGATAAAAAGCTTAAAGGGATAGTTCACCCAAAAATGAAAATTAGCCCATGATTTACTCACCCTCAAGTCATCCTAGGTGTATATGACATTCTTCTTTCAGACGAATAAAATCGGAGTTATATTACAAAAGTCCAGGCTAATCCAAGCGTTATTATAGCAGTTTTTGAAGTCCATAAAAAATGCATCTGTCCGTCAAATAACGTGCTCCACGCGGCTCCGGGGTGTTAATAAAGGCCTTCTGAAGCGAATCGACACGTTTGTGTAAGAAACATATCCATATTTAAAACTTTATAAAGTTACGTTTCGGCCGACCACCTTCCGTGTTCAATTAATGGAAAAAGTGTTGAAAGATCCTCTGCCGATCGAAAGACTAACGCGACCAGGTACGCTCGTCCTGACGACACGTACGCATCTTGAGTTTCACTTTAAACTTTCAACACTTTTCCACGGAAGGCGATCGGCTGGAACTTTACTTGATAAAGTTTTATATGCATATTTTTCTTACACAAACGCATCGATTCGCTTCAGAAGGCCTTTATTAACACCCCGGAGCCGCGTGGAGCACGTTATTTGATGGACAGGTGCATTTTTTATGGACTTCAAAAACAGAGCAACTATTACTGCTATAATAACGCTTGGATTAGCCTGGACTTTTGTAATATAACTCTGATTGTGTTCGTCTGAAAGAAGAATGTCATGTACACCTAGGATGACTTGAGGGTAAGTAAATCATGGGCTAATTTTAATTTTTGGGCGAACTATCCCTTTAAGACAATATTAAAAGAGATTCAAATTATTTTTACCTCAGCCTATCCACTACATTTCACTTTCAAATATACATGACAGGGTCATTCAATATTATTGTGTTATATAGTTTAGGGACCGAGATTGTTCATTCCTCAAATCCTCGAATTCACCACACACGGTCAAAATGAATAATCTTTATCCATGCTTGAAAGAGGATGCTGGCGTGCACTTCACCTGAGGCATAGGAGAGGCACTCTGCTCCTAACAATGCGCCGGCGCCCCCTGGTGGCGACAGAGGGGAATGGTAGCGCTTCTTATGACACCTTCCCTATCGCATGACCTGACTTCTTTAATTGCTAAGAAACTTATCGGGTTCTCTTCGGATGTTCATTAGATGTTTACTATGGATGAATGCACTGGTAAATGTATATGGTCTTAGTCGTAAAAATAAACACCCAGAAAATATCAGTGATTTACTGCATTACCGCACTGCTCTTTGCCAGCCTCGCGCCTCCGCAGGGCTTGTGGTGATGCATGACGCATCGCGCTGGTTTTGACATTCACTGAGCTTCCCTCATTAAGCGCTCTCGCCCGCGGATTGTCATCGAGGCATAGGGCGTACTGAAGGATCACCAGTCCGCTGAGTGGACAGAACACGGGTAAACTCTCTCAATGGAGCAGCTGGCTGTGACAGAAGTGTTTACCCTGCCGAACGAACAAGTGAACAAACCGATGCGTTCAGTGAAAGGTCCTAGATTCCTCAGCTGTCGACTAAACAAGCGATGTACGCATTTATAAATAGACATTTAGATCAATGTTAAATGTGCAGGTTATTTTAAAATGACTGTAAAAGTAGTTTGTTTAATGTGTTTCTTCATGTGGGCACCTTTGGCCCTGTGGAATTTTTGAAAATGTGATGTGTTTGCCGTTTAATAATAGGTCTATTATGTGATGTCATTGACATGGAATCAAAATAGATAATTCTTATTTTCTGGAATATTGCAGTGTTTATTTTAAATGATTTATCCGTGCATATCATTATTTAATGCAGCGATATCTTTTCTCTATTCTTCTCTGATGACGTGTTTACTGGCGTGAGGGCGGGACAACCTGTCACTCATATGAGATAGACCAATAGCAAACCACTACCATCCAACTAATTTCAGATGGACATCATTTCACTCGGATATAGCCTACATTACAATAGGGAGGAAAAGACAAGCACGCAGCCATCTTTAGAATTTGGTGTTTGAACTTCCGTTTTTGTTGTAGCTCTATGGCATCGCTGTCAGAGTAATTAGCTGATGAAGTGGATTTACTTTATCTATTATCCAAAGTTATCATGAGCTTTATAATGTTTGAAGCGGACATCATAACAAATATCAGTTGACCTGGAAGATTTTAAAACGGGCGGTTCATTCATAAATCGGGGTGTAACGATACATCGTTAATCGAGATATCACGATATAAAAATGCGACAATATGTATCGTTGATGTAAACGATATGATCCGTGATATATTAAGTTGTTTTATCCAAGGCTCAAATGTATTTATTAAGGTTTAATTCACCTACAAATGTAAATTCTGTCATCATGTACTCACCCTCATGTCGTTTTGTTTAACTTCCAAACACAAATGAAGATATTTTTATGAAACCTGAGAGATTTCTGTCCCTCCATTTAAAGTCCATTCCTCTAAAACTTAAAATGTCCACAAAATGTCATAAAGGCATCATAAAAATAACGAATCGAGTGGTCTAATCCAAATCCAAGTCTTCTGAAGAGACATGGCTTAATATGATGACCAGATTTACAATGACGTGCATTCTGTAGGCTAGTAAACACAGATGATTATTCCGAGTATGATTATTCAAACCAGTATAGATGGTTTATTCTTGTATGAATAGTACATTAATAGCGGGAGAGGCAGGACATAGCAAGCATCGGGAGAGTCTGTGTGCGTGCGGCTTAAGACTAAGAGATCAAATGCCTGCATTGAAAACGCGAGTAATGCGTGAAAAAAAAAGTGTATCGTATTGTAAAAAAATTCTTTATTAATTCTTAATTATTTTCTAAATTCTTTAGACAGAGCGTATTTAGGCCACGCCCACACCGGGGGGGGGGGGGGGGGGGGGGCAATCCAACGCTCTCCATTGACTTTGCATTGCGTGAGGCTGCCTCATTGTCATTCGGACTTATAACAAAAAACAGAACAATGTCTAAAAGCTGAGATGTGACAAGGTGTACAGCAAACAAGCTAAACAACACAGAAAAAGTTTTTATAAGCTGTCGACCCCAAAAAAACGAGCGTTTAAGGAGACAAAAGTGGATACAGGCAATACGAAGTGAAGCTTCAGCAGGAACAATGGGTACATTTTGGGATCCTGACACTCAGTATGCCTCAATATGTCTATGTGTGCAGTAAACATTTTGTCACTGTTAAGTCAAATATCCAAATGTCAGTATTAAATATTATATTTCCTGTCGCTGATTACGTTCCCCTCTAGTCGCCGTAGTTCTCAGTGTAATATGACCCGTCGCGCTCTGTCTCAATGGCCTGAATCCACTTTTTTGTCCTTAAACGCTCGTTTTTTGGGTCAACAGCTTATAAAAACGGCTGGGTTTTTGCTTCTGGGTGTTGTTTAGCTTGTTTGCTGTACACTTTGTCACATATCAGCTTTTATACATTGTTCAGTTTTTTGTTATAAGTCCAAAATGACAAGGAGGCAGCCTCCCGCAATGCAAAGTCAATGGAGACGGTTTGAATAGCCCCCCCCCCCCCCGGTGGGCGTGGTCTTCAGATTATGACGCGTGTCGCTCTATCTCTATAGTGAGTTCTGTATCGCGATTTGTATCGAATCGTGACACTAGTATATCGTTATACCCCCTATTCATAAATCCATAAGATCTTACCTTCATGCTGTGAAAATACAAACCGGAAGACAATACACAACAAGCACTTAATGCATGATGCGCTGACCAATCGGTGGCTGACTTGAAGCAGTGCATGCCTGTTAGAAATGTTGTCCGACTTGAGGCAGCGCCGACGCCACGTGACTGTGTGTCAACAAAGTGCCGCGAGAGAGATTCGAGCAGCCGGCGGGTGCATTTTGCGCAGCTTCTCCAGAGCGGCTGCAGGAGCTCTGATGACGACATAGCTGTTCCACGATTGGCCAGATTCACCGCATAACTTCGACCACATGTGTTTGGTGTTTATTCTAAAACCTTCAGTTCCACTAATGCTCACAAATCAGTGTTTTATAATGGTAAAACCTCTTTTCATATAGTTGCGATGTCATTTTGTCATGTTTATAAAAATAAAACTGATAAAAAATGTAGACCCCACTTCATTGCTAGTATAGCAATGCTATACCTGCTGTTCAAAATATGTTGAACTTTATTCTTGTACAAACAGACGCTGTATTAAGCAGTACATAAAGTATTACATGACAATAATGTCTCTGAAACATCTGTGTATTTGACAAATATTGCATTTATTTCACTTCAGCTGTGATAAAGTATGCAAACAGCGCAGTGTCACTACAGGAAGCAGAAAGTGTCCAACTTCACGTCTCCGTTTGCAGCTACTCCACCGATCGGTTACATCCAGCCGCAGCCGATGTAGAACACACCTAAGGTCTAGCAACTTCTGTTTCATGACAACTTTAAAAATAAAGTTTCCAAAAGTTTTTTTTTTTTGCAGAAATGCCACAGAAGAACCGTATTTCCCTAAAGAACCTTTCAATGAAGAGTTCTTCAAATAATTATATTAACATATATATCACTTCTTTATAAAAATATGGTTATATGTTGTAAAATATATACAGGCATCCCATAATACCATCACAGTATTTTTTTACAGTACATTTTTTGCCAACCACAGATGCCAGTTTTATTACTGTCAGTTTAACTTTAGCGTTAGGACATGAAAGTGCTCAGAGGTGAAGAAAGACCATTAAATGACCGTAAAAAATGATATCTGAGACATATTTGAGTTTCTTTAAATGCTACATGAAAACTACAGCATCGTTTTTTTTCATTAGATTAAAATGGGCTAAATTTGCTAATAAATAAAATTCCCTAAATATAGGCTAGTCCCAGTGTTCACACACTGGACAATTACATTAGCACTAAAGTGTGGTAGTACATGCCTTCATTAGAATGGGCATGCTGAATATTTCTACTCACCCCTTTGACACTGAACACACACACACACACACACACACACACAAGTTCATGAATATCTGTTCAGATGCCAGAATAAGCACATGGACTGAAATGTAAACAGACACATGAGAAAAGATTCAAGGTCTGACTTTTCTTTGTGGAGCTGGCCACTGGTCAGAGGATGTGTGAAATAAACAGTCGACTGAGAGATGGCATTATGACCTGCTGCAGGAGGAATAAGGTCATGTTATCAATGTGAAATGTAAACACATCTTCACACAAGGCTATGTGTTTGCGCATCTCACTGTGTGTGTGTGTGTGTGCTTCTTTGATACAATGAAACCACAGTCCTTTAAATGACTAGAGCATACTTAATACATAATTACTGTGATGAGTCCTTGACCCTGTTCTTCAGGGCTGTGGAGTAGAAACCCCCTTGGTGCTTACAAGACAAACAAACTAAACGTTTCCCCCATGTATGACTGAACTAAATGACTGCCGTTCTGTGTGGCCCGTCTGAGCAAGCAAGTGTTGAAATGAATCAACTTGCAGCTGAGACTTTAAACACTCTGAGACAACAGACATCCACAATAATCTGATTACTCATCCCTCATGTGATTAGCCGCCAGAAGTTCTTGAAGATTCCTAGTGCACTAGTGTTAATTCCTAGAAGATTCCTAGTGCACACGTAAACGCAAGTAGCTTGACCCATTCACGACCACGTACAAACTTTCTCTTCACAGCTTCCTTCAAACAATTAAGACAACATTCCTAACTTAACAACATATATTTTTGTTATACTATTACTCCTTTTAAAGTTGTTTTGAATTTAAAGTTGGCATGAAATGGAAGTCGCAATAGTATTTTCTTCCTGAAAAGGCTTCTTGAACAAGTAAAAGTGGACTTCATTTTGACCATCTGGGAATTGATTGGATGGTTGTGGTTTGCTATTGGTTGATCTCATGTGAGTGACAGGTTGTCCCGCCCTCACGCCAGTAAACACATCATCAGAGAAGAGATGGTTGCAAGTGGGAGGTAAAGTTGTTTTGATTTATAGATTATGAGAACTCATGATTTAAAAAAAAAAAAAAAAAGTTTATAATGAATGCGGTATTCCATAAAAAAAAACTAGATTTGTTAATTTTGATTCCATGGTGACTTTAAGTTCATTTAAATCAGAATGTCAACTCAATGCTCTCTCTCTCTCACACACAAATTATGTGTTATGCAAAATTCATGATGATGTGATGGTTCTGAATTTTTAATAAATTGCTATTTTTTATTTATTTATTTAAATAGAAAAACATCTGTGGGGTTTATATATGTTCTAATTTTATTGTGTAATGTTTGAATAGTAATGTATGACTGTTGAAACGTTAAAATTTAAGAATTATAAACCTCTCTCTCTCTCTCTCTCTCTCTCTCTCTCTCTCTCTCTCTCTCTCTCTCTCTCTCTCTCTCTCTCTCTCTCTCTCTCTCTCTCTCTCTCTCTCTCTCTCTCTCTCTCTCTCTCTCTCTCTCTCTCTCTCTCTCTCTCTCTCTCTCTCTCTCTCACACACACACACAGGAAACAGATTTGTTGATGTCACACACAGCACTGGGCATGTCCATAAGGTACTGACAACACTAGAGGATTACCAAAGCTTGTCTTTGCATTCTCTCTAAATCTTTACTCATTTAGTCCTTCTTTTATTCAGAAACGGCAGGTGTTTGAGGAAACCGCTAACAGAAGACTGTGGTAAGGACAGAAAGGTAAGGACAGAAATAAGACACAGGTGCCACACATTGTGAAATATGTCCAAGCGCTGAATAGCCTACTTTATGAGCTACAGATAGTACTTAAGTTAATCCTGCTGTAATGTGACAAACACTTTTACGTTGTAGTGAATGTATTGTAAGTAACATTTTGTGAACATTTCGGATACAATAAGAGTAAAATGAGCAGTTGTGGGTTAAAATATATCTGAATAAAAGAACCAAATGTGTATTTCGGAATGAATTTACCGAGTGTTGGCTAGCCATGCGCGCACCAGGTGCACGTGCGTTTGGCGTTTGTCGAGTTCGTTCTCGTGGGAAATTCACACAGTTGATATGCATTACTCCGCTTTGCATGGATGATCAGTGCCAGGGAGGCGTGAAGTAACGCTCACGCCCAGGTTATGATAAACGTGAAGCTCCAGCGAGCGAGCACCAAACACACCCAAAGGCGTTGGCTACCAAACATTATTTTTTAATTTTCGTCACTTTCAAGATAAGTGCTTCTTATTAATTAAACTGCTTTTGTTTTAATCCAGGAATGTATAATCAGCTGTGACTCGGACGTCATTTTGTGTTGGTATGTAATGGCAAGTTCCACGAACAGGGTAAAAACATGGTCTGAAAAGTTATCACAATTTTGTACATGTTGGAGTGCACTTTAAAACATTGATTTGTGTTATTTTAGAACATTAATTAAACCTAATATAAAAAAGTTTAAGCTTTTAATTAGATAAAAATGCTCCAGGGTGCGGGTTGCAAATTTCAGAAAATTCAAATTAGCCTGGCCCCAAAATACTGGTTTGTATAAAAATATTTGTTCACTTTTCATCCACTATACCTTGAGTTGAATGGTTTGATTGTAGTCAAAACCGTATTTTATGTGAAACTATACACTACAGTTCAAACGTTTGGGGTTGGTATAAGATTTATTATCATATTATGAAAGAAATCTCAGTTCACCAAGGCTGCATTTATTTGATTCAAAATACAATAAAACATTAATATTGTGAAATATTTTGTCAACTAAAAATAACAGTTTTCTGTTTTAGAATGTTATGTATTCCTGTGATGGCAGCTGAATTTTAAGATGGTCTTTTGGAAATCTTTCTTATGTGCTGATTTGATGCTTAAGAATCATTTCATATTATTATACAATTTAAAAATAGTCATGCGGCTTATTATTTTTGTGAAAATCTTGTAAAAAAATTGCAGTTTTCTTATAACATTATAAAGGTCTTCACTGTCGCTTTTGATCAATTTAATGCATCCAGAATAAAGATATTTTCTAAAAATCTTACTGACCCGAAACGTTTTGAACGGTAGTGTAAAAAAGTATTTACTTGTCTGCCGTTTTATCATTTTTATTGTAGGACACAGCTGATTGTGTTTTAATAATTTAAGTTAAGTTAATTTAATAATTCTATTCATTACTAAAGCTGGATATTATTTGGAGGGGGCTTAGAGGCAATTAATGTGTTAATTTAACAACATGAAAAGTAGCTAGTTTTAAAGTTAAAGCAAATCCAATATATTACTGATTTATTGCTCCAAAGAACATGGGATTTGCTTTTAAAAGTAAAGCAACTACAGTTAAAAATCTGATTCCATTTCTAAAAGGTTCACGGTCGATGGAACATACCTGGAAATTTCCTCTGCACAGCCCTAGCTGAGACACAGAAAGGTTTTTTCACACAGGTTGGTGATGTTATTCATCATAAAGCATTCTGCCATGAGTGTGTAATAGTGGATGCCATAAATGCCTGTGTTCCAAATACTATACTACCAAAAAGGCAAATCCATGAGTGGTTGTATCTGGATGGGTTTTCTTATATCATATCTAATTGGATCAAAGGTGTTCTCTGAATGACTTAGCCGTTTATTTTTCTGCTTCATCAATAGGACAACCCAAAATCTACAGTGTCATCTGTCCCTCATACTACCTACAGCACACACCATGGATCCCCAAGAAGATCTCATAGACAGGGACATTCCTCTGACTGTACTACTCCCAGGAGGACAGGAGACCACAGCCGCAGTGCATGGCAGGTGAGCGAGAAGGAAAAAATAATTGTAAAGCACATTTTCACCAATAATTTCATTGAAATGACTGTCTGGGTGTATGTGTGTATGTTTGCGCTTGCAGTAAACCAGTTATGGATGTTCTGGTTACGTTGTGTGCTCAACACCACCTCATTCCATCAGATCATGTCATCAAGCTTATCTCCACAAATCAAAACCACATCAATTTCAAGCCCAACTCCATGATTGGCTCTCTTGAGTTTGAAAGAGTTGTCCTGCAAACTAAAGGAAGTGAGGCTAACAAGAAAAAAACTCATATTCCTTTGGTAAGTCTGGTTTATATCCATCTTATTTCATAATTTTATCCTGATTTAAAAAAAAAAATGTTTGTGTGTCAAATATTAAGCAGTTCATCGAGAGTTACGTACCCTTATGGTGGATCAAAAGTGCAGGTTGCGGCATCTGAATTGTCATACTTGTATAGTAGGTCACCCAGGTTTACTGCTTCATGAATGCTGCTTATTTAGACATCATACTCTTTTGACAAACTGCTTTTTGCATACTATATAGTAGAGAATCGGGCATATTGTGACTCAGGGTCAGGGCCTGTCCAAATACCCATATTTGCGGTCTTTGCACTTGACCAATTGTCTACTTAAATTACGTATTTCCTGTATTTGTGCAAGTAGGCGTGAAGACCACAAGTGTGTGTAGAACATTTGATTACCTGGGACACACTTCAACTCCACACAGAGACGCATTTAGCTGTATACGTTAAAATTTTGTACCGTATTAGCGTTTCGTCCACACGGATCTGGCGTTTTGGGAGCATGAAAGCGATATTTTTTGAAATCGGGGGTCCGTTCTTCGTACCTCGCTAACTCAGTTAGCTGGATTTGATTGTTGACGATTTGGCATGATCTTGGATTGTTTGGTTCCTCGACGCTCATCCTGGACTTGCTGTCATAGCAACAGGTCCGGGCTTATTTCACGTAAATGGGATTAGATTGCATCTTTTTAAGTGGCATTGATACTTAAAATGTGTCTTTTGTGTGTAATTTGTCAAGTTTTTTGCCAGGTGGCTTTTTTAAAGGTCCCATGTTTCCTGTTTTCTTTAAGCTTTGATTGTGTTTACAGTGTGCAATATAACGTGTTCATGTTTCGCGTGTAAAAACACACAATATTTTTCACACAATTTAATTATCTGTATACCGCTGTTTTCACTGTCCTAAAAACGGCTTGAGGATTTCCTTATTCTACGAAGTCCCTCCTTCAGAAATACGTAAGGAGTTCTGATTGTGCCTGCGGTTCCCGTGTTGTGATTTGACAGCAGCTTAGCGCACGTTGCCCGGAGAGGTCACGCCTCTTACCATAACGGGGAGATGCATGTGCTCAAAGTACAGCGTCCCTGAAGGCCAAACAAAGGTGATTTGACTCCGGGATGAAAATAACAGCGTCTCGACGACATGGCGACAAACACATTCTACAAACCGCTACAAACGCAACGCTTCCTCTTCTCCACGTGGGAGCGCAACAAGACCACGCCCCCTTTTTTACGTATTCTTGTGGGCGGAGGTTAGTCAACAAACTGTTCTACTGACGTCATTAAAGCAGGATGTACAGGCATGTAGTCCAAACCGGCCGTTCGCTGTAGGCTTTGAAAGGGAACTTCTGTTAAATAAAATATCTCGCTTGGCATTGAACTTTGAGCTTTATCATTTTACAGGTATTATTTATGCTCTAACGGCAACATTACACACTAACTAAAGTTTGAAAAATGGGATCACGAAGAACAGGACCTTTAATTATATGATGTCATTACGTTGTCTTGATGCCAGCCAATCGCTGCAAGGCTGATCGTTGTTTCGAGTATCAATGCATCTGCCCTCTTCAGGGAACACAAGAACGCGCAGTAATCTTGGATAACTTGATCCAGATATTTTAATCCAATCCGCAAATTTGTTTGAAGAATCAAATTAGCCAGACATCAGTTATCATGATTAACAGATCTGGGAATAAATCTGATAACGACACCCTTGCGTTTTCGTGTTTACAGCCAATCCGTATATTTTGTGAAACGGCGATGTCATCACACCACGTCCCGCCAAGACTAGAAGGGAAACAACTCCCGGCACTGGGCATGCGCACATCAATATTGCGTAATTTAATTACTGTATTTGCATTATTGTAAGGGTAGGTTTAGGCGTTAATAAAACACATCTGGTAAGTAGCACATTTATTTATTGTTATTTTATTGCCTCACTTCTTACCATTGCTGTACCCCTTCTAGCCACAACTGGGAATGTTTTCTTCGACATCTCACGATTTTGGGGCACGTGAGTTCCCAAATATGATGCATGATGGGATTTGCTTCGCTTCGAATACTGCTCCGAAGCAGAGTTGGTTTAGTGTGCGTTCAGGGCACTGCGCTTTGGCATTTTTAAGACATGGGACAGTCTTACACACTCACTTTCTGTCGTGTGCAAGTGCTCTCAAGTGGCCAAGACCACAAGTGTGGTTATTTGGACAGGCCTTCTGTTTTCGTTACTGAAAAATCCAGCATTGCTGGTCACTGGAATAAGATGTTTTGCATTCTGGGACCAGCATGGGATACACCAGCTCAGTTTCGCTTGAGAACAGCATGACTATGCTGGTCCACCAGCTAGACCAGCACTTTACCAGCTGTAACCAGTCTGGACCAACATCGGATATCATTCTGATTTATGCTGGATTTTTTTTATGCAGGGTTGTCTTATGTTACATTAGACCTGTCATTATTTTGAGCTAAAATTTTTATTTTCTAGGCAACAGTTCGTCTTCTGATAAACTACAAAAAGTCCCATAAAGCAGTAGTACGGGTCGACCCTACAGTGCCACTGATTCAGTTAATGCCCACAGTGTGTGAGAAGTGTGAGTTCAACCCTGATGCCACCATCTTACTAAAGACATATCAATCAGAGGAACCCCTGGATCTCACCAAAACGCTGAATGACTATGGAATCAGGGAGCTGTATGCCAAGGAAATGCAAGGTCCGTAGTATGATTATGTAACACTGTTACATACTACAATGTACTATAAAGCTTTTTTGTTGCATACTAAAGTATTATTAATCTTTTGTAGTTGAGTTTGATATTTTTTTCTTCTTAAAGTGGTACAGACGAACCCTCCTGTTGATCCTATATCAGCTCCTAAAAGTACCAAGCGCCAGTCCAAACAACCTAATTTTGAATCCCAAAAATAGATTTGTTAACCTGCTCTTTAATATAGCACTGAACCAACAATTTCTGCACTGCTCAGATTTGTCCACGAAAGTTTACGCTTGATCTATGAGGCTCTTTTGTGTGTGCCCAGGTGGTGAGGAAGAACCGAAAACACCAGTCAATGAAAAGAACCAGAGAGAGAAGGGAAACAAAGGTTTCTTTGGTTTATTCAAGAAGAACAAGAAAACACCGGAGCAGGTTTGTACACCTGTCTGGTTTTGCAGTCTGCAACCTGCTGGTTGTCATATTCAGGAATATCATAACTGAACTGTAACACTGTAAAACACTTGTGCAGGTCGACCCATCTGTCTCTGCATCTGTTTATCTTTCAGCTTGCCTTTGCATCTGCTTATCTGGTCTCATGTTTATGGACATTAATTACATTTGCATATTGAAATTATATTCCTTTGCTGTAAGGTTTTTTTGTTTTGTTTCTTCTTCAGGCTGGGAGTGACAGTGCTTCAACATCTCCTGAACTGAACGGCCAATGTGCGGACAGGGTGAACGGTCTTAACGGCCACTCGAACTTACCCATGGTCCCTGCTGACATGCCAAAGAAGAGACACGCTCCAAAGCCTCCTATGATGGCATCCCAGAGTGTCGCCTGTGGGCTTCACACCAGAGATTCTGACCTATCAGAGACTGACCCTGCTGGAAAACAGGTGGGCATGCCATGTGGGCATCTCCATACCGGTCCAAACCTGAATCAGCATGGAATTAATGTGTTGGTTTAGCAATGAAATGGAGGTTCAAACTACACCGTTAACATCTGTTGTTTGTTTGTTTGTTTTTTTACTTTAGTCCTTTTATTATTAAATTAATTTGTACTTTTGGTCATCCAGTATTCATATTAGCATGCATTAGTGTCATTTTGGTTTTATTTATATACTATTATAGTATTCATTGATTATTTTGAATTGGTTTTTGTTTTATTTTTAATTTTAGTATTTAAATCATAACCTCTATGTGCTTTGCACAGGGTCTGCTCAGTCGTATTTCTTCCACCGAGTCCTCCCTTAAAAGGACTAAACGGAGAGCTCCGCCCCCACCATTTGATGGCCCTGCCCCGTCTGGTAAAGATAACAAAGGTATTAATTTTTATGGAATCTTGTTTCTGCCACAGGACAAAATTCTCAAAACCTTTTTTTTTTCTTTTTTCTAGCAATTCTGAGTTTAGATATAAACTCAAAATTGGAGGGGGGGGGGGGGGGGGGGGGACTTCAGAATTGCGAGTCGTAAACGCACAAATGCGTGTTTTTAATTTTATTTTCTTTCATTCATTTGTTCATAAGTGTTGCAGTTTTCTGTTTATGCATTGTGAATACTTGTGTGCCTGCTATTGCTGATTTCCTAGACACCAATGTTAAGTTGAAACTAAAGCGTGAGGTAAGATGTAAATAGGAAAACATTAAATACACGTAAAATGTTTTACAATAGAAATGTTAAATGACAGAATGTAACATCCAGTAATGCAAACAACGCAACTTTTTTCTCAAATATGGCCATTTTGTATTGAAAATATGGTAATTTACATGATTCATGTAATGTGACGAGACATATTAGGCATACAAATGAAAGTAGATATGTGCATATTTGCATGCAAATAGTTAAAAATGATTATTTCCCAACTAGAATTAGACCTCGAATTTCCTTCACTGTACTAATTTTTATTTTATGCAACCCCCCAGTGTTCAAGACATGGTATTTACAGCCTTGGCATAAAACTATTTTTCTGTTTTCCCCAATTGTTGGATTAATTATTTGCTCTTGTTTTACACTGTCCTACCAGGAGGGGGCGCCTAGCAGGCAGCACATCCTTTCCTCTTCTCCTCCATGCTTGCTTCTCTGTTCCTGCTCTCGTCGGTGATGGGCTAAATTTCCTCTGTTTTTTACATAGCCTTTATGTCTTATGCACATTGCACTCTGTCTTGTTCTGTTGTTTAATTTATTTCCTTGTTTAATGTCTGTCTCTGGCTTGGACCATATAAAGGTTGAAATGTAACCTTGTTAGCAAAACATAGTATAGGGGATAAACGAAAGTAACACACTCAGGACAAAACAGTTTGAGTCAATTTATGACTTGTATAAATGGGTTTCTATGTATGTTCTAGTGTCATTTTAATGTGAAGTCATTCAGTGTTTATCAGGCAAATCTCTTGCACTTTCTCACAATAACTGTGCCTTAACTCCGAGTTGTGTTTGGCTGCTCAGTTAGACACCGCTCCCAAGATGATTGTAATCAGTCTTTGATATATTTATCAACATAATTGCAGTTCAGCTTTATTAAATGTTAATCATGTCGATGTCTTTTTTTTTTTTTTAAATGTCAGGTGGTAAGGGATGCTTTTAAGAATTAATCTTAAATTATTCACATTTCAGGGATTCTAAATGAATTCATCAGCCACAAATAAATAAGTTTTAATTAAAGCTGTTTAGTTTTGTTATTTAGCTTTTTGCTAGAATCATTTTAATGTTATGTTTGTCTTTAATGTTCTGTGTGCTTGTCTTTTGAGTTTTTTCCCTTCAGAATTTCATTAAGTTGTTTGTTTTCGTTTTTGCCAAATTAACTTAATTTGCTAATACTGATTCATATTTGAATAAATTAAATAAAAATATATACTGTACACTGTGCTGTTTGTGTTGTTCCAAGGTGCTGAATGAAAAGGTTAGTTCAACCAAAAATCTAAATTTTGTCATTAGTTACTCGCCTTCATATCGTTCCAAAAGCGTAAGACTTTTGTTCATCAAGCGACGAGAATACTTTTTGTGCGCAAAAACAAAAGCGAGCTGGCGTTCTGACGTAGAACCCAGAAGTGTTGCACTGTGTTTACAACGTGAACAGTGTAGGAGACAAATACAGAAGAGAAGAAATTGTTGAGTAAAGTCGTTATTTTATTAATCGCTTCATAACATTAAGGTTGAACCACTGTAGTAACATGCACCATTTTAACAATGTCTTTACTACCTTTCTGGGCCTTGAAAGTGGTAATAACGTTGCAGTCTATCAGGGCTCAGAGAGCTCTCGGATTTCATGAAAAATATCTTAATTTGTGTTCCGAAGATGAACGAAGGACTTTTGGGTTTGGAACGACATGAGGGTGAGTAATCAATGACAGAATTTTCATTTTTGGGCGACCTAACCCTTTAAGAGGTTACAGATGAGATGGTTTCACAGATAAACACAAGACACCCTCGTGAAAACAATTGTGTCTTTGTCATAACACTTTGTTTCACTTCAGTAGCTCAAGGGGACGACAAGCGTTCAGACAAATACAGAGCTCGCATGGCTGACCGCTGCCCTGCAATCACTAAAGTTATGAGCGAACTTGTGGAATCTCTGCAGGCCCGGCAACAGAGAATGCGGACTTCTGCAAAGTATGTTCAATTTGTCTGGATCCAATTATTCATTATTTGCACTTCCTTGGAAATGTACTCTAAAGTTAAGTTCTAAAGTAAATTTGGATGGTTTGTGTGAGTGTTTCGGTCAGGAAATATCAGCCAGGAAACCAATTCTTCCTATTCAATTTCCTCTTTAGTTCTTCTATATCCCAGAACCAACCAGCAGAAGATCCTTCTACGGGGTTGTTTTCTGAGCATCACACCCCTGAGGCTGAGCTTAAGGCACTTCCTGGCTGTCAGCTGCTGAGCAGCCCCTCTGAGAGAGAAGGTTTGACCACCTTCACCGTGGTTCCCCAGAGACATCAACCGAGCAGGCAGTGCTTCGAGGTGCCACTTACATTACAGTCACCCGATGCTACTAAAGCTGAAAAAGACCTGTGTCCTGGAGACCCAGATTCCCTTGAGAACTCCACCACAGAGTCTTTGGAAGAAGGCCAATCTGAACTTTTTAGTAGTGGGGGCGAGGGTTCAGACAGAAGTGAGCACTTATCAGAGGTTCTACATGTACAGCACCTGGAGAAAGAGAATCAAGCTTGGACGGACATTGAGAGTGAGAATTTGGAACTGAAAGATGAAGAGGACCAATGTTTTCATCCAAAAACCGTTGAGCTAGAGAGTTTTGAATCCCTACCAAGGGGACAAAGTAATCTAGAACATTTAGATGGTAAGATGCAGAGTGTGCAACTAAGAGACAGTTGGGCTTGTCCTTCAAAACCAGCTAAACTTTCTGACGGGTCACCAATCGATCCAAATACAGGCCCTGTTGAGCAAGAGGAGATGGAAGAACATGCTTCGGTGGAGACTGAAGAAGACCAGGACTGGGTAGAGCAATACAAAGAGAGGAGAAGGAAGTTTCTAGATGTCGATGATGGTATGAAAGAATTTGATGTTTGGGGAAGGATTCAAAGAGAATTTACTAATGTGCAAGAAATGGATTTTCCCTCTCCGCCGCCACCTGTCCACTGGGATGTGAACAGCGGTGAATACAAAGAGGATATAGAAAACGGGAGCGAGCAGGAAATACAGTCCTGTGATGAAGATCTTGACAAATGGGCGAACGTTGATCTGAGTGCCCACTCTACACAAACTAACTCGGACACCTCTGGTGCTGAAAACAATTGCTTGACTCCAGAACCTCCTAAACCCCCCTTTGTATCTAAACCACATTCAAGCTTTGACCCTTGCCCTCCAGCAGCAGCGTCTCTTTTTGCCTTGGCTGTATTTCAGAAGGCCATGCGTTCCAAACCAGGGCTGGACCCCAACTGCTGCAGAAGACGAGAGCTACCCATGAACACACACAGTGAGTAAACCGATTAATATTAATAGAAGGTTATTAATATTAATGAAATCATCAACATTTATATGCATGTTGTGAATAGTTACAGAGAGTAATTGCCAAATTACTTTCCACATTCAAATGTCTTTGCATTGCATTTTCAACCAACTTCTTGACCCTCTCATGTTTGATTGAATTTATTGGGCCAAAACACACTACTGTTCCAAATTTTGGGATCCGTACAATTTTTTTATTCAGCAAGGATGAAATTAAATTAAGGTGATGGTACAGACATTTACAATGTTATACAATATTTCAATAATAAAATGTTGTTTTCATCAAAGAATCCTGAAAAAAAAAAATATATATATATATATTATATGAACTGAATATTAATCATCACAATCGTTTTAACTGATAAAAAATAATTGTTTCTTAAGCACATCAGCATTATAGAATGATTTCTGAAGGTATCACTGAAGACTGGAGTAATGATGCTAAAAAAACAGAAATAAATTACATTTTTTAAATATATTAAAATGGAAAACAGTTATTTTGAATTGTAATAATATTTCACAATATCACAATTTTTACTGTGCTTTTCATCAAAAAAATCTGCAGCCTTGGTGAGCATAAAATACATTCAATAACATAAAAAAATCTTACCAACCATAAACTTTGGAACAGTGGTGTTGTTTATCTTTTTCGTCCGACAGGAAACTAACAGGACGAAAAGGATGTATAGGCCTCTTTCGTGTGTGTGTGGTTGGTTTGTAATGTAAATGACGTCTGACACTCATAATAGTCTCTCTGTTTATTTAATGGGTATCTTCCTTCCTCTAAGCATGTTTTATGTGTGATGCAGGTGTTTATAGTTATTGATGCATTCCAGCTTTCATATGAATGTTTTGTATGTCTGTGAAATTTGAAATGACGACTTAATCCAATAATGACTAACATATACAACGTATGTAACCATACAATGTACTGCATACCATGTAGCTTCCTGAATGACGGTGTGCTATTATAATCTTTAAACCTGGGTCTAGGGACTCCCATGTGGCGCTAGGGGGTCCATAAAAATGTCAAAAGAAAAAAATAATAAATGCATTTTAAGATAAAATACAAAAAATGCGTAACGTAAAATACATTAAGATATTAAACATGTTTAACACCATATTGACCAAATTTGATGGTTCTACAGCTTCATGGTGAGATTTAAGTTAGTTAGATGAGGTTAATTATAATTTTTATTTTATGAAGGGTACGTTTACAAGACAATATACAAAACAATTCTTAGCTTTTTTCTTGTACAGATGTTGTCTTGTAACAATGTTGTCAAAATCCCTGTTCACACAGATCCGCAAAAATGACTAAAAAACGCTGTATTATGCATGTCAGGCCAGTAGTTGGCGATGTCACTTTGTAAAAGAAACACTAAGCACCTATAGACTGAACATGTAATATGCATGCGCATGACGTCACCATTTGTGTTTTTGTAGTTTACATAGAGATGATAATGATATAATTTTCAAAAACTCGCACTTCGAAACCCGTTTTCAAAAGTTTTTTCAGGCCCCTAAAACGCTGTTGTCGTGTAATTGAACAGACAAACCACATAAAGAAGAAATAAAAACAAAAAGGTTGATACATCTAACATTAGTCTTACAAATAGTAGAACAATTTTTTATTAACAGGAAACATTCTCTAGATAATGTTTTCAATAATTTGCTTTAGGCTTAGTATAGTGACAATAAAAAAGTATATTTAAATTTTAATATCGGAACCAACAAATTGTGTATATGTGTATGAATAGTATGTATGTCAGAAAGATGGGACTTACTATGGTGTTTTTTTCCCCCCAGGTAATTGATGGTCATTCTGAATATAGGATTGTTCATTTGACTTGAATGAGGAAGAGGTTTTCTTCATCCGAATGAAGAGCAGGACACACTTATCATACGATTATTTGATCGTCTTTTTAATCATTATGAATATTTTGGTTGGATGATGGAAAAACTGTTTGAACGCTTCTTGCATTTTCCTATTCTGTCAACTGATTTTCATGTGTCCTGAATGCTTTCAGAAAGGGTGATATTTTCCAGCTTTTTAATTAACTCTCACAAGAACAATATTATGCCAAGAGTTAACTTTGCCCCAAACAAATACACTTGGGGCTAAAACATGCATTTATTCATATATGTATATATTTTGTATATTAACGAAGGCTTATATTTCTGAGTTAATTTTTTTTCCTCAAATAAATTAGTTCTGAGAAACTTGCCAGGAGACTTTTTTCTAGATGTTGTCTCTTTTGAACATAAGTAAATCAAATCTGCTTGTAAAAAATCACATACAAAGTATGATTAATCATTCAGATTTGGAGATCAATATCATAGCAAAGACAGAGAGTGGGTGATGTTAGACTCCAAATAGCACTATAAAGTGTTATACCATATGACTACAAATGTCATCCAAAGCCATGCACTGATGAAGAAATTCATGTAATCGTTTACTGAAAATCTTGCTGTGCACCTTAAGTCTTGAGTCTATTGTGTGCCTTTGCATATTCAAACAGCATAAAACATGCAACCATAATGCTAAACTAAAGTATTGTGAATGTTTTCTATGTGCTGCTAAGTGGAGTGATTGTTAGCACATTGCTATGTAATTGGTGGTGAGTTCAAGGTGCTAGATGGTTGTTTTTTTGGTCTAAAGTCCACGAAATCTATGATATACTTATTCCTAGATATGGCCTAGGGTCCTAGCAAGTAGATTTAAAGTAGCAAATACTTGGAGAAAGCTGTTAGCATTCCCATTCATCTCAATGACATTTGCTCAGTTGTTGCATAAACCCCCTGGAATTACATGACCTGGAGGCTGCCATCTTCATTCAGAGATTGATCACTCACTGTCTCACACAATTTTTCAACCATATCGTCCTGCAGGAGAAAATCATATCTAGGTGCGACTTGTTTGCTTGCAAACTCATTTAGTGTAACTGTTCGGATGTTCACTAGGGGGCAGTATATACCAAGAGCGAAAAGCGCTTCTGAACACAGTGTATTGTGCAGGTATCTTTTTGTCACAGGCATGTCAAACCCTTCCCCCCCTCACTGATCCTAAAGTAACTCGCGTACTGTACCTTGCGGATCCTTTCAACTCTCAATTTCTTAATGATAAACACAAAGGTCGAATCTCAGAGGAGAGCTTTTCAACCAGCTATAGTGAAAAGTGTTTTGTATGTTTTTAGATACCATCCACTTTCTGCTAGTAACATTTTTTCCTGTCAAGACAAGATTTATAGACTTCATAAAACTGAAGGAAAAAGCTGCCGGTGTTGCTTTATTCTCTGGGCAGTCAAAGACATTAAAAGGGATGAAATTTATTTATCTTCCTGGCTTTTTGTTTGAAGAGGACTCTCTCAAGGCCGCAACAGCCTGCAGAGTGGTTGCATCTCCACCTTTTAGACCTTCAGCCATTTCAGATTTTCTTCCTCTTATTTTCAAGGCGTGTTTTCCTGCCCTCTAAGACACCTCTCCGTGGTGTGTAGGAATGGTTTTCCAACAGGCATGGCTGATTGAATAGGACACCGCTAAGCACAATGAGGGGCTTTTCATCAAATTGGGCTATTGAAACCCACGTGTGGCCGTAAACACCGTGGGTATATGTTTGCCATAGCCGGTTGGGGGTTTGGTGGGTTTTATTGGTCATCTGACCTATGCATGTTTTCTATCTTATAAAGCTAGTTTTATCTATATGTGTGTAAGTATGCTGAGGGAACTGATTGAAATGCTCTCGCATTAAAATATGCACCTTGTGCAAAGTCCACTGGTGGTGCATGAGATGGAGGAAGCGTCTAGTTCTCCCTGGTGGACTGGTGCCTTTCTCACCTCCCTCATCAGTATTCCGGCAAGTTTGTGGCGCACATACTTCCTACTGGTCACTGAAGCCAGATCAGCGCTCCCCCAACCCCCGCGCAGCACAGACACGCCCGGCGAGAGCAGTGCGCCACGCACACTCATGAATACTGATCACCTAAAGCCCTAATTAACAATCAGAGCCAAACTTATTTACATAAAGTCTGTCTCAGATGGAACAGGCCTCAGATGAAGCTGTCAGACAGATATCTACACTTAAAAATCCAGTGAAATCGGTTAGACTTTGATGGGTCGTTGAGTTCACTAGCACAGCAGCTTAAAAGTAATAGTTTTAGCCTATGTACATATAGTCTGTATCATAATATATCTTATCTCTGTGAAAATTTGAATATGACTTAAAATATATGAACATGATAATTCAATAAGAAATATACAAATAGGCTACAGTATACATACCCTCAAATCTTATTTGCTGAGAGGTCTTTCAGGTGCTGAAATACCATTTCATAATTACCGTAACGATTCTGAACTGTAAAAAGTCTTCACGTGCCTGTTGAACTTGTAATTACAATGTGTAAACTCACCCTCAATTTGTTCCAAACCTGTATCAATTTATTTCTTCTACACAAAATAAATTATTTTGAGGAATATGGGTAACCAAACAGTTGATGGGACCCCACTGACTTCCATAGTATGGGAAAAAAAATACTGTGGAAGCCAATGGGGAGAATTTTGTTTAAACATCAAATATGCAGTTTATTTATAAAGATATAAAGACCCACTAAAAAACAGCGGCCAAAACAGTGGCCTTGTAAGACGCAACCAAATTGGGAAATCGCCATAACCATGGAAAGTATACTACGTCAAAGATATTGCGATACGCAGCGTATTATACATATGAGATTGACCTGAAGAAAGTGTTTTACATAATACTTTTACTTATAATAGAGTGCATTAATGCCCACTGACTTTTTCAGCAGCATTGGTTCCGGAAGTATTTTTCCCATTCATTTCTCCAAAAAAAGTATTTGTTAAAGCGTAATAAGCCATGAACCAAGGCAACCAGATATGAGGTGAATCATAATATTACAAACTTTGATTGGAAGCAAAAAAGCATTTGAAAATCAGACAGAAATACAAAGGAACAAGACTGTGTACTTAAAGGGTTAGTTCACCCAAAAAAGAAAATTAGCCCATAATTTACTCACCCTCAAGTCATCCTAGGTGTATATGACATTCTTCTTTCAGATGAATACAATCTGAGTTATATTAAATAAAAAAGTCCTGGCTAATCCAAGCGTATTCAAATTACGGAAAAAGTGTAGTGCCTCTCGCAGTTCAAAATGCTTACGCTATTACGCTAAGTTTTAAATATGGATATTTTTCTTACACAAACGCATTGATTTGCTTGAGAAAAAGAAGCAGTTATATGACAGACAGATGCACTTTTATGGACTTCAAAACGATGCAACAATTCACTGCCATTATAATGCTTGGATTAGCCAGGGCTTTTAAATATAACTCTGATTTTATTCGTCTGAAAGAAGAAAGTCATATACATCTATGAATTGAGGGTGAGTAAATCATGGCCTAATTTTCATTTATGGGTGAACTATCCCTTTAACGGCTTTAGTGAGGGAAAGAACTACAATCCCATGAAGCACTACGAACAGCATACTCAAATTAAAAATGGAGAAATATAAAAATACGATTTTTATACAAATTAGATTTTATTTATATATACAGTGAGGAAAATAAGTATTTGAACACCCTGCTATTTTGCAAGATCTCCCACTTAGAAATCATGGAGGGGTCTGAAATTGTCATCGTAGGTGCATGTCCAATGTATGATTTTTTTAACTATTTATTTGTATGATACAGCTGCAAATAAGTATTTGAACACCTGAGAAAATCAATGTTAATATTTGGTACAGTAGCCTTTGTTTGCAATTACAGAGGTCAAACGTTTCCTGTAGTTTTTCACCAGGTTTGCACACACTGCAGGAGGGATTTTGGCCCACTCCTCCACACAGATCTTCACTAGATCAGTCAGGTTTCTGGCCTGTTGCTGAGAAACACAGAGTTTGAGCTCCCTCCAAAGATTCTCTATTGGGTTTAGGTCTGGAGACTGGCTAGGCCATGCCAGAACCTTGATATGCTTCTTACAGAGCCACTCCATGGTTATCCTGGCTGTGTGCTTCGGGTCATTGTCATGTCGGAAGACCCAGCCTCAACCTATCTTCAATGCTCTTACTGAGGTTGTTCCCCAAAATCTCGCAATACATGGTCCCGGTCATCCTCTCCTTAATACAGTGCAGTCGCCCTGTCCCATGTGCAGAAAAACACCCCCAAAGCATGATGCTACCACCCCCATGCTTCACAGTAGGGATGGTGTTCTTGGGATGGTACTCATCATTCTTCTTCCTCCAAACACGTTTAGTGGAATTATGACCAAAAAGTTCTATTTTGGTCTCATCTGACCACATGACTTTCTCCCATGACTCCTCTGGATCATCCAAATGGTCATTGGCAAACTTAAGACGGGCCTGGAAATGTGCTGGTTTAAGCAGGGGAACCTTCCGTGCCATGCATGATTGCAAACCATGACGTCTTAGTGTATTACCAATAGTAACCTTGGAAACGGTGGCCCCAGCTCTTTTCAGGTCATTGACCAGCTCCTCCCGTGTAGTTCTGGGCTGATTTCTCACCTTTCTTAGGATCATTGAGACCCCACGAGGTGAGATCTTGCATGGAGCCCCAGCCCCAAACCGAGGGAGATTGACACAGTCATGTTTAGCTTCTTCCATTTTCTAATGATTGCTCCAACAGTGGATCTTTTTTCACCAAGCTGTTTGGCAATTTCCCTGTAGCCCTTTCCAGCCTTGTGGAGGTGTACAATTTTGTCTCTAGTGTCTTTGGACAGCTCTTTGGTCTTGGCCATGTTAGTAGTTGGATTCATAGGGCCCTATGATTTCCGCGATCACCGAATCGCGGACGGAATCGCGGAATTGGCATATTAACGCGGCATCTATTGTTAACGCGGAATTTCCCGGAATTTGACATATTTGGAATGAAATGCGGTTTTGTGTGGGAGAAGAACGTATGTCTGGGGAAATGCAGACCGGGGGAAGCAAATTTGGGCAACACAACCCCTCCCGTCATTTCAGCTCCTCCTTCAAAACACTGAAAGTATGGCGAAGCGGCTCCACGGCTCTGCTTTCGTCGGCGAAAAAGTTAAGAAACTCAACAATAAGCCCTCAGTACCGAGCCGAGCAGTTCCCTCAGGGAGTGCTTGCTGTATTTTGCCTTGTTTTTAATGCACTTTAATGAACTGTATGGGAAATAATGCCTTAAATGAACTTGAGAGGAAATGAGATGCGCGGGTCAGCGCGTCTTATGTTGCCTTCACGTGCTCTCGGAATTATCGTAATATACAAGTTTCCTAGGTAAACATTGCACATGAACGCCCTCACATTTTGAAACTTGAATGCAATACGCTCGTAATCACGACTTCAGAAGTCGGAATCATCAAATTTCCGATAGCACGTGAAGGCAGCATTATCCACATCATGTTTGGCTGAGGTAGCTCTTAAAGTGACAGTAGCACTGATAATGTCTGTCATTAATGTTCAAAGAACAACGGGAACAGAAGATTGTAGCTTTAATGATGATTAATCTATATTTCACTTATTATTTATGCAGTTAAGAAAGGTGTTGATAACTTTATTCAATTTCTGTGTAGACTATGTCTGAGAGGGAAGGCCACAGGCAAATATAACATTTATTATAATAGATTTATGTAAAGATTGTTTTAAGTTCAATTAAATTAAAAGTTAAAAGTTTTTTTAAAGCCTAATAAATGTTGAAATTGGTAGCTTTCGGTTATACTGTAATGTAACGTCATCAATGTTTCATATAGACATTAATATCAATGATACTGGCCTTCATTCATAAAAAGATGCCATTACAACACACATTTAAAATATACTGTCTTTAAATTGTTTCTAAATTAATTTGGAGAGTAACTGAAATTATTACAATATCAAAATATAAAAAACTCCAATGTTTTTAATTGCAATTAATCATGATTAATTACAGAAAAAAATGTGATTAATTCTTTTTTTTTTTTTTTATCAGTTCACAGCACTAATATCTAGTTGTGACTTGAAGTGCTTAGAGTGCAGTATTATGTTGCAGTATTTGTCCTGAAAAGTAAATGTGATGTTTGTTACCTCAATAAATTTAAGGTCATTCCTATTTTATGTTTTATGTTCTATTATATTAACATTAAAAACACTCTTTTTACGACTAAAATAATAGTTAAGGGTAAAAAAAACTGAATTCCCAAAAATTAAAACGGAAAAAACGGAATTTGGGAAAAAATAAAATGGAATTTGGGAAAAAATAAAACGGATTTCATAGGGCCCTAGATTCATACTGATTGTATGGGGTGGACAGGTGTCTTTATGCAGCTAACGACCTCAAACAGGTTCATCTAATTTAGGATAATAAATAGAGTGGAGGTGGACAATTTAAAGGCAGACTAACAGGTCTTTGAGGGTCAGAATTTTAGCTGATAGACAGGTGTTCAAATACTTATTTGCAGCTGTATCATACAAATAAATAGTTAAAAAATCATACATTGTGATTTCTGGATTTTTTTTATAGATTATGTCTCTCACAGTGGACATGCACCTACGATGACAATTTCAGACCCCTCCATGATTTCTAAGTGGGAGAACTTGCAAAATAGCAGGGTGTTCAAATACTTATTTTCCTCACTGTATATAGGATAATTATATATCTAACGTACGTCATATAATATTGTAACAATATATTTTATGTTTATTGCAAAATATGCATATATTGAAATATTTAATTATTTTGAGAGACAACTTGATTATGTCATTCGCAGTGCTTCATGGGTCTTTTGGCACTCTTTTGACTCTGATGGAATTTTCGGTACAGCATCATGGGTAATGTATTTTTTTTACCGTGAATTCCACTGTTAAAAAATTACTAACTGAATTGACAGCTTCAGAAGCAAATATCATCAATTAACAACATCGTAGCTCACAGTAAGGCTGTCTTTAAAGGTTTATAATTTATTGGTAAAAATCATTTTCTATATGGAGAAAATGATTGTAGTGATGTCATGATTGACATTGGCTTCACTGAGTGAAGTTGTCAATGAGGCTCCAACTGAATTTTTTCTACATTTTCGGGAGGCGACTAGAGCTTTAACTTTCATTTCTACATTTCCATGACTGTTTATTTCACACCGACATAATGAATTGTTCTGCATCTGCGGGAGTGTGGGCGGGCTTTTGATATCGCGCCTCTACTTCCTGCTCTCTACTGCGCAGACTCCGGTCCCGAGGTCACTACTGCGCAGACTCTGTCCCAAATCTGCAAAAGATGCAGTGTTAATTTTGACAGCAAATTTTGATTTAGTTTTTGTTTAGTTAGTCTAGTTCCAGTCGACTAAATATCATAAGATTTTAGTCGACTAAATCTACAGTAGATTTAGTCTCCTAAAATCTAATGAGTTTAGTTAAATTGTAATACATTAAGCATTTAAGCATTACATAAACGACTGTCACTTGAGCTGACATTTTGACATCATTTTGTTTTTGACATAAAAAATACACGAAAGAGAGCTCAATTCACTTTTTTGTTTGTTTTTTAAAAATATCTATATCGTTTTTATAACTTTGTATTTCTGTTTTAGTTAGTAGGCCATATCAGGTTAAGCTAAAGCTTCAAATAAGTTTTTTCATTTATTTTTTTAATTTCAGTTAACATTTATTTAATTTCAAGTAAGTAAGTTTTTTTTATGGCTTTAGTTAACTACTATAACCCTGATACTTTATTGAATATGTGTCAAATACTGGTCTTTTCTCCTGACTATGAATTAAATGGGAATGAAATTACATACAGTTTATTGTGTAAGCAAAAACTAATATATAATGCATGACTTTTAATTATAAACAAGCTTGAAATACACATTGACTCTTATTTTGAAATGTCTGTGCCTTACTATTGCTGGATGCTCATTCAAGTTCAGAGGAGGGAGATAAAATTTGCATTGTTACAACCGTCTAAAACATATTACTATATAAACATCGTAAAGTAAACTTGGTCATTATTCATCAGCATTAGTTCGTAAACAATTGCCTGGCATAAATGTGCGCTATTCATTGACTGTGAACCGCTCTGGAGCACTGTATTGGGGATGCTAGAGCGTGCAACAGCGCCGTGTTTTCCAGCGGTTAGATCAGCACGTTCAAATCAAATGTGCGCATCTGTTCAGGATGTCAGTTCTGACTGGATCTCTTCCCTCCCTAACATTTTTGTCTCGTTTTTATTTGTTGACGAAAATGACAGTAGGTTTTCGTAATAGTTTTTGTCATCCAACACTTGTTTTTATTTAGTTATCGTCTCGTTTTCGTCATTGAAAAAAGGTTGTTGACGAAAATTATTCGTCAACGAAATTAACACTGGCAAGATGTCAGCGCCATATTCAGACATCCGGCGGCTTCACTTTTCTTCAGCTGAAGAGAATGAAGTCGTGTCGTCCCTATTTTTTTACGGTCAATGGTTCGGACCAATCAAATTGTCAGGGCGGGCTTTATACGATGATGGACAGAGGATCAACAGTAAAGTAAGCATTCACGTCACCAAAGAGCGCTTGGGTTGAATTTGTTTACTAAACGGAGAACTTGTTCGTATATGCATTCACCTTTACTATTTCTCTCAAAAATTATGATCATGTTGGCAAGTACAACGTGTATCCTTAAATTCTTTTTACAACACCAGCAAAGATCGTTTACACTCATCTTCTTCTTCTACTTCTTCCAGCGTGCGCGCAGTTGAGTTCTGTTGACAACTATGCGTCGCTCAACATACGCCACTTACTCCGTTGCTCTGATTGGGTCTATCCAATTGAATGCAGAGGCATTTTCGCCCCCTTAATAACAGCCCAATGGAGCAGTATCAGACTCATACTCTGACTAGAATCTGAGTGTGACGACGTCAGGCTAGCAACTCAGCGTTCCTTTGTTACTAGTTCTAAAGTTATATTTTCGTCGAATTCGTAACGGAGGCTAACTGTCTCAACTGTTTAACTGTCAACTTGAGATTTGAATCTGTGGCGGAAGTAAGTAGGTCCACACAAGGGTGTTTTAAGACACCCCTTTATTTATTTACACACTTGTGCCATCGAACTGTTGTATAAATGCAATATCACACTCGTAGTCGCACAGGATATAGCTTTAAAGTATTATTTTACCCACCTGTGTGTACTGTGTAAGTTTTCATATGAAGATATGCCTGACCTTTCCGACTGTCCACAAATGTCAGTTAGGCTTTCAGGCTCGGAGCTGAGTTTCTCTTTAACATTGCCTCCCACAATCTCTGACATTTCCTCTGATGTCACCACATTCTAACCCCCACAATGCTGTGCGGATGGCCTCTCCTCCCTGCCCTTACCCAAAAAGACAGAGAGAAAAGACAAACAGACAGACACTATATTTAGTCTAGAAATGGACAATAGAACCAAGCAAATAATCACAATTTTCCCAATTTAGTTTCGTCACATTTAGTCCTGTTTTCTTAAACTATATACAAAATCTTGCCGGTTGTCTGTGTTCTTTTCTTTTTTGAATTATTTGCATTTTTGCTTATACTGCTATGAGATGTGTCAGTGTATTTGAAATGAAAACTGGCCTGATTTTTTTTTTGGTGTGAAAAGTAATTAAAACAACTCTAAATGTCAAGGTGCTCTTTCTTTTCTCAGTCTCTTTCAGTATTTATTCTTTCTGTTTTTCATTCTGTCAGATTATCTCTCTTTCATTTTCTCTGCCATTTGACACCAGGGTCATTAACATGTCACGGCTTCACTGCTAATATGCAGAAATATTCGTAATTTATGCTAAACTCTTGCCTTTTATGCGAAATGATAATCGGAGACGGAGACATGAGTGGCTCTGTAATTAGCAAACATAAGAAATGTGGATTAGAATGAGATGATGTTGAGGTTGGTGAATGGGAGCTTGACTTTTTTCCACACACTGAATGCATGGTGAAATTTTTCTGGGATGTCTTAATATGAATTATAATGCTCATCATATATGCTTATAGTTTATTTAATATACAGTGACTGATAAATTACATACCCCAATATAGCCTACTCATTCAAATGCATATATACATATGTATGTGCACTGCAATTATGATGACCATTACTTCATTCCTCCAGGCATGTTAACAAGAGAGGAAGGAAAAGAGATTAAAAAAAAGAAAGAAATATAATTCGTATTTTGTATAGTATAGGCTATGCATTACGGATTTGTAAATCTCAGAAAAACATGTCTGTTGTTTATTTCAGTAGGCCTACAGTCTAATTTACATCACCATGACCTTTCATATTAGGCTATGACAACAAAATAAAATATTTTCTCACAGCTGTTTCCAAACGAAACAACGAATGTTGTCATTTGCTACAAACAACTGATATTTGTATTTATGCGAATTCCCAAAGGATGTTTAAATCCGCTAGCTTTGATAGTGTTTAAAATGACTCGTGAGAGAGAGAGAGAGAGAGAGAGAGAGAGAGAGAGAGAGAGAGAGAGAGAGAGAGAGAGAGAGAGAGAGAGAGAGAGAGAGAGAGAGAGAGAGAGAGAGAGAGAGAGAGAGAGAGAGAGAGAGAGAGAGAGAGAGAGAGAGAGAGAGAGAGAGAGAGAGAGAGAGAGAGAGAGAGAAACTGGACTCTCAGTTGGAGTCTGGTAGAGCGCATGCGCAGTAGGGGATGAAGCTTCTCCGCTTTTTTTCGGCAGCTGGCGTGAGGTTCTGGAATTCCAACATGGCAGTAGATGTGGTCAGTAATTCTGTGGTGGTCAGTCTCTCCAGCCCTGACTTGGAAGCATTCCAGAACATCACCGACTCGGAGTAACCGCCATCCCCCGCTCTCAGCAGCACGGCTGGACGCTGTCGCCGTTCACAGGCGCGGAACAGGTAAATCTTTCACTTTGTTTGTGTCCACCAGCTGTCCGTTTGTACCGGAGAGAGAGGCCATGCCATGCACGGACAGCGCGCTCGGACACTCGGACACAGGCCCGAGAAAAACAGCGCGCAGTTTTTGTTCGGCGCAGCTCTAAATAGCATGCAATTATGGTAGTTTGGGCACTAGGCAAGAAGTTTTATTATTGGAGTAGAGTTCTATAATACGACAGCATTGATCCGTATGTGCGTTGTGTGTCCAAGCGAGAGTGACAGAGAGACATTCTCATCCATCAGCACAAATGACTATGATCTTTCTTTATAATTCTCACTTTAGCTCTTATATCGTCGTTTCCCTTGAAATACTATTCACAAGACTAGCATATTTAAATTAAATTTAAATAATATTTAATATACTATACATACATACTGCAGTAGCCTAATTAAATAAAGAAATAATACTAATGAAATCCCAATTCACAAGTTTAAGCAAAATCGAGTTATCTACATTTAAATGGATTTCTGGGAAAATGGAAATGGAAAAAATTATATTTGCATTAAATGTTCATATAAACATGAATATAAAATATTACAATAATGAAATTTAAAAAATACGTAAATTCTATTTAGCAAGTTTAGGGGGGTAAATCGGGAAGTTAAATAAATAGCATGAACAGCATTTTCATATAGGCTAGCATACTTACTGTATTTTTCCTGCTGCATCATATGTTCATCTCTTCCTCTCTTTCTCCACAGTTTGGGGTTCCTGTCCGCTCAAAACACTGTTCGGTGTCATTCGTCTTGCTGAGAAAACCCCATACAATACGCGTTGTGGAAATCGTTGAAGTGAACCTTTCACTCCTTTCAGTCTTTCTCCGTCACCTCGCTGATGTCAAGCAATATGATCAGCGGTGTATATGGTAGGTCATATCTCTGTTTTTATTTTGGAAAATGCATGCAAATCTCCAGTAGAGGATGTATCTTCTTCACGAACCAGTTTGCTTCCTTCTTTGGGCTACCTGTTAGTCAGTACCAGTCATATGCAAAGCATGCATTAGTAGGCTATTTTGATTGCTTTTCGCCTTCTTTAGATAGGATAGCGAAGAACTGACTGGAAAGTAAGAGGGGGATCGCGACTTGACCCAGGCCGGACTCGGAAAAACAACACCCCACGAGCTCAGCTCTCTTAAATAGGCTATAACATAAAACTACTTATTCAGTTTTAGAACATCCCGTATACTCCGTTCTCTTGACTTTTATTTATAGCCTATTTCCTACTTAAACGTTTTTCCAATCTGCTCCTCCATTCGGATATTCCATTCATACTGGTCGTGCTAGACGCAGATTGATTTTCAGTGCTATGATAGCATTTTCCTGGCTCGCGTCAGGGGAAGGAGAGTTGAGATTGGAGGTTACAGACCGCAATCATGTACCGCTGTATCTCCAGTCGGGCGCGCGGGCAGAGCGACTGCTGCACGAGCGCGTAATAAATGCTCGCGCTGTGATGGGATTCTGGCGGGAAATCAGCCGTGAGCGCACAGTGGCGCGGTTAGTTAGATGTGCATAATTTGGACTCGGATGTATTGCGAAATGACAACACTTCATTTTCCAATATTCCAGTGTTCCTCTTGTCTCTCTTTATCTGTCTCTCAGTCAGGTGGAGCAGATTTGCTGTCTACTTGTCTGTACGAGTTGTTTATCTGTCTCTGAATGTGGTGTCAGTGAGCCAGACAGTCACACAATAAATCACAAGTTTGATGGGCATTCGTGAATTAGAAATGGACAGTTAAACTACTATGTGCACGTTTCTTATTGTACTTTCACATGAGTCGACTGGGTAACATCAATCACTGAGATATTGTCTGTTTTAATGTCCTGCTTGTTTGTACAGGTTTAGCTGTTCTTGTAGCCTACAGGTTAAGCTGAAGCATGTCGAAAACAGAATTGAGGACATTGTGGTCCTCTCTTTCTAAAATGCTCATGAATCGAACAAATCTTGTAGACCCATTTTCACAGACTGTATATTGAATCGTATCGTAAATCCTAAATCCTGCAAAGTTTTTAGTATTTTTTTATGTATGTATGTACATTTATAACACTAATACTTTGTATTATATTAGCCTACTTTTGCATCAAATTACAAAAAACAACATACCGCTGCTGTGAGGGTGTTTCTAATACATAGCATCTAAAAATGAACATCTTTCTCTCTTTTCACTACAGTTATCAATCTCACCCTCTTTATGAAAGTTGTGAAATCAATAATGTGGAGTTTTTCTTTTGGTTTTTGAGCAAATGGGGACACAAAAAATATATTTAATGTAAACTCTCATTCACCGCTATAAAAGTTAACCCAACTATGACGACTTCCGCTCTGCGAAACCCGGAAATGTGAAAAGGGTCTATTACTTGAGTATAATTACATCAATATACATAATTACGGTTTGTGTGAGGTTTACAGGTATGTACCCATACCGGATTGTACCCACAACAGACATTGAGGGGGGCATGACACCCCAATTATCAGATATGACTAAATTGTTTAAATTGTGTGAAATGACTAATCAAATAATACAAAATTTTTTATCCAGTGATGCAAACTACTAATGTTTGTCAAAATTCACCAAATAATTCAATCTCATTACTTTACAATAAATTGGTCCTTCTGTTTTTTTCATTCTTTATCTTTTTTTCCCCTTAAATCCTTTCGTTTCTTGATGTTCAAGAAGCCACAGTTATGGCCTTGGTAGCGTATAGTAACTATCCTTATGAAAATTGTTCTGTCACACACACACTTTCAAAAGTGAGTGTGTGTGTCTGTGTGTGCCAGAGGCCTTAATCAATGTTAAGCAAGAGTCTTTTCTGGGATTTATCCGTTCAATGGCGGAAGATAGGGTCATTCCTGTTACGCAGTACCGTTTAAAAAACGAGCATGTTTGTGTTGTAGTTACACAGTGAGGAATTGAGTGTTATAGTTTACATGAGGGTGTCAACATTCAAGTCCATTGCTGATTCTTGCTGCTTTTTTGTGCTGTTGTTTTCCCTAAACACTTCCTGATGATGTCATTTAGGAACTGGCTTTTGTTATAGTTAAGCGGATACTGCAAAAGACTAACAGGATGGACTACGACATTGAGGAATAACCTATAAACGAATATTCTCGAGAAAATGTTTAAACGTTTTAATTAGATAAACAAAAACAGGAAGAAACATCTTAAATTGTTCTTATAAATTGCATTTAAATTCACTCCATCTTTATTGTGATAAAAGTAAACTAATCGAATTATATTACAGATTCATCTTTAGTTAATTATCCAGTATATTTTAAACTACTGTCAATCCCTTTACAAATGTATTTATGTACAAAAGTAATTTAAGACTACATTATGACTTTACAAAAATAGGCTTTAGAGGTCAATATGTTGTCTCTTGTATTTCCATATCCTTGAACAAAACATTGAGCTGTTTTGCCTAGTTCTACAAGTTAAAAACTGTGTAACTTTTGGAAACTTTAAAAAAAACTTCCTGACATTCTTGCATTGTGTTCCACAGTTGTGCTTCATACATGAAACTCTTCTAACATGTCCTGTATGATCAGCTCCTTCTGTGCTGTCTGCTCACAGTAAGTTTTGTTTGGTGATAAAAGTGGCCTGATTGAAATGAGATTTCTGTGCACTTGCAAAAAAAAACATAATTTTTAATCGCTCCATTAGTAGCTAAATTCCTTATTTACGAACCGTTGAATCAGGGGGCATGATTGAATAAGGTAATTTTTACAAGAAATTTTGAACCCTTAGGTGTGATTGCTTATCAGTGTTGCCACAGTTACTTTGAAAAAGTAATCTGATTACTGATTACTCCTTTAAAAAGTAACTTAGTTACTTCACAGATTACTTAATTTTAAAAGTAACTAAGTAAGATTACAAGTTACTTTATTAGTTACATTCAGCAGTTGCCGACAACACCCCTGCCGCTTCAACATAAAAATGACAACCATTTTTGCCAACACTCACTTTATTGGAAGTGCATTTTTAACAGTAACATTCAAAAATGTATCTCCTGACATTTTAAGTTGAGAAAGCAAGAAGAAAGCAAAAATATATATTTTTACTAAGGAAAATTACTAAAATAGTAACTCACAGTGACTGGATAAGTTTAATCTGAGTTTGGAAATAGTAACGCATTAGATTACTCGTTACTGGAAAAAAGTAGTCAGATTAGAGTAACGCGTTACTGGCATCACTGTTGCTCATCCGTTGGCTACAGTAGAAAATAGGAATAAAAAAGCAACAAATAATATAGTCATATATATGAAATGAACATATAGCCTACAGTATATCATTAATAACCTTCCTTTCTCATCTTCATCTCCTGTCTGTCTGTCCCGCTTGACAATCCGATTGTGTTAAAAGTTTTGTGTTGACAATAGTGTTAGACCGATATATCGGCCGGCCGATATATCGGGCCGATATTTTTACGTGTATCGGCATCGGCTGATACAAGGCTGCTGCGTTCACCGATATTTTTTTCCCTGCATTATTTACAGACAGGCGTCGACCGGCAGCTCTCACCGTCTTCAAACTCTCTTGCTCTCCCTCCCTCGCGCATATTAATCAAAATCAATTGAGAATTGATACGATGGTAAAAGGTCGAAAGACTGAAGTTTCACGTGGAGCATTGGGAGATTTTTTCCTGAATTACCACTGGTGTTGCTCTACAAGAGATTAAGTTAACTGCACCTACACTCTAAAAAATGCTGGGTTAAAAATAACCCAAGTTGGGTTGAAAATGGACTAACCCAGCAATTGGGTTGTTTTAACCCAGCAATTGGGTTGTTTTAAGCAAACATTTAACCCAACCGCTGGGTCAAAACAACCCAATTGCTGGGTTAGTCCATATTCAACCCAACTTGGGTTATTTTTAACCCAGCATTTTTTAGAGTGTAACCATTAAAGACTAGGTTGTAAATAGTTTTAAAATTAAGTATAGTACAGTCAATGTACACTTTATTATGCTGCTTGCTTGTTGATACTGTGTGCAATAGAGTAATTTTATTTATGCTTAAATATTTATTTTCAGAATTTTTCACCACTGAACTCTTTTTTTTTCTTGTTCTACCTCACCTGTTTTTATTATTTGTTAAATATAGTTTTTTTTAGTTCAATTAATGTTCCTTTTTTAAATTGTAAATTTTAAATTGTTATCATGATCATTGTGAATTTTTATTTTAATGTAAATTGAGGGAACAAAAGCAGTATCGGCTCCAAATATCGGCTCAAGAAAATCGGCAGCCCGTATCGGTCATCGGCTAAGGCTGATGAAAAAAAATCGGTAACGGCATCGGCACTTAAAAATCCATATCGGTCGATCCCTAGTTGACAATGTTTGTCATGAAATGATTCATCTACCCTTTACATCTAACTTCACACTTTTCCTTATTACCCCCTCCAACTTCATTCCTCCCTTCACACATCTAAAGATATTTAGCGACAAGTGTCTTTGAGTGACTAATGTTGACTTTCTCACACAGTTTGTCTCTCATACTTTCTCTTTTCTCTCATGCTTGTCCCTACAGTGCATCCCTCTAGTTTCTGTGTGTGTGTGCGCGCATATGAGGGATGATTGAGCTGTTTAATATGCTAAAGCCCTATTAAAGGCCGATGTCAGCAGCAGACGGCGTGCGGCCGCCCAGCCTGCCCCAGCCCAGTGCTCTGTATTGTGTCTCTAAATGAACACGGTACTGTGTTAATTAGCAGAGGAAAATGGCGTGTGGAATTGAATTGGTCATTGACATGCGAGGCGTTCGTCTCTCATTTAGAGAGATATGAAAGTGATTTAAGCCCTTGCTATGTCTTTTATGGAGGTTTTAAATAATCTATCTGCAGGAAAGAGAAGGGGGAGGAAGTGAAAGAAAAGAGTTGCCTTGTCTGTCTTAGATTGAATTTATCACGTTTTTTTTTTTTTTTTGCGATGAATGTCTCTCTGAAATGTTTGATTCAGTCTGATTCATTTTAATTAAAGTTGAAGTGTCAGATTTCTATACTACTACTTTCACCAAACTGTATTGCAAAATAATGATAGATTCGAGTTTCCCGAACACTCCTCAAATAAAGTAATGTTTTTCTACAAACCTGTGTTCACACCTTTCAGGAAAATGTCCATGTGAATTGCAGTTTGCGATCCATTTAACGCACACAGTTTCTTAATTCTAAGTGGAATAGGATAACAGGAAAAAAATGTTGGGTGGGTTTTTTTTATCCACTGGAAACTAAAATTGAAAAGTGGCTGTTACATACCAAAAAAAGTCTGACCTGAATTTTAGTTTAAAACAAAGTCTTAAAGGGTTAGTTCACCCCAAAATGAAAATTCTGTCATTGATTTTTCGCCCTCATGTCGTTCCAAACCCGTAAGGCCACGCGAGCACAACGACGCATGCGTGTGATTCAGCGTTCTGATGTAGAACCCGGAAGTGCTGCACTGTGTTTACTATGTAAAAGCGTAGGAGACTGACACAGAAAAGAAGAAATTGTTGAATGAGTCGTTATTTTTGTAGTATTCTCATCGCTCCATAACATTAAGGTTGAACCACTAGTCACATGGACTATTTTAACGATGTTTTACTACCTTTCTGGGCCTTGAAAGTGGTTGTTGTGTTGCTGTCTATGTGGGGTCAGAAAGCTCTCGGATTTCATACAAAATATCTTAATTTGTGTTCCGAAGATTAATCTTACAGGTTACAGGTCTTACAGGTTTGGAACGACATGAGGGTGAGGAATTAAAGGGATAGTTCACCCAAAAATGAAAATTGTGTCATCATTTACTCACCCTCAAGTTGTTCCAAACCTGTATGAGTTTCTTTGTTCTGCTGCACACGCATTCATTCTTTGATTTCTTGTACATTGGGGACTTTCATGTTGAAAATTGCACCCACTTTAGCTTTATAACTCAAATAACTTTTTGACAGGGGTTTTGTGAGATTATTGAACTGGAGTTGTGTGTGGTTGGTTTCTCCTTAAATATTTTATTTAATGGTCTCAACCTTTTTGCGTCATTTTACAGGGACATTACAAAACAAAAAATTTGTTTCAATCTCTGCGCTTAAACTTTCATAGACCTTTCGCTGCTGAGGCTTCGTTCTGTCATACTTCTCTGCACCTCCCTCTCTCTCTCTCTCTCTTTCTCCCTCTTTCTCTCTATTGCAGCACTCAGCAGGCCAGGGCTGAAAGTCAGGCGTTTTGAAGAGAGGACGTTGAGAGTGAATGGCTCATTCACATTAAAGAAGAATTAGAGGGCTTCCACCCTGCCACTCTTACAATGGTCAAACTGCCTGGCACAACAGGAGAACTGTTCAAAACTGCTAACACACACACACACACACACACACACACACACACACACACTGAAATGCATGTCCTTTGTGTCAAGTAAAAGAGAGTGTGGTTTTGTATCAAATGGATTTTCTGTTTTATTTTTAGATGGATAATATGATCTTGATCTATGCAGTACTGTGGCTCGTGTCATGCAGTATTTGGCTGATTTCTAGAGAAGTAAACAGAGCACAAGTAGAAAGATATTATATAGGGACCCAAAAAATAAAATTCTGTCATCATTGGCTCACCTTAACATTTCTCCAAACCCATTTGACTTTCTTTCTTCTTTAGAACATATAAATAGTTAGGCAGTGTTCATGCTGCTCTTTTCCATACAATGATGGTGACCAGGGGCTTACAAAATATTCAGAATATAACGCCAATCAATGAGAACCAGCCAATCAATAGTACTTCCATATCCACATAACCATATCGTACCCTAGCTTGCGATCGGCACAATGCACGATATTAAATTTTCTATCATCCCTCCTCCTCCCCAGTGCCACCTGTGACGGGGGTTCCACCATTTCTTGCTGCAGCCTTTCCTTTGTTCATTATTTTTGACTAAGTTGAACAAATTATTGTATTTGCCCAGCAGCAGCAGCGTAGCAGATCACGTCCGCCAGAATTAAGCCTATGTTTATTTCATGCCCCATGCCAATAAATGCTAGTTGAAATTGATCCACTCTGAGAGTTGTCATGACCATGAACTTCTAAGTCTTTTTTAGCCAAATGATAGCTTTGTGTATTTAAATGACTAATTTAAGACATAATTGACTGGTTATCTTCTCCACTGCTGCAACTCTCAAATCTTATTCACATTGATATATATTAATACTATAATATATCACACCAGTTTGACTTCAGTGATGCCAAACATTGGTTCTTATGCGTCTTGTAACTGATGTGTCAAATTTGAAATTATGTTAATATTGGTAGATATGATTAAAAAAATGCTGTAAGAAATAAATCTGCATTGTTTATCCTTTTGATCTTTCATTAAAGGGATAGTTCAACCAAAAACGAACATTTTCTGCTTACCCCCAAGACATCCAAGATGTAGGTGTCTTTGTTTCTTCAGTAGAACACAAATGAAGATTTTTAACTCCAACTGTTGCCGTCTGTCAGTCGTATAATGCATGTGAATGGGGTCTAATTCTATTAGAGTAAAAAAAAAAGCACAGACAACTTCAAATTAAACCCTGCGGCTCGTGGCGACACATTGATGTCTTAAGACACGAAACGATCGGTTTCTGTGAGAAACCGAGCAGTATTTATGCTATTATTTCACCTATTATCAGATGAATGTCATCAGCTCTCCAGACCACCATAACTTCCTGCGAGTAAGGTCATAATACCAGCGCGATCATAGATATATACATAGATGCCTCATTAGTGCCTGCGCGGATCGGTCGAATGAGGATCTACGTATATATTTCTATGATCGCGCTGATATTTTGACCTTACTTGCAGGAAGTTATGGCGGTCTGGAGAGCTGATGATATTCGTCTGATATGAGGTGAAATAATAGCATAAATACCGTTCGGTTTCTCTCAGAAACCGATCGTTTCGTGTCTTAAGACATCAATGTGTCGTCATGAGCCGCAGGGTTTAATTTGAAGTTGTCTGTGCATGTTTTTTTTACTCTAATAGAATTAGACCCCATTCACATGCATTATACGACTGACAGACGGCAACGGTTGGAGTTAAAAATCTTAATTTGTGTTCTACTAAAGCAACAAAGACACCTACATCTTTGATGCCCTTGGGGTAAGCAGAAAAACATCAAATTTTCGTTTTTGGGTGAACTATCCCTTTAAAAAAATCAGAAAAATCTAATCTTTCATTGAAGTAAAACTAATGAATGTGGGCGAAAAATCACATTATGAAATAATGTTTTTCTCTGGTACATGTTGGCCAAAAATATTGGTACCCCTAGAAATTCTTATATCTCTGAAGTATATTCCCTTGCATATTTACATATTTAGCACACCAGGGTGATTGGGAGCATCAAATTGTCCAGCCATGACTTCCTTTTTCACAGGAGTATAAATATGAGGTTAACACAAAGGCCAAATTCTCTTAATCATTCATTACAACCAAAGAATAGTTCTGATTCACAAAATAGAAAGTAAATAGCTAAAGCATTGAAAATTCCCATTTCCACCACCAGGGTGATAATTAAGAAGTTCCAATCAATAGGAAGTGCAAAAACAAACTGGCATATTTCAGTTTTCAGACACTACTGAAACTTCAAATGAGACTGGGTTATATGGTTTAAAAAAATGGGTTTGGTGCACACAGGGATCAAAGTTACCCCATATGTACCATTAAATACACTGCTGGATTTAATGTTGTGGGCCTATATTTTCTGCTGGAGGTCCTGGACATCTTGTTCAGATACATGGATTGTGGATATCAACATGGATTTGGGAATTTAAAGGATCTGGAGAGGTTCTGGTCTCTGATCTCTTTTCAGGTGTCTTGTCATTATAGGAGAAAACTCAGAGTTGTTATCTTGGCAAAAGGAGGTATTGAATGAAAGGATGCCATGAATTGTGGCCAACATGAATAGAGATAAAAAAAAAAAATCATAGTAAGATTTTCCCCCCATTTTCAATTGTTTTACTTTAATGAAATATTAGATTTTTGTGATTTAAGAAAAAAATGCAGATTTATTTTCACAGCCGCCTTTGTTCATATAATTCTGACCAGGAATGTGTGCTTATTTAAATGATGCCATGGCAGAGAGGAAGATTTTCGCATTTTGAATTAGTGACTTGGTTTGTGACAGTAGTTTTGGAATAAAGCACATGTTGTATAGCCTACTATTGATTCATTTATGGGGCTATTTCTGCATTTTTGGAGCTTGACAGCCCCTGGTCATCATTTACTTTTATAGTGCATTGTGATCATCTTGCCTAACATCTCCTTTTGTGTTTGACAGAACAAAGAAAATCATACAGGTCTGAAACAACACAATGCTAGTTTTTATGTGAACTATACCTTTAATTTAATCATGAAATTCTGTAAACTGGTGACCTTTTTCTCAAAAACTATCTGGACTGAATTGAATATTTTTGTGTTGAGTCTTTGTCTTGCGTTTGCGAATAACATAAAGTTAGGATTTTTTTTACTTTAGTAGGCACTTACTGAAGTCAGTGGTCTGGATTAGATTGTGTGAATGAGTGAGTGTGTATTTATTTTGTTTAAAGGCTTTATCCGTTTTGCTGTTGGTGACAGCAATGGCAGTTTAATTACTCAATAAAAACGTTTTATGAATGCAGTGTGTATGTGAGTGAGTCTGTGTGATGTATTGATTTTGCTGCTGGAGAAACCTGAGATTTCACTTAAGGAAAAGTGAGTCTATCTTTCTGTCGATGTGCTTCTGGTTTTAAATAGCATTTACATACACGCTCATGGAAAAAAACACAGTGTAATCATTGTTTAAAGAGACGCTACAACTCAACTAACAACTTTCAGTCAATGAAGTGAAGATTCCTTCCTCTAAAACCAGTTAATGAAATGTCTGCCTTTAAAGTATGGAATATTGCTTTAGATATTGGTGTGTGTGTGTGTGTGTGAGTGATGGGCATTCTCTGGAGGATTTGTAGCCAGAGGGTATATTGGAACAATAGAAAGTCGTTCTCTAAAGCACAAGCACAAAACCTTTTACACACACACTAGATCAGCAGCTTTTGCGGCTAATGAGATTGTCCAGGTAGTTCTGTAGAATACAATAAAAAAGACAGCATTTGAGAGAACATTCCACCAAACCACAGCTAATATTGGACTTTACAACACGCATCCCTTTTGGCTTTAGACTGGTGAGGCTGTAATGTAGGCAAACAAGCCAGAGAATATTTGTTTGTTCATATTTGAATAAATAGCTCCCTCCATTATGAATAGTACTTTATCTTCGTCTTGTAGAACAATTGAAGTTGTGTATGTTCTTATGAAGAACCCTTTATGCACTGTTTTTCTCATCTCTAGAGGTTTGACTGATTGTGGTTTAATTGAGGCTTCAGTTTAGATGACATGTTCATCCTCTAAGGTTGTTTTACTCTTGCCTAGTCCTAATTACTGGTGTTTGCAATCGTTCATTCTCAGGGTTAGGAATTTAACAAACCCATATCTCATCTCGTCGAACTGTTTTTGCTAGAGACATGAATGGTACCTCAAATCATGTGGCTTGTTGAGGACAGTTGTGCCATCACCTTTTATAAGCAATTGGACATCCTGTAGCTCATACAGCATATCAGAATCAGAATCAGAATCAGAAAGGAATTTTTCTTGGTGCTGAAGCTTCCAGTGCACATATACAATACAAACACAACAAGAAGATATACAATACAATAGCACATATACAATACAAACACACAACATATCTCGATAACAATGCCAATGTCATGCATTCAACTGCTAGGGAATACATAAACTGATAAAATGCATTTCGAATGTAATGTAAATTAATCCATAAGCCAGATGCTTAAATGTAAATGTTAAAACAATTTACATTGAAAGATATCTGTGTAACAGGGGTCCGTTCTTTGTACGTTGCTAACTCGGTTAGCTGGATTGGATTGTTGACGATTTGGCATGATCTTGGATTGTTTGGTTCTTCGACGCTCATCCTGGACTTGCTGTCATAGCAACAGGTCTGTAAGAGCAGGCTTATTTCATGTAAACAGGATTAGATTGCACCTTTTTAAGCGGCGTTGATACTTAAACTGTGTCCCAACCACTGCTAGTTTATTATAAGAGTTCCTTACTGAACCAGGGGCAATAATAATTTTAAATGATAACAATAATAATATAAAAATGTATATTAAAATAATATCATAATGTTGTGTATAATACAGTTACAGCCACTTGATTGGGAGATTTAATTTTGATAGAATAATTACTTTATAATGTTATCGCAGTCTTACACACATGCTGTACAGTTACTCTGAGTCATTAATTTCAGTGGAGACAGATATTATGGGAGTGGCTTGATGCAGTGCAGGAGATGCAGAGAACTTGATCTTGTCCCTTAAAGGGTAACTTCAGTGGTTTAGCATTAGGCTTTGTATCAGTAGAAACCCGGTAGTATATTCAAATTATGGTACTTTCCCCCCTCATGTCCCCCTGAGACGAGAGAATTATGCATTTTATTTCTGGAAAAAGTCCTCCGATGACGCAAATATCGTAATTTTGCGTCATCTGAGTATTTTTTGGCCAGAGGCTAAAGACTACAGCCACTAGATGGAGCTGTTCCGGTTGTTATAGGATTTGCGTCATAGGGGAGAGATCTCACTCACAGAATGTAAGACACAGACGGCCGCACGCAGGGCCGGCCCTGACCAATTTGCTGCCCTAGGCAAGATTTTACTTGGTACCCCTTGTATCAAGGTTTAGCACTACACGTTATCAGTCTAAGTTGTTGGAAAACTCGTATTGTTTTATTTTTGTAAAGCATTGATGTTTTATTTTTATTGTTGTTGATGTTTTATATGATGTCCAGTCCATTCTACCCCGTCATTATGTTCATGATATTATTATTATTATTTTTTTTTAAAGGCTGATGATAGTAAAACTCTACAAAAATTGCACCTATGCCACATTACAGCCTAAACACAAATAGCAAGAGTAATTGCATCTAACATTCATTGCCAAACTATTCATTGAGAACTAGCAAAAGTATTTGTTTTCCAGTAGATGGCAGCAATCTTCCACTAAACTATGAGCATTCATGTTTTCACCTGGAATTCAACTGAGAAATTTTGATATTTAATGTGAATTTTACATAAAATGTTGCTATTTTAAATAAACCTGTATATAAATATCATCACTAATTTCGGCAAATCAATTTTAAAATCGCTATACACCCCCTTAAAACTGCACAACTGCAGAGTAAAAACATTAGGCTATTAAAAAAGTGATATTACATGCGTTTAATATTTGTATATTATTTATTTTTTACAAAATCACACTGGCTGTGGCCTCTGGAGAACCCAGAACAGCTGCTTGCATAAAGTTTAAGGTAAAAAATAATTGGAATTAATTAGCAAACATTAGTATTTTACTACTATGCAATTAAATAAACTGTTCATTAATTTGCCTACATCACTTTACTTCTGTCTTTACACTGCAAAAAATGCTCTTCTTATTTAGAATCTTTTTCTTGTTTCCAGTCCAAATATCAAAAAATTCTTAAATCAAGCTGCATTTACTAGATAAGTAAAATAACATAAGACATTTTTCTTATTTACTTGAAAATAAAATCAAAATGAAGTGAGTTTTTGCTTAAAACAAGCTAAATTATCTGCCAATGCGGTGAGAAAAATAATCTTATTTCTGTTTGGGACAGAAACAAGATTTCAATCAGAAACAAGATTATTTTTCTCACTCCAGCATTGGCAGATAATTTTGCTTGTTTTAAGCAAAAACTCACTTCGTTTTGATTTTATTTTCAAGAAAACAAGAAAATTTCTTCTGTCATTTTACTTATCTAGTAAATGCACCTTGATTTAAGAATTTTGATATTTAGACTAGAAACAAGACACAAATACTACGTAAGAAGAGCAGTGTATCCCTTATCTTCCCTGCGTCAGAGGGCTTCTGTCTTTTTTGTCACTTTCAATTCGGCCATCCGTCATAAATAATCAGGCAACTCACACCGTGTCAACACCTGGCGCTAGCGGCCAAGCACCCTAAAAATGAAAGCAACCCTGTCTGCGTTGGATGCGGCGAGAGGCGACGCGACACAACAAATTCCCAACATTAAACTGATCGCGCGTTGTATTTCTGACGCACTTCAAGTAGATCGGCGGGGGAGATTGAGGCGGACCGGGAAGAGGCGGGGACTTAGTGACGATTTTTTTGCGCTTTATTTGGTAATATTTCAGATTAATATTAATAAAATAGTATCATTAATACATTTTGGCGCCCCTATGGATGGGTGGCGCCCCTAGCATTTGCCTATTCCGCCTATGCCACGGGCCGGCCCTGGCCGCACGGACAATCATAGCGTAGCGCGGTGCAGAGTAGGGATGTCAATTTACACAAATTTCCATGATTGATCGTCGTTTAAATTAACGATCAATTAATCGATTAATCGTTAGCCTTAACACTGCATATGCGTCTACAGCAGTGCCTTGGCTCATATGCCTTGTTTATACTTTCGCCTGGCTCCGCGTGCGAGCCTCCGGAGGCTGACTGCGCGCGCGCCTCGTCCGCTTGGCACTCTCCGATGATGTCATTTTTGCCGTGTGCACCCTCGCGTAGTCACCCTCGCGCACTGAAATATATGCACACTGTACATGTATACAACTAAATTAACGATCTCTTAAATATTTCCTAATTTCACTAAACATTTTCATTTAGTTTCGTGATTTTTTTTTTATTAAACATGGATGGTTATTTAAAAGGGCTTATTTCTGCTTTTGTAGACTCATTTTGTAAATATAAGCACCTAATTTGTATGTGCAAACTGGGTGCCGGTGTGATGAGATGTCATGCTCGGCTAGATTCGCCTAGAACTCGTTCATCTACAGATGCGGAGTCACGCGCGCTGTTACAAAAAATGCGCTGCACACCGCCAGGCTAATGGGGTCTTGCGCACCCAACGCGCACGACTGCCCACTCCGCGTTGACGTCATTTTCGGCGTGCGCACCATCTGAAAACGTGCCAGACTGGCGCTTACCTCAGCTCTGCTCAGCTCGAATGAAATCTGACGTGACTTTCGTTCGGCTCACTCACACTTTATTGAAAGGACACGTTCAGTTTTTAATTGAAGTGTTTATTCTCTAACTGAACTAAATGATTGTATTACTATGAAGATCAAAACGACGGTGTACGGAGTGGCCTCGTAGGGCAACGAAGAAAGTGCATTCTGGGAGTTGTTGTCTTTCATCCACATGAGACAAAAATACATTTTCTGTCTTTTCTCAGTTTAGAAGGCACCAAATTCAAAAATAATTTCACATTTCTACAGCATAAATGACCCAGTTTAAATACAAAGCTTAATGCTAAATCACTGAAGTAACCCTTTAAGAAACTTTAATTAATGCTGTCACATAACAAATCTGCTTCAAATTTAATTAAAAATTAAAAGAATTGCTAATTACAACATTGAAATAAAAATGTAAAGGGTGTACAAATTACGGTGGCCCGGTAGTGCACAACACAACGCAATATAAAAAGCAAACATAAGTTCACAACACAACGAAAACAAGCCACAACACAAATAAATCAAGCCACAACACAATGGAATCAAACCACAACACAACGGAAACAAGCCACAACACAACAAAATCAAGCCACAACACAAATAAATCAAGCCACAACACAATGGAATCAAGCCACAACACAACGGAAACAAGCCACAACACAACGAAAACAAGCTACAACACAACGAAAAAGCCACAACACAAATAAATCAAGCCACATCACAATGGAATCAAGTCACAACACAACGGAATCAAGCCACAACACAACAGAAACAAGCCACAACACAAAGAAAAAGGAACGGAAATGCTCCCAACCACTCGGGGGTACTCCCCAATTTGGTACTCCCCGAGTGTGGTAAAGTTGCCACTGTTCTATAGAGCCGGCAATCTTACAAAGATATCAATACCACAATTAGTTTTAACAATATGTAGGCTAACCATTGTTTATCGACGTGGAATATTAATTCAAAATCACCTTCATGCAACTGCTTATTTATGCTCGAGAATGCTTTGACCCGATACCACGGCACATGGCGCCTAAGGGAACGTCTACCAATTCCACCAAGTGGTTGAGACGTATAATTTGTATTAATTAAAATTACTTTTAACATTTAAAAATAGACATGTTAAAATCCCACAGCTTGATTGTATTGTAAAACTGACTTAGTAATGCACAACACAACATTGGAATTTGAACATAAAAAAATTGAAAAATTGAATTCATACATATTATACGTTTCAACAATTAGGTGGAATTGGCAGACGTTCCCTTAGCGCCGTGGTAGCCGGTAAAAGCGTTCTCGAGTATAAATATGCAGCTATAATGCATGTAGGTGATTTTGAATTGATATTTCAAGTCGATATACAATTGCACACTTAAAACTGATCGTAGTGTTTAAATATTTGTAAGACTGGCAAATCTATAGAACAATGCAAGGAAAACTAACTTTACCACGCTCCGAGAGCCCCCTAGTGGTCGGGAGCATTTCCGTAGTGTTGTGGCTTTATTTCGTTGTGTTGTGGCTTTTTCGTTGTGTTGTGGCTTGATTTCGTTGTGTTGTGGCTTTATTTTGTTGTGTTGTGAACTTATGTATGCTTTTTAAATGTGGTTGTGTTGTGCACTACTGGGCCACCGTAACTAATACTATAAAATCGTGAATATAAATAATTGGGAATCATGTTTTAAAAACAGTGCACATTTCATTTATCTATTATAACTTTTATGTTGGTTTGGTCGTTTGGCTGTTTCCTTATAAAGGTCCAGAATTTTTCGATTTTTTTTCATTTTTTTCATCAAATTTTTTACGAGGTGGCTTTTGAAATTATGTCATTACGTTGCTGTCTTGCCGCCAGCCAATCGCTGCACTGTTGATCGTGGTTTCGAGTATCGATGCATCTGCCCTCTTCCGGGAACACAGGAACGCAAAGTAATCTTAGACAATTTAATCCAGATATTTTAATCCAATCCGCAAATTCGTTTGTAGAACCAAATTAGCCAGAGATCAGTTATCACGATTAGAAGATCTGGGATCTGTCAAATCATCTCTGATGTATTAAGCGAGGTACGAAGAACGGACCCCAGAACACTTTCTATTCTGTTTTTCACCAATCTAGTTTTGTGAATGAACTATTTTTGTACATCTGTTTTTATAGGAGAGCATGTAAGAACTAATTCTAATTTATAGACTATTATGTCTTGCTAGTGTCAACCATTAAAATAGAAAAAAACTATTAGAAAGACATCTTTAGCTCTTTAAGGTCTGTTATTGATATTGCTTTTAATAATTTTTCAGCTTTTCTTCTTTTATCCTATCATTTTTCAGCCACCTGTCTTGCTAATTGCCATTAGTGTGATTTGTACCCAGTATTGTAATTTGCTTTGGTTAAGTATCTGCTGCTAAACTATATAACTTTAGTTTTTAATAGTTATAGCTATTGCTAATGTAATAAGTGTTATGAGTGACTTTCAAAGTCCTAATTTATGTCAGTTAAAGTCCTTCCAGGGGAACGGCGCCAGTTGTGTGTGTGTGTGTGTGTTTGCAGTAAGTCCAGCCTTTTCCCATGAGAGAACACTGACTGACCTCAAGTTGCGCGTATTGATCAAGAGGATTTGCTGCTTGATAGAATTGAATGTAATTGGGCAGTTTTTAATTGAGATGGATAGAACATGTAAATTTTGCTCCATCAGTCCAAAATCAATATCCATCTGCTGTAATACGGAGTGTATGTCTCTTTCTTTATTTCAACAAAACAGGATTGTTTCTGATGCACAAGATTTTGCAAATCCACTGTACTTGCAAAGTCAGAGAAAATCCAATGTTTCTTTATCTTAGTTAGAAGTACATTACTATATGTATGATTTTATGGCCAAGGTCATAATTTCTCTTTTTTGTCCTTTTTCTCCTTCTCTCCCCCAATCTATTTCCCTCTGTACAGCCATATGCCAAGTTTCAAAGCGGAAGAAAAGCTCTTTGTTTCATAAACTAAAATCTCGGTGCCACTCTGCGCGTACTATATGTGTGAAGCCGAAATGACAGAGATACAGTATTTTTAGGGGTAACATCTGTTGTCGGGTTCAGTTGCTAATGCCGAGAGCTACATTATTGATCAATCGTTATTACAGTATGCTGAAATATTATGTTCCCGTGTGGTGTGCGTGAGTCAATGAAACTGAGAAAGAGACAGAGAGGGTGTAATATGAGGTTCCTTGATTACATTAAAGAGCTCTTATTTTATTCACTTGAGATGAAGCCTTCTGCTGTATCTCAGTATCAGACCCTAATCATATCATCAGAGCTATTCTTGATGTGTGTGTGGGGGTGAATCAAGTTCTACCAGTACACAGCTGAATTTAAACTTCACTGTCAAAGATCGCCCAACAGCTCAGATAACTGCTAGTGTGTGCTTCAAAAGGAATTTCTATTGTCTTTCGTTTTAATATTTTCATATTATTCATTTTTGTAAAAAAGATTTTTGTCTTTTTTTGACATGATTATGCAGAATTGGTCATTATCTGGAACTGCGCTAATTTACTAATAATGTTAATTAACCTAAATTGCTCACATTTTCTTTCAGTGCTGTTTTTTGTAACACTCCTAATTTATATTGTGATGGAAATTAGGTAGAATAATAAGTATAATTAGTGATGTTTTTTTTTGCAGAAATATATTATAGCATGTTTGCATATTGATTGGCAATTTCATGTGGGCGGCACACTCTGAGGCTCTTGGCTGTATAGAAATTCTATTATTCTTTTTGCTTTTAATTTATGATGTTATTTATATTTCTGAATTTTATGAACTTCCATGAGTTTGAATTGACATGAATTAAACTTTTTTCTTTCTTTTCACTGGCAGGAGTGACCATGCAGTGGAGCCCTGAGCAGTCGCAGTGGGCGGAGCAACACTATGACATCACCTCCACCACTCGTTCACCAGGGCATAAGATTGAAGCACTTAGGGATCCAAGGCTAACAGGTTCGACCTCAACTGTAGCGTATCAACATTCATGGGCAAACGATGACATTTCAGCTTTGACCGCTTCTAACCTGCTCAAGCGGTATGCAGAGAGATATTCTGCCATTCTGGACCTACCCTGTGAGAGTGGACTTATGGGATATCCAGACACAGCCATCTCCGTTAGCATTAGGGGACCCGGTATTGTGAATAACGGGCCCCCCCTTCTTAATGGACGGAAGGTGGAGGCAGATCCCTGGCTGGAGAGCGTCTACCCTCCGTTGGGTTGCGTGCCTGAACTTCTTCCCAAAGCACCGCTCAGTGTGTCGGATGTGTCCGTCAGTGCATGTAACTCTCCAGTTATAGGCAGCGGGAGTCTTCCGGAACCTTGTTTCTCCAGCAGCAGTTGTAACGGTCAGTCCGGAAATCAGGAATACAGCAGCACTCCCTACAGCACTCCCTTCCTGCAGCCTGTAGGAACTTACGGTGGCTCTCTTTTCCACCCTACCCCTTCCCATGCCAGTTTAGTGTCAACCTACAGTGCTAACACCTCGCAAAACCTATCTGCATACAGTTACCCAAATCCCCGTTACCCCTCACAGGCTGTTCTTCCTGCTGGCTACAGTCCCCCCCCTCCGCCCTCAGCGTACCTGCCCTCAGGTATAACTCCTCCTAACCCTCTTCCAACTGTGGGATACTCATATCCAACCCCCAGCCTGGGAGGTAGTGTCTCTGAAAGTGATGCCCCAAGTGCTACCAACCTTTCAAAGTCATATTACCCATCAACTCAAAGCGAGATTGGAGTGTTTGAGGAGTTTGATTTTGGCGGCAACTCTAATTCGGACTCTAGGTCTGAAGGCAGCCCTCTTTACAGACCATCAGGAGATAACACGGTGGACAAGCAAAATGGGTTCAACCAATCGGGAGATGTAACGTCTTCATCTTTCAAGCCAACTAATCACGGAGACTCTTTAAGAAGCCTGGAGACTCTCACAGTAGCCATGAGCGGACGGAACAATGGTACATCCGGACAGCACTTCCCATCTACCTCGACTTCTGTTGTCACTTCTCACCAACATCTCTGCCTTGACACAAACTCACCCTGAGAGGTTGTGCTCACTCTCAACCAGCAATGCTTGAGTTGATGACGTGTGAATGCTTCCCCATAATGGATCGGAGGTCGAAAGGAGGGACTTGCTCAAAGCCATTGTGTTGGGGTTCAATGCAGGGGCCTCAAAATACAGCTGCATCATGGGGAATTCTGTCCTGGAAGTCTCTTGGTGTGCTGTTAGAGCTACAGGACAGGAGGAGTTTAGTTTCTCCTTTCTGGAAAGAGGACAATGATGTTTATGCCCCTCCTAGCCGAGCCTAACCGGTCATTGCGAGACAATGACCTCCTCACTCTGCTGGAACGGACAGACCAGTATATCTTCCATGATGGACACACATATCTGAGAGGGATGGAAAGAGTTCACTCCTCCATTCCGAGAGATAGGAGAGTACATCAAGGGAATTTATATGTCTAATGGATGTGTTGTGGCTGCCATGGAGACAAGGAGTCACGGTAACAGATGTGGTGGTTGGACACTAGCTATGGTTGACCATATTGCCATGGTGTACATTTAGTGTGTGCGTGTGTTTGTGGCCTTGTAATGGTTATTTATGTGGTGAGCTTTAACTGTAAATCCTGTTGCCCCTTTTCCACAGGAGAATTGACCAATCCTGGTTGTTTAAAGAATCCATGTGTGTGAGTGTGGGAGAGAGAAATAAAAACCTCAGGAAAGTGTCTGTCAGATAAATGGCGTATGCCTGTATGTGTAACAGAGAAGAAGAGGCCGTTTTCACATACCGTCCATAGGAGAAAAAAAAAACAATTCAATGGACTTGAACCAGGTGGTCTGTTGGTCAGTTTGTGTGATCTTTCACAGCATTTTAAGAGAGTATACAGATCTGTTGCTAGACGTCTTTGTAGAACAGGATTATTCTACGAAACATTATGCAAAACGTTTTTGCAGTTCTTTAGGTTGCTGTGTGTCATTTTTTTCGATGAGAAATGATCTCCTTTTCTAGATTAATATGCAGAGAAACTGTGACTCTGTGGTGCTTTGTTTGAGTGGCACAACCTTCCAACACTGGCTTAACCATTGGGCGATTTTGGTGGCGGGACTTCCTTTTTGTCCAACCAATGGAAGATGGAGGGAAAGGTTTGATTTTAAACTATCTTTATTTTTATAATTCCATTTGATGCCCTTAGGGCCTAACAAAATTACAAACTGCAGCTTTAAAATTTGCTGTTCGATTTCAAATGCTTATTAAATGGCAGTAATTATCAGTCATTAAGTTATATTGTGCTGTTCTGTCTATTCCACCAATTTCTGCTGTTGTCTCCAAAAATTTTGCAGGCTATTTTGAAAAACAAGCATATTGAGTGAAACATTACTGCAGACATAAAAACAAATGGAATTCAGACAATTCAGGCTACTTCCTGAGATGGTCTCAGCCTGCTTGGCTACCAAAAATAAAACATTGCCTTAAGGGCCAAGTGTCAAAATGCTCAGCGAGAAGGAGACCGCATGATTTTGCGTGTTTGTCTTCACTTAAGGTTTTGTGCATTTTTTAAAATAGTGTTGAGTTTACTTTATCCCAAGCACTGGAAATAGGGTTGGCTGACCTCACTACATTCTGTTTACTTCCTTTCCCTTCTTTATGAACCCCACCAAAGGGAATTAAGATATTATACTTATTTATGAAAGTCAATCACCAAAGCAGCAGTATGGGAGCCAAATCACAAGGAAATGTTCAGCCAAAATGACTCCCTCTGTGTGAATACATTTTATTTCTGTGCAGTTTCAATTCGAGAGGGGGAATTGGCTTCATTCCAAGAGACAAATGGAAGGAATTCCTTGAAACGGCTGCTTAAAGATCAACCAGGCCAAAATGGGATTGTGAATTGAACCAAAATTCAATTTCTTCAGCTGAATGAAACAGACGATGTGAAATGTAAGAATAATGTAAGTTATTGTAAACGTTTTCAGTGATTAGGACAGTACACTTCTCCTTACACAACCACACGTATGTAACATTGTCTTTGAAAGCACAAGCATTCTTCAACATTTTTTCAACTGTTTACCAAAAGTGCCATTTATATTTCTTTATTTTGAAAGAGAAATGGTTTCTCACACATCATGCTTTATATTGCTGTCATTTGATGAGATTTTACTTTTACCTGTTTTATTCTGGCTACAGATTTTCCTTTTGGGTTTGATTATTTTGCAATGTTGAATTATCGATATTACATCAGTTCCTGATCTAACCATCTGTCATCCTCTTAAAAGGGTTGTTTGGTGTTAAAAGTAAGGCACTAAGTAACTTGCTTGGCTTTTTCCCTTACATACTACTTCTAAATTCAAAAATTCAATAGTCATTCTATGCAAAACTCACTTCCTAAACCTAGCGAGCGCACTCTTGACATGAAGGCTGTTCCAAAGAGTAGGCGATATTGTTCATTAAGATTTCATTTTAAATGTACCATTTCACCCAATATTTTGTGCTATGTATTTTTGTGTTCATTACAGTGTCAGGTTGTTAGCTTAGCAACATGCTAACATGAGTCTTAAGCCGGGTGCACACTGCGATTTTGGCCACGATTTGGCCGTCTGAGACAAATTTTGCAAATCCTAAAATATTCCTCTGATCCTAGGCTAAAGTCTGAAGTATTTGATCGTTAGTTTGACATGTTCACCGACAGCCGATTAATGACCGCTGCGATCAAATTTAACCTCAGACGATATTTTGGCCTTGTCAGAAGATTTGGCACACAGTCCTGCAGTGTGACTTCTCCTAGGACGAACGTCAAATTGTCTTAAATTTTCAAGGCAAACCATGACCAAAATGAGTGCTAGAGATTTCTTTGTAGCCACCATTTCAATCCCGCCTGGTCCTACCAGACTCTCGTACATTTAATTTGTACAGAGAGTCTGGCCACTCTCCATTGGGAAGCGTTAACTTCCTTGGGTACTCTGTTGAAGTTTAAAACTATTGGATCTGCCATAACCAATCGCTAACATTTGGTCGTGACGTATGTCATCTCAAACTAGCGCACAACATCAACGTCATCGTTCTCAGCCACTCCCTCTGTTCGCTGATTGGACCGGTTAAAATTTGACCGAAGAAAAACAGAAAATATACCGCAATCCCAGAAGGAGTACTGAGCGGAAGAACAAAGGAGGGCGGAGCCAGGCTAACCGAACGCGTCATTGATTGATAATATAGAGTCCGGGCGAGTTTTCTTGCGTGCGTCCGTTTAGCACGTACAGTCTGACATTAATGACAACTTAGATCTTACAGTGTGACATGGCTAACAGTGGGGATCATGTTCGTACAGACAAGGAACAATCGTAAAGTACTATTATAAATCGCATAGTGTGCACCCGGATTTAGTTGAGTCTCTTATGCTTTGCATGCGGAGTAGACTAATATTTGTGTACTCCTTTTCATTGAAATTTTTTTCAAATCAGTCATTTAAGTCGCCTATATAGGTAGCCTGCTCACTAGTTTTTGGAACAGAACTCTTGACAAACCTTTGGTTGCTTTCCAACAAAAGATTCAAACGTATTTGGCAAAATTTTGTAAAAACCCTTCTAAGATGTATCTAAACCCCTCTTATTCTTTGGGAGGATTTTTTGTTGTTATTGGAACTAGGAAAAGAGTGTGACTGCAGAATGTACTGTATCAAGTTATATAACCAAACTGAAGTAATGGGTCATCAAATACTCCTTGCAGACAGCAAGGTGAAAATAGGGTCCATGAAATGAGAGATATTGAAAACTGTACATCATAATCATATCATAAAGTTTAAGACCACTTTTACACCCATAAACAAAAACCCCAGGCCAGAAACCTCTGAAATCCTGTAGTGTTTGCAGTAATGGTGCACTAAACTCTCTAAAGTTGTTTTGTTATACACCAAGACTTTGGACAGCTGTGTTTGGTATTTTTGAGTGCTGGAATTGGTGTTAAAGGTGCATTAAAACCGCACATGATGTTTCACTGTGTAAACACCACGTTTAGTGGTTGGTCACTCTTTTCTGCATTTCAAAATATGACATTTTACAACGTGTGTTCTCAATATATAAAATACAGTTACATTTAGAACTAAATTGTGAGTTTATTGCAGTCAAACAGGGGGAGTGTGTTGCCATATTCTCAATCGACTATATTGTGTTGTTTTCATGACTTTTGGAGTATTGTAAACAATTTCCTAATTAAATATGTTTATCTTAAGGCCATGTTTGCTGTTTTCTATGGACCTGAAACATTATTTTTACTTTGTGAATGAATCCAGAAATCTGACAAAACCACTTTTAAGGCTGCAAGGTACTCTAACAAAAGAAGAAGAAGAAAAAAAAAGATTGCTTCAAGTAAACATTTAAACTATAAATGTGCAAATATACTGTAAGTGCAAATAGATTTATTTTAGGATAAGGTTAGTCTGTACTAATCAGCTTTATATTAAAAGTGAATAGGCTAAAATAGTCTATTATATTTTTTATATTATAATTGTTTTCAGAGATTAACTTTTTTTGGTCCTTCATTTTTCATTTTCCTTTCAGTGGATTATAATGTATAAATAATAACATTAAATATTACAGTTTAGATGGATATAACTGCAATAAAGTTGTAGACACTAAATTGTCCTAAGGTGTGAGTGCGAGTGTGAATGTGTGTATGTCCGAGTGTGTTAACCCTGTGATGGACTGGCCATCCGTTCAGGGTGTTTCCCTGCCTATAGCCTAAGATTCAGGGACAGGAAAATGAATGTTGTTAATTGCAATATAGTTCATACTAAATAAATATGTTTCTGTGGGCTGTAAGTGTTACTCAGGTAAATTAGATAATTTTGTGCTTTTGTATTTTTCAGGTGCAAGATCTTGCAGTGAGCTTTTATTTGTCAATTTTTTTTTCCTCTGTTGCATTCTCTCACTGTGACTTATGTTTTAATGGCTTTGTTTTTTTTTTATTCATTTCAAGTTAAATGTAATTTTCAACAATTAAAGTATGCAGGGCAGTAATTCCGTTTAAGAACCCTTAAATGGACAGTCTATGCAAATTAGGGGAAATTGTGCAAAGGCAGAAGAGAGAAAGAAAAACACGAATAAATTATGCAAATAACAAAGGGACTTGACCATTTGAAAGCCTAAATTTCCAGTAATAAGCGCAGTGTTTCATTTTTTATTTTACCATGCGGTTATGAAATGACTGCTTCAGTGTGTGTGTGTGTGTGTGTATGATGGATTTGACATGGGGTGAATGAACACAAACGGCACTAAATGCCAGTGTGCATGTCTGTGTGTGCTTTAAGGCTTTCTGGACGACGGTACATTTGCGGGGTAATTATGCATAGTATTGGAATGAAGTTCAAATTATGTATCCATTTGTGTGTGCCTGTTTGTATTTTTTTCTTGCTAGGCAACATGTTTAACCTTCTTTCTTTCTTTCTTTCTTTCTTTCTTTCTCACACCCTCATTTGAATGATATTCCAGGTTTGTTTACTGTGTGTGTGTGTGTGTGTGTGTGTGTGTGTGTGTGTGTGTGTGTGTGTGTGTGTGTGTGTGTGTGTGTGTGTGTGTGTGTGTGTGTGTGTGTGTGTGTGTGTGTGTGTGTGTGTGTGTGTGTGTGTGTGTGTGTGTGTGTGTGTGTGTGTGTGTGTGTGTGTGTGTGTACCTACTTAACCACATTTTGGAGACAAATTGTGAGCTAAACCTGACTAAATATCCCAGAACCCCTTTTTGGATACATTTCAATTTGTAAAAACAGTAAAAAATAAAATAAAGTAATTTTTTCATTGTAAAAATGCTGAACGTTTTCTGTGAGGGTCAGGGGTGTGGGTTACAGTATAGCTATATATTAAAACAATAGAAGTCTATGCGCTGTCCCAATTTTGATAGCTAAAAGTGTGTGTGTGTGTGTGTGTGTGCATGTGTTTGCACAAAAGCTACTTAACGCTTACTTCACAGTGTACACATTTTCATTTGTTTAGTCTTCACACTAGGTGACCCCTACAAAAGAAATCCATACCACCCTATCGACCACATAACAGTTTTGCATTGCTCTTTTTTTTTTTTTTTTTTAAGAAAATGTATCAAGTTTATTTTTCTCAGTTCTCTAAAAGCCTAAAAAAATTCTAGAAAAAGGTCTGACCGTCTTGGATTTACATTCTGAACTCAGAGCCCCCAAAAAAGACAGACCTACAGCTCATCATACGGTCCAATCAGCTGCCCTGGCATTTGATCCTTTTTTAATGTGCCTGAGTTGCGGGAACATTTTGTTCTAGATGAGGGCTGATAACAGTGATGATGTCTTCTAATCTCAGACAATTATCTACATGTTATTGTGGTTAAGCTAGAATGAAGATGTATTCATCGTCACGATTCTCTATTTTAATAGACACCTTAATTACCCCCAACACAAGTCATTAAAATGTAAGGTAGAGTACTCATTTGAATAATCATTGTGCTGCCTTGGCAGGCATTGAGACCCCTTGTTCACAAATGAGTTCATCACTGTTAAAATTATATTTGAGCTGTTTTATTTCATAGAGAGGTCTTTCAGAGATAGATTGGTGTGCTTTATCCCATCTTTTATTTATTTATTTATTTTTTTTCAGTCTCTTCTTTCACGGTCACTTTTGATAGTGTGAAGTTTATCTTCCAAGGCAGTCTCAACATAAATGGCGGCCCCCCTTTTTTTGTCATATTATTACAACCTGTATTATTAGAAAACATGTGAATATACCTGCATTAAGAGGAAAATATAGGTGTCTAATAATTTGATCATCCAGATTTCCGGAATGGCAGGGTACTCTTCTGGAGAATCGCAGCATTCTTGTCCAGAGAGACATCTTCACGTACCTTAAAGGTCCCATGGCATGAAATTTTCATTTTATGAGGTATTTCAACATTAATATGAGTTCCCCTAGCCTGAATATTGTCCCCAAGTGGATAGAAATGTTGATCGGTGTAAACCCGAGTTCTGGCTGTCTTTCTCTGCCTTTGACAAAATGACAGGCCAGACGAGCCAATCCTGAAGTCTCCTGGTTTGACGTCCAAGCAGGAACGGTTTCCTCCCTTTCCTCCGCCCAGAGAATCTGGCACGCCCATGCAAACACTCGAGATCATTAACGTTACTTGTGAACGAGTGAACACTGGCAGTTTCTCAGTGTTTGGATGTACAAATGAAAACAGAAGTCTTTCTTCAGTTCCTTCTGATCTGTGATCATTGATTTCTTATGTGTAGCTTATTATTTATTATTTGTGGACACGCAGCGGCTTCTCTCTCTCCCGACAGAACGGTGTTTTCGTGTTTTCTATCTTGTGAGTCAGTGTTTTTGTACGTCCTTGTCGCGTCTATCTGTTCTAAAATGTGCATACAGTCTTTTCTGTTTAACATCAGCAGTCACATCTTTAGAGATAAACTTCACGCACGCCGAAGCTCGGCCTCCAACATCCCCGACCCCCAGTACTGCATCTGGCCCACAGCGGAGGCACCAAACGCGGCGTGAGATTAAGAAGAAGGAGGGTAAGCGTGAGGGTATCCGGCTAGGCTAGCCAGCTTTCCCCACAATAAACTGGATTACATTCGATTACAGCTGTTGTGTCTTTGTTTGCGCTGTGTAACGTTACTCAATGCGCGTCAATGACGCTATTCATATGATTGGAACATATCTAGAAATAATGCTATACTCAACACTTACTAACTCGTTCATCTCGCTGTAATGGTACATTGCATGTGTTACAAAGTTGGTAGAATAATGATGAAGAGGACTCGGTGTGACTGGGACTCGTGTTTATTCAGAACTCTCAGATACAAACACAATAAACTTGCGCTGACTGACAGCGCTCTCATAACTCAGTAGTTACTATAAATAACTTTGTTAGCAATCGCTTAGTCTCCGTGATGTCCGGTTCGCGAACGAATCATTCTTTTGAATCGGTTCTTTTTAGTGAACCGAACCAGTTCACCAAATCGGACTGAATCGTTCTAAACGGTTCGCGTCTCGAGTCAGCGCTGATCCATAATTTACTAAAGTTACTAACTTTCTGACATGAGTGACAGCCCCTCCGACTAGAAATAAACTAATAACCTGAAGTATATGCTAGTAACTACAACAGTTCACCCTGAACTGAGACATGCTGAGAGAACTGATGAGAAGTGAACACAGGTCCATCCGTCTCTCTGGCAGACTCGTGCCTGCTCGTGCCTCGTTAAACCACGCCCCCTCCGCTCATTTAAAATGCAAAGATGTCAGCCAATCACAACAGTGGGCGTTTTTACTGAAGTCTCACAGCAGACACGCCTCTTGAAGCAGGGCATTCAGCCACAGGGCAAACAGCAGTATAGAAAAAATGCCTTTTATTTCTAAATTATGACATTTTATGATGTAAAAATCATACTAATAATATAAGTACACCTCAGAAAACACTATAAAATAACAGAAAAATGCCATGCCATGGGACCTTTAACAAATCAAACTGAATAAAGCTGGAAGGAATAACAAAAAGGGAAAAAACAGAGAGATTGATTTCAGCAGTCATATGAGAGAAAGATAACAGTTTTTACCTCAGCAGATGTAGGCCTATTAGAAACCCCATCTCAGCTAACACAGTTACGTTGTGAAGACGTAACCGGACCAGACCATATTCGTCGTAGCGACGTACCACATAACGTTCCAGCGACGTAACTTTGTGATTCCTGTATTCGTCGTGGCGACGTTATGTGGTACATCACAAGAACGTGATGAGGACGTCTCAGTGACCAAACTGGCATGTTGCGAGGACGTTACATCAAAGGACCATATTAGTCGTAGCGACGTAGGCCTACCACATAACGTGCCCACGACGTTTCTGGAACGTTAGTCAAGATTCTAAAAAATGGAACTTTACCACGACGTCCTCACAACGTTCCCTGTGGGATAAACTTGCGACGTCTTTTGAGGACGTGCCCACGACGTTTCTGGAACGTTAGTCAAGATTCTAAAAAATGGAACTTTACCACGACGTCCTCACAACGTTGTCATAAAGTAACGTCACGCTGACCAAATGACAACTAACTGACGACGTCGTCACAACGTACTGTGTTAGCTGGGATCAAAGCAGTTGAGCTTTTTTGTAATTTAATGCAAGGATAATAGAACACAACGCAAAATGTTATATATGTTCATTAAGTTAAAAAAGGACAATTAAAAAGCCTACTAAATCGCGTTTGTGAATGAATCATTCAGACAGTTTCTTATAGCCTACTGAATCAATCGATTCATTGAAATATCCGATTCCAAAGAATCATTCACGAGTCGTTCCCTAATTCTTAGCCTAATTCTCTCGCGAACCCTCATGGAACAGTCTTCAAGCTTTCTCCATTTGTGTTCCACGGAATGGAACGAAATGTTTGGTGAGTAAATTATGACAGAAATATACTTCAAAATAAACAAAGCACGTGCATTTATTGTTGCGAATTGAGCAATGAACGCCACAAATCTGAGAAGACCATTGGTACATCATTTGAACCAATGGTTTGAATTACAAGCTGCACGTTTTTTTGGTTGATATTAATTATTATATAATTATTTATTTCCATTCATATGTTGTTGTTAATGGAACAATAGCATGTAACATTTATGGCTCATGATTCAATATTGATTAGGTGGGAATTTTCGGAGGAGCAATAGCAAGCTAGTTTTGAATGAAATCCTCCCTTCAGAACGCTCTCAAAAGCCACGTCTCCTTCCTTCAACACACACACACACACACACACACACACACACACACACACACACACACACACACACACACACACACACACACACACACACACACACACACACACACACACACACACACACACACAAACACACACACACAATGCTGGGAAATATAAAAACCAGGCCCAAGTTTCGGACCGAATGCAATGATTTGACGAACATTTTTTGGTCCTGAGACTTCCACAGATGATATATGTACATGTTAATATATTTAGACCACTTCTATTATTGATTTCTATCAGGATGTGAAGAGAGTTTCAACCAGTATAACAAAAAAAATTGCATACCAAACCTTTAAGTAACGTGACAAGGCAGTCTAGGAAGAAAATCTTGTTAATATTCATTTATTCATTTTCAATATTCATTATTGTTCAGTCTTCTCTACATAGAGACATCACTACCCAAAAAACTACTACAAAAATGTATCGCTGCTGTTTCAACGATAAAATTCACACTTGCCCACATTCAATCTGAGGTACACAGCTACAGTCATAAAGAGCGAAATATGTATGTCCAACGAGGAATAAATACCATAGGTTTATAAGTTTAGGCCCCACTGTGTCTGTTACTTCCTCCACTTTAGCCTTTTTCCTCATTGGCATCGCATCTGATTGGCTGAAAATGAGGTAAAGAGTGAATTTTAACCCACTGAAATACAAATAGCTTTAATGTACCGGCCTCTCGTTCTATAATGCTGGCCGTGCGTCTATGGGTGTGATGCATTGTCTCTCTGGAGACACATTACACAACTAATGGTCTGAGCGTGCTTCATTATTGCTTTAATGCAACACAGTGAGATCATTTCAAAACACACACACACACACACACACACACACACACACACACACACACACACACACACACACACACACAATCTTTCATATCTTTGACACATTTGTTCTCGTTCTTGTAAAAACATACATGCAAATATCATAGGTTTATAAATGTATGGTTTCGGATGCCCCTTTCTCTGTAAAGGCTTGCTGTCGGTACACATTTATAAAGCCACCCTTCAACGGACGAACCCTGCTACCGCCACCTTTTTATTTCTCCCTCTCTCTCTTTTTCTCCCTCACAGTAAATGCCATCTGAGAAGAGAACATTCTGACAGGCTGACCTTGAGTCAGCGCCCATAACTCAACAGGTACTTACAGTATGAAACAGATTGCTTTTATATAGGCCTGTAAAACAGATCCATGTATCTGTCTATTCGCTATGACTCATAAACACCAGTCAATCATGGACCTATCTATTTGTGTACATTCTGATTTTAGTTGGAAATTCGGTCTATACATCTCTACAAAAGCAAATGGTAGCATTATAAAAGATAACTGTGGCCTAGTGGTAGCACACATGCTAAGACACATTGAGTCATGCTTGTCCGACATTTCTTGTTTCCTGTCTTTTCTCCACCCTTGAATCAATAGAGTGGCATTAGAAATAATACATTAGAACATACACATTTCATGCTTTTATAATCTTGAATAAAAATGGAATAACTAAAGGGCCTTTAAGATAGAACGTGACAACGGCACCTCTGTGCTATGAAATACATTATTTCAATGGCTTGCGCCACGCAAGGATGGTTTGTGGCTGCGTCGACCAAAGCGCAAACGCAACGGAGCGCACCATTGGCGAGCTTCAAAATAGTTCAACTTTCGCCGCTGCACTCTGTGACGATTATCCGAGCGGCCAATAGAAACGGGACATCCGAGCATCACCGCGGAAAGAAAATCACCAGACTTATAGAACTCCCGCTAAAAGTTTTGAAAATTCTGTCTACTTTGCTCTGGCCAGTGTAGCGCAAATCGCTGTGTATCTGAAGAGGTACGCTGAACCCAGCTGCCAGTGCATCGCATTCCGCATCCTGTCTGAAAGGTCCTTTACTCCACCTCTGAAACAACATTCTTTCTTTGGCTAATGTTACCATGAACCTTTACATTTCAGCCAAAGTTGGCTTCATTCTAGTATGGAGTGCCCACCAGTGGTGGAAAGAGTACTGAAAAAGCATACTCAAGTAAAAGTACTGTTACTTGTCAAAACATTTAGTGCTAGTAGAGTAAAAGTACCTGTCCTAAATACTACTCAAAGAGTAAAAAGTAGCCCTTTTAAAAGTACTCGAGAGTAGTGAGTATTACACTACGTATGAATGTTATTCCACCTTATACCCTGCAAAATAAAAATGTAGCTTACTCTTTTATGGTTCTCAGTAAGAACAAAAAAACATGAGACCACCAACAGTATTTCAATTTTTCTCCATGTTTTATTTTTGATTGCTAGCACAAAAAATACAGCCATGTAATATTAAAGAAAGCTACCAATAATCTGGTAACATTTATGACAACCATTCTGTAGAGGTTTTCTTGCGGTAAACTCAAAAAGGTTGCAAAGCGTTGTACATTAACAACTTTTCGTTAAAAAAAGCAGTTATTTCTTTTCAAGATGCATGTACTGCTTTAATTTCAATGGATGTTTCCTCTGTAAAAAGAATACACTTCAGAAATCAGAATCGAGTAACTCACAATGTTCACCACTGATTATTTTTTCTTGCAATTAAAAAATAAACCTGATTTAAATATAAATCTTATGTTTTATGAAAGTTATTTGCTATATACATGGATTCAATTTTAAATCGCAATGTGAGATTAAACTTTCGCCGTATCCGGTCGGCAAAACCCCGAACACATCTTCCTTTCTTAAGAATGACTTCAGTGCCGTTCTTTGTTCTTTTCTCAAAGAAAAGCTTAACTCCAAGTCTTCCAGAGTTGCGGCCAAAGCTGATTCGAAAGACCGCTGTTCGCCAGCTTCTTTGTTTACGAGTAGCACGCGGAACCGCCGCAACTCTGCTGTCATTATGTTAACCCCGCCCACCGACTCTATACACGATGTGATTGGCCTGACCAGAGTTTGGTTTTTCCAGCTCGCAAGCCAACGGAAAGTTGCTAGACTACCCTGGCTGCAAATTAGATTTGCTGCCACTAGGGTGCGTCTAGATTTCTAGGCTAGTAACCAGCAACAAGTTACAACCCTCTTTCATAAAGTGCGCATGCCTCTCACTCTAGGCTGGTCGCGACTCGCTATCATGATTGATTTGACGGTGTGTGTGCAGTGCACGCGCGCATGGAGTCACAGGACTGATTATTTGTCTTAGCCAATCACGTTGACAGGAAAACAATAAACATAATGTAGCGACGACAGGATTAGGGAAAATAGCGCAGTAAATGTACCGATACAGCACTTAAAATGTACTCAAGTAGAAGTAAAAGTACACTGTTTTCAAACTACTTAATAAAGTACAATTCCTGAGAAAAACTACTCAATTACAGCAACGAGAGTATTTGTAATTTAGTACTTTACACCACTGGTGCCCACTTTCATTAGCAATTCCTGATGGACAAAATCCTGTCCAAAAGTCTTGTCCTAAATGTCCCAATCAGCACGAGGAGGCCTATATATATATATATATATATATATATATATATATATATATATATATATATATATATATATATATATATATATATATATATATATATACGTAGCCAACTAACCTACGTTCCTCAACAGTTTTCTGCATTTGGCCCTGCCCTAAGTACCCAAAATGTCCAAATTTGAGCTCTTCCCATCTGATGAAGAATCCTTCTTCCTTGGGGAATCTCTGCTTCAATCCGTCGGCCTAAGGAACAATTCCCCGTTGGCCTAAGGAACAATTCCCCTCCACCTAACACCTCCGCTGGGTCATGGCAAGACACTGAGGCCTACCCTTGCCCCCGTCGGCGAGAGACATCCACCATTTTCCTCTGCATTTTTCTGTACTCCGGCCCATTCAGTCATCCCTGCCATAGAGAAATGGACAGTTAACGGGTTAAGACAAGCCCTGATAAATTCAAGCCCAGACATTTAATTCTCGTGCATTCAACTATGCAACCTGTACGCTTCCCTGCAGTCTGTCAATCCTACTCCTAAAACCAACCGAGCAAGTAAAGGCGGGCATACACCGTGTGTTTGTACACTCGAGAGATTACGGGTCAGTTAACCTGATAATTGTTCAAAGCAGCTGGTTTAAGCTGGTAACTTAAACCCACAGCTTCACTAGTCGAGAGACGCTGCACAGACAGGACAAATTCACAATCGTTCTCTCAATAATGCATTCAAATAAATGAAATCTTACCATGCAATTTCATCTGTGTCTGATGAGCCATTAGCCTTGTGGGCAGCACTACGATATGTGCAGCAGTTGTGCCTCAGGCAATCCGAGTTAAAGTCCCGGGTCAAGGTTCAGGCTTCTCTAGCCAACATCAAAGTTTGTTCTCAAAAGTTATCCTTTAGTTTATCTAGAACATAGCTCGTTTTGTCCTATGACAATCTGTTTCAGCAAAAGCTCATCTTTATGACCTGTACGACTCCTTGCAGGGCACAGAACTCACGTCCCACTGTAACACCAACTTCCTCCTGTGAAAGACCGGGCCTTCTTTGAGTTTTGGGCCACGGAAGTAGGCCTTTAGCAAACCTGGGCCACGCCCCAGATTCCACCACTGCCAGGACCCATTCTTTTTTCCAGCACTATGGTTGGGCGATATACTGGTAGTCACGTTTAACCGGTAGAAATTGGTCAACAGGTAGAGCATCGTCTCTATCGCGGTTACGCTCACATGACAACGTTGCTGTGCTAAGCTGTCACGAAAGCTTATGGTTTTCATGCGTTTTGTGTTTTTAAAAGCAAGTGATTTTAAACTGTTAAAGTGCAGTAAGCAGCGAAAGACAAATAATTTTGCTATGGGTGCCATCAGAGAGACTGCTGCTGCTTTTTTATGAGCTGCTGCTCATAAAGTGAAGACTATGCAGTGTTTTTTTTATATACATTTGGTTACTTTATACAATGTAGAATATCTTATTTCTAATGCTTTAAGTTTTTCAGGTAGGTCTATTTCATTTGTGTCTTTGTAGTTTTTCCTATATGCTTGTAATTAGTTTCTTTGTTCTTTCTTTACCACTGTTTACTTGTCTTCAGTAAGCTTGAGAGGTTTTATTTTTATTTAGGCTAGTATAAAGTTTCAATGGTGTAATTTCTTTTTATATCATAACCTTATTTAAAGCAAAAATAACTATTGTGATCTATATCGTTATCGTGAAATAAAATGACTATGATATTTTGTCACACAGCTCTGCACCTCATTTGGCAATACCTGCCTCCCTCGATGCATGCCTCCCCCTAGAGTGAGTATGCCTCCACTAGCGGCGTAGGCTCAGACATCACAGCTTTCCCCCCACCATCTCAAACCCTCCCTTGTCCATGACCTGCAGCTCCAACAGCAGACCCTAGCGTGAGGCTGCCTCCGTTAGTGGTGCAGGCCCATACGTCTTACTTCACACTTTTCCTACCCTCACTTTTCCTCCCCAGGACCCAGGGGCCGACCCAAGTGTGAGCCTGAATCTGCAAACAACCGCGGCCATGGCCCTTCTCCCTCTTAACTCTTTTCACCAAGCTAAATATCTTTTCACTTTGTCCTCCACAACACAGATGTCAATCCCACCCATTGAAACCCCTTCTTGACAAATCTCTCAACTCCATTCTTCAAGCCATTTACCCTAGGACCCTCTAACAGCATGTAGATGTTTTAAGACATTTCATCTTGCATACAACCGGTCTTGATTTTTCTTGTCTCACTATTACATTTATCTCTTATCTTAACTGCATTAAAGGCTACTTAAGCGGAATCCAATTTTTTCATAAACTTATTTTCGGTTCACCCTCCTCTGAAATAACCAATTCAAAGACATCCCTTTTTATCAAATGCATCTAAAGAACCCAACCCAACCCACCCAAATGCCAGACAACCCATAACTTTAGACATACTCACTAAATGTATCTCGATTCTCCATTTCCCCTCCGCTCCCGAAGGAGCTACGTTTCTTCATCTAACTTTTCCTTCACTGCCGCAGCAGTGAAATCCCCTCATGTGCAACCATCCCCATCCAAAGCGTACCTGTCTGAAGCTGTGAGAACTCCTGTCGTACTGTCCCACTTTTTTTTCCCCGTCTTTTTGGGGAGTCCTCTGGGTTCAGGCCAAAATCTGATTATTTGTAAGTGTGAACTCGTGAAATTATGTTTTATTGACAAAGTTTGGGAGGAACACTTTCAAATGATCTACCCAATCAGCATGAGAGGAGCCCTATATTAAACATAGCCGACTCACCTATGTTCCTCGACAGTTTTTCTGCATGCCTCCGCCACCCCGACTCACTCGCGGATGGTTTCTATCCCAGCCAGGGATACGGGGGAGTACTCTGTGTTCCGAACCCGTAGCCCTCCACTCAGACAGCACGCCAAATATCCATTCTCTTTTACTTTGTCTGATTATTTGCGAACGTTTTTTTCTGGAATGTAAATGAACACAGTGCCACTGTTACGAATGCTGAGAGATGAAGCAGAGAGATGGAATCCACTTGCAAACACAACTTTAATGAAACTATTCCATAAATAAAACAGAGACATCCGGGAACTCAAGAATCAAGACACGAACAGGTTAACAGCTAACAACGACCGACAAAAGACAAGTGAACCACAAGCATATATATACACACACAGGCAGACAAGCTTAACAAGATAACAAGGAGGGGATGTGGTAAATGGGAAAACATCTGGGAAGACTAATCAACATGAAAAACTACAAAAGACGACAAAACATGACAAGACAGGAAATAACAAAAGAGTCCTCACGCTTCACTTTGAAACAGGCAGCGCATAAATTTGTGCCTATGCCTATGGAATGTGGCCTTTATGAATTTTTTATTTTAATATATATTCTGTTCACTTTATGGTTGCTGAAAAAGGTTTTAAGTAGGTTCTTGTACATATTTTTTTCCTAAATTCATTCAGCCCTAAAAGGATGGTTCACAGACAAAAAGTCTTCAGAGTAAAGAGTTTTCTTTATTTTAAAAATTTCATTACGTTTCTGTGCAGAACATTACACCCATCATTCTAGTATGATTCAATCTTTTTCCAAACATAGCTATTTAAGTCTAATTAAATTTCCTGTATTTTTTCATATTGTAGAAAGAAAATGACAATGTAATTTTTTTCGGATATTTTGAAGCCCAAGTTCAAACCCCAGCTTTGTGATCCTGTCCCATCTCTTCCCTACTCCGCTCTCTGTCCACTCTACTCTATACTAATAAAGGCAAAAACTCCCAAAATAAATTTTAAAAGAGCGAATATCCTATTTCACCAATACCCTAACTTAACCCTAACCCTTGAGGGCAGTAGTAGGGCACTAGGTATGTCAGAAACCACTGAAATGTCTTTCATTTCAAAGGGGACATGTGTGTTGCAAGACAATTCACAGTATTCCCACTTGATTTCAAACGGACTCTTTCAATACCCTCAAAACGGATCTTACACATTCTTACCCATCAAGCGCTCTGCCAAAGCTTTATCTAATGTGTAAGTGCCCTTCTCTTAAATTACAGTGTCTACTGTGATTACTTATAGCCACAGACACTGATGCAGGCGTACGGAAGATCTGTACATCCTCATCTACGCAGTCCACATGAAGGTATAATTAAGAGTCTAGAGTCTCCTCGTTTCAGTCTCAGTATATTAAACACAGCATGTCTCGGCCGCATTTGGCATCCTAAGTATCTCCATACTTGAGTTGAGCAGACAAAGGAAAGGCTTTGTTTCTCTTTCATAATTGCATTGTGTGGACGCTTACGCAGTGACCAGCAAACAGTCATGAGGGTAGACTGCACAGCCGCTTACACGGGCGCTCTCCATGCTCTGTAAATTAGCATACCATCTGAATTCAGTGAGCACACGCAACTTTGGGGTCAATATGCATGTCAGCGGCGTGTGTGCGTGTGAGAAAGAGGGAGGGAGACAGAGAAAGGGCTCTCTCTAAGAAAGTCAAGTGGGGTTGACGGCTGAACAGTCTCTCTGCTTCTGTGTTCAGAATGGACGATTCTGTTTCCTACGCTTTGGAAAGGCAATCTCAGACTAACCCTAGTGAATAATCACAAATCCTCCTCGGCACGATTGAGTCTAGGACAGAAACACCACACACACACACACACACACACAGAGAGAAAGATGTATCTTTGAATCTTTGAGAGGCAGCTAATCCAAACCACTTTAATAACTTGTGTCGATAAGGATGTCAATTTAATGCTTTTCCAAAAGACGGTTAATATCTTCACATGCTTAATGTCCTCAGCCAGCACCAAGTTTGACATCATTACACCCCCAGTTTTGCAATCAGCTTTTCGCTAATAATTATGCATAGCAGTTTTGTTTAATTACATTATGAGTTTAATTCGCCTCCGTTTTAGCGCTTCAGCATTACACATCTATCAAAGCTTTCTAGCCCTCCGAACATGCGTGCGTGTGTGTGTGGTGGGTAATTATGAAATTGCATAGCTGAGAACACACACAGCCATACACACTGATGGCCATCACAACTACCATTAATTACCTTTGCAATTAATTGCATCTTTTATTGTTATTATTGTTTAATCGGCTCTATAAAACAAAAGCCAATAAAGAAGAATCTATGATCCATTATAATCAGCGGTTGTGGGTCACCAAAGAGGGTTGAGAGAAAGAGGAGAGAAACTATGTAATTACTGCCTTTCAAACCACAACAGCACCATTCTAATCAAGCCTGTACAGATCCCCAGCACACACACACACACACACACACACACACACACACCTTCTCAGGTAGAGAAATCTAATTGAGGATGAGGGCTGAAAATTAAAATGAAAGCTTAACATTAAACACACATAACCTTGAGATACAATTTGAAGTGGCAAATTCTCTGAGAGAGAGAGAAAATGTTACAACCTTGCATAAAGAGCGCTAACAAAAAATGAGTGGGTTGGGATAATGAGTTTTTTTTCTGTATTAAATCCCTTTTTTATGCCGCGAATCCATTTCTTCGAACCCCTCCGTCAGGGAGAGCTCTTTTCGTTAATCACTTCATTTTCCCGCTCAAATGGGTCGGCCCACTCATAGACCTTGACTAAGTATGCAATGGAGGGATGGAAAGATGCAAATGTGGGGCAAAATTACGAAAATATGAGGTTTTGGATAGAAGGTTACTGCGAGAAGTAATTACGGGTGTTCAGTGGAAGGAGATCCAGACCCTTTTTGCTTTCTCTGACAAGCCTCGCTGAGGCAAATACGAGAGTGTGGAGCTAATGACTCTTAATGTGGCGACGCTGGCCATAATTTCATAGTCCTCGCTCTTAATAAGCGTAGATGTAATGAATTGGTATTTAGAAGAGAAACTGTTTCCATATATCCGTTTAATGCCATTACTGAGCAAATTAACCTTGCAGGGGATTCATTAAGCTCTGTTCCGATTGGCTGATCATGCGGGTGGAACAGGAAACGTATTAAGGATGGACAACCTTTAAAACGCCGAGCCTCAAAGTTTTAGTGTGGGACAAAGTAGTTAATAACCACGGCTGTAAATGTGTGTGACATGAGCGAGCCCACCGTTGTGACTAAACAACACTTCAACCCTTCCCCCAGACCACCTCTGGAGTGGAGCTGATTGAATCGTGATGTTTGAGAACCGCTCTGAGTTCAAGTAGGATTTGAATCGTTCTATTGAGGGGGTCATAAACGAGAAGATGATTGACATGTGTCTTTATGACTCAGTCACTTTGACTGATGTACTACAAACGGCAAGTACAGATGGGACAAAAGATAAAAAAAGAAAACATCAATCTTACTGCGAGAGTGAATCAGATTGATTCAGATATATTGATCTTGATATAGCATTCACTCTTTCTTTCTCTCCTTTTCTTGTCTTTCCTCTCCGCCCTCACAGTGTTTTAACCAGATTTCATTCTGAACACATACCAGACGTCTTTCGGTATTGATAATAAACTACTAACGTTAGTCAAATTCAGTCAGGAAAAGAAATGATGGGTAGTTGATGGTTTATATTTGAATATAAATATATGGATGTTAAATATAATATTAATAAATATGAGAAATTAATATATTAAAGGGTTAGTTCACCCAAAAATGAAAATTCTGTCATTAATTGCTTACCCTCATGTCGTTCGACACCCGTAAGACCTCCGTTCATCTTCGGAACAGAAATGAAGATATTTTAGTTGAAATCTGATTGCTCTGAAAGGCCTCCATTGGCACAATGCACGGTTCACTCTCAAGACCCTTAAAAGGTACTAAAGACGTCGTTACAAAGTCCATCTCACTACAGTGGTTCTAAAATAACTTTATGAATCAGCGAGAATAGTTTTTGTGCGCAAAAAAACCCTAAATAACGACTTACATAGTGATGACGATTTCAAAACACGGCATCATGAAGCTTCGAAGCGTTATGAATCAGCGAGTCGAATCAGCGGTTTGAATCGCCAAATTTCAGCAGTTTGGCGGTTTGACACGCGATCCGAATCATGATTCGGCTCACTGATTCATAACGCTTCGAAGCTTCATGATGCCTTGTTTTGAAATCGTCATCACTATGTAAGTCGTTATTTAGGGTTTTTTTGCGCACAAAAGCTATTCTCGGCGATTCATAAAGTTATTTTAGAACCACTGTAGTGAGATGGACTTTGTAACGTCGTCTATAGTACCTTTTAAGGGTCTTGAGAGTGTAAAGTGCCATTGTGTCAATGGAGGCCTTTCAGAGCCATCAGATTTCAACTAAAATATCTTCATTTGTGTTCTGAAGATGAACGGAGGTCTTACGGGTGTCGAACGACATGAGGGTAAGTAATTAATGACAGAATTTTCATTTTTGGGTGAACTAACCCTTTAAAATATAAATGAGAATTTTTAGGGGGTATGACCAGTAACCACTTATCTTATTTACCATTTTAGATATTATTTTAGATCATTTTTAAATGATTTTTTTTTTAGAATTACAAATATTTCATGTAGTCTCTCTCTTGATATGGTCGTAAAATCTGCATTTGTAACAATAAGAAAAGAATTAGCAAAATGCTGTTTAGATGTTAACCTCCCAACCTACCTCATGTGAACTACCCATGTGCATCTCAACACTTCTTGAGTTCACATTAATATGCAAAAGTGCAGATCTAGCGTGGGCAGCATAATCAAAAGAATGAGACATGATCATTTGAAAATCCTTGAGCCAAGAGAGACAAACTGCAATTGAGGGGATGAATTATGATTTTACTCGCAGTAATGAAAGAAAATTAAGGTTGGACTGCCATGTCTTTAACTGTTGAAGAAGGCTCTTAATTATGCTCTCTCTCAAAAGGAAAAAAATAAAATCAAACTGTTTTCAATCAAAAGTACGCTTTAAACAGACTTTGTAAATGGGGGGATTTATTTATATATTTATTCTTTTATCTTTGTTTTTAGCTAGACGGGAGAATAAGATTAAATCCATTATATTATAATTAAAAACTTAATTTAACAATGAGTTGCAAATTGGAGCGCAGGTCTTATGTGTGGGTGTTTGTGCCTGTTTGTTTGAAACGATGGGAATGAAGGGAGCATAAGCAAACACCAAAATCCTGAATAATTTTAATCTATTTGATTTTATATCCCCCCTCCCCCTGTGGCTGTGCCTAAAGTGCAAATGCCATCATCCTAATTACAAAAAGAGTCTTCATTTGCTAGACAAGAACTGAAACTTTCTTGGAATGGAATATGTTGCAGGGTATTGCTTAGGAGTGTAACGCTACAGAAAAATGTGCAATTATATTGTTCAATATTTAATTTAAATATTTAAATCAATGCAGTATATATTTCAATTTAAAAAAATCTCTAAGGCCTCATACCTGCAGATTCAATTACAACACACTTTCACCCCTGCCTCTTTAAAGTACTGCAACTAGCAGGGTCTGATGAGTTCAACATCTTGAGTAGGTATAGTAGATGTAAATGTGCTGCCATCTGCTGTTGGGCGAGATTCTGTACAACATGAGAAACCTCATTCCAATGAAAATACATTAATTTTTTAATCTTGTGAAAAATTAAACAAAAATTAAAACCTGCTTGTCATTGTTCAAAATGAGTCTCGATGACTCATTCTGTTACTTAGTATTATACTATTATAGGTTTAAAAATAATTTGAATTAGCTTTTATTTTTATATTTTCAGTAATAGGCTAGTTCATATTTTTTTTGTAATTTTATGTGCTTTTGTCATATATATATATATATATGAAAAATTATAATATATATATTTTAGTGCTTTTCAAACATTTCAAATTATTTCAGTTGTTTCATTTCAGTTTTTCATCTAATATTTATATTTTATTTCATCTTAATTTCAGTTAACAAAATGTTTTAATAGTTTTATTATTATTTACCGACAATAACCGTGTTCTGACATCAAACTAATATTACAATACTTTTACAGGTTTAAAATTGACTCTTTTCTAGTGTTGAAGTACTCGAGACAGGTTCTTGTATGAGATCTGGATTTATTACATGTGATATTAAAGGGGTGGTAAAACACATTCTTTTGAAGGCTTGACTGTGTTTGTGGGGTGCACTGTAACATGTGTTCATGCTTCGTTTGAAAAAAAATTGCCTTATTTTTCATATATTTGACCTTTATTCTACACTGCTCTGTCCCTCCTTGTAAAACGGTCTGATGCTTTCCGGGTTGTATGAAGCCAGTCCCTCAAAAATACGCAGTGGGCTCTGATTGGTTAGCTGGCCCAGTGTGTTGTGATTCGCTAACCGCCTAGTGCACGTATGTCGGAAACGTCACGCCCCTTACCGGAGGCTGTGCTTGCTTTGGTCAGTGTTAGAAACAACGGCGTCAATAAAACCATCTGAGCCCGAATCAGACCCAGAACATTTGAGTGAAGATGATCGAGCAGAACCTGTTCAGTCCTCAAGAGTAAAGACTGCGGATCTATAATGATCGCTACTGAATGGCACTTTAACTTTTGTATTTTTAGAATGATTACAGCCAAATATCTGTCGCAAGAACTAACCCAAAACGAACACTAAGCACTGGCTTTAACTAGTAAGTTAGCCAAATCACACACAGAACCATGTTTAGCATGCCTGTAGATAAACAATACATAAAAGCTCTAATCAAAGAATCATTTACACTAATGTCAGGTTCGCTGTTGAGATTTTAACGTTAGTGTTTGTAACGTTAGGTGTTCGTCGGATAACGTTAAGTATGAATGAGCATTTAACAGACTGGTTTGCAGAACAGCGTTGTCATCTGTTTACTTCCTTGCTACAACCTATTACAGGAAAACACATCGATGAAAAATAAATCAGACTTACAGGTTGTGGCCTGTAAACAGCTTCTGTTTGTAAATCCAGCTTTCAGGACAAGCCGTTGTGCATATCCTGTATTGAACTCGCGAAGTTTGTGGAAGTTTGTGTTGTCCTCCGTGAAATGTGCAGCGCGCGCGTCGTGCATCCACGCACCGGCAGTGTTTTTTTCACGCAGCTGACGTTGTGCAAATCCGGCATTGAAATCGCGAAGACGGTGGATGTTTTCCTCTGTTAGATGTGCTGCAGGGAGCCCTGCGCGCGCCTGATTCCCCGCTGACTCAAACACACGTGCATATAACATGCTGTATGTTAAACGCTCTGCAAGGCACCCCCGTCCCAAGGAAGGCTGAACAGAGCAAGTACCCCAGACCTGCAATCCGGATGAAAATAACAGCGTTTCCTTGGCATCGCGGCAACAACACTACAGCCTAACTATACAACAACAGCGCCGCGATACAAAATGGCCTCACCCCCCCTTATTTAATATTCTCGGAGGAGGGGTTTATGTAAATATTGAGCCTGTTGATGTCACCAACCCTGGAGGAATGTCTGTAGTCGCCTACTGGCCGTTTGCTGTAGTTCTTAGAAACTGATTTCTTTAAAAGCAAATATCTCCCTTTGCTTTAAACTTTGAACGTTGTAACTTTGCAGATGTTGTTTATGCTCAAGCAGCAACATTACACGTTAGCTAAAGTTAGAATAGTGAAATCGTGGTTTACCACCCCTTTAAGCAATATCACAAGAGTAAGAGAGCTGTTTTCACAAATTTGAGCATGACTGCAAACATGATATTGCTTTAATACAAACATTCAATAATAATAATAAAAAAAACATTATCCTCAACATTATTTATGCATTTGTAATTTACCAATTCAGATGCATCTTCTGTATCACCTCTGTAGCACAAAGATGATTTTTTTTTGTTAATGATTTCATTTGATTGTTAACAACTCTATACAGTGTCTTCATTTAATTATATTTATTATAAGTCATTTATTACAAGTTAAATGACTCAGGTGGTAATGTGGATCTCTATGAATTAAGGAGTGCTGGTCTTGGTCTCGTCTTGGTCTCGGATTAGGTGGTCTTGACTACAACACTTCTCTTTTCAACTTGTTTAAATAGACACATTTATTCCTGTTGACCTGTATAGTAGTGTGTAGTGATCAGCAAAAGTATATGTGGATGAAAGAAAAATGTCACTAGACAAATATTTGTCTACTTTGTCTATGTCAGACAGCTGATTGTCATCGTCACAAGGTCAGAGGTTAGATGTCAGACCATGTTTCAGTGATACTGATGTGCTATCAAAACAGTGCTTAATTTGCAAAGTGTGGGACTGAGCCTGTTTTATTGATAATGGTTTGGCAGACGAAATCTTAGAGGCTAGGTGTAAGGTTTCTTTAGATCTCCCTGTATCCACAATATCCACCCTGTAAATATTTGAAGGTTAGAAACGAAACCCAGTATAGGGTGAAGTCTGGCAAACCCAACACTGAGTAGGCTAAACTAACACATGACCATGCATCGATGATTAAGAAGTTGTATGTTTAAAACTGTATGTAACGTGCAATAAACCAATCAGAGTCTCATCTCCCATTCCCTTTAAAAGCCAGTTGCGCTTTCACCATGGTGGATTCGCTATTTACATGGCGGGATTTGCAAGCGGACTGAAACTAGCAAAAAACACTTGCGTTGTGCCTGCCTTCGTATAGACCCTTTACACAGACTGTGATAACGCGTTTTAATGGTCATCAATATCGTAAATCCTGCAAAAAAAAAATTATAAAAAAAAAAAAGTATATTCATTTATAACACTTTGTATTATATTACTTTTGCATCAAATTACAAAAAATAAGTTACCGCTGCTGAGGGTGTTTCTAATACAGCGTCTATGAGAGTGATGGTAAAAATGAACATCTTCCTCTCTTTTCACTGCCGTTATCAATCTCACTCTATTTTTTTCCCTCTTTTTGAAAGTTGTGAAATCACTATTGTGGAGTTTTTATTTTGCTATTTGAGCAAATAGGCACACAAAAAAAATATTTAATGTATTCTCTCATTCACAACTATAATATTTAACCCAACTATGACGACTTCCGTTCGGAGAAACCTGGAAATGTGAAAAGGGTCTATATTACAAGCTTACCGTTGTGAATGGGGCCAAGGTAAGGAGTTTTGAATACTGACTTGTTGTGTACTTTCTCAAAAATTGATTTTGGATCATTTTTTACAAAAAAAAGTTACGGACTGCAGCTTTAAATATAACTAAATATAACTATCTCTGTTTTTAGGGGTTAACCCTGCCTGGTTTAAACGTTTGAAAATGATAAACGGTTGAAAACATTAGTATTCAAAAAGTAATCACATGTAATCAGTTACATTACTTTAATGACGTCATTGAAATAGTTACACTACTTATTACATTTTAAATAGGGTAACTTGTAATCTGTAATCTATTACATTTCCAAAGTAACCTTGATGAAAGCAGTGAAAGGACATCCCCCAGTGAATTTGATTATCTCGTTTATTTAGTGTCTTTTATATTTTTTCTTATTTTTGATGTTACTAATGCACATTGTGGTGTTTTATGTTGCATGTTTGCTCCTTATGTGGGATGATTTTATTAACATTTATCTAGTCTAGAATTTCATGAACCGTAAATTATACAGGCACTAAAATACCATAATGATTTTTATCATATTTTTATGGTACATTTTTGGCAACCACTGCTGCTAGTTTTTTATTTATTTTTTGTCATAAACCTAACAAGAAATTGAGAAAATGATGTAAAGTTTTATTTAATAGATCAGAAGAGTGAGTAATCAGAAGCTGCTCCAAAGTAGCTATTATGCATTTGACATTCTGAGAAACTACAACTTAGTTTCCCACAGCAGCTCAAACACTGACAAACACAAGCACATTGGCACGCACACATACACACGTGTTTTCTTATGTGGCAGTAATCCTCTCTATTACAGCGGAGCAGACATTACCACAGGGGTCTGTGTCACTTTCTAAGTTTCATTCCTGTGAATATTGCATACAATTGAATATTGATGCGTCGCACTGATAATTAATGAAGGAAAGGGCTAGTTTTCTGTAAGTGCTGTTGTATCACTTTATTGATTTACATTCAGTCCCAAAGCATGCCTCTCTCTTTCTCTCTCTCACATAAAACATAAACTTGACAGTTGGAGAGGAATGGAAGCCATATGTTTAATGAGAACATGCGCATCATTCAAGCGCAGCAAGACGCACACTTACTGAAACAATTTAGTTTGTTTCATATTATATTCATATTCACACACTGTAAAAAAATATTTAAAAAGTAAGTTACCTGGTTGCCTTAAAATTTTGAGTTAATTGAAATTAAATTTTGAGTTAATACAATTAACTTTTTTGAGAATCGACATCACCCTTTATTCAAATATTATGCCTATGTGCACTGCTTGTTTGGTGTAGCTTTTTTCAGTTTTAGAGTTACTAAAAGAAAGACAATACAGCGTTGTTTCGACATATTGACCAAAAAATCCAGATAAGAATAAACAAAAGCATTTCTTACTCTGAGTCAGTTAGGCTACATACAAAAAATTAAAATTAAATAAAAAAAGGATTATAAATGCTTGCTCCAAAACATACTAATATAATATAAAACAATATATAATGTTAAATGTAAATATACATGTACTAAATATATACATATTGTGTGGTAGCAAATAGAGACAAAATCCAGCAAAAATATAAACATTACCGGGAAAAACAAAAACAATCTTACACAATCTCTGGAAAACCAAATTCTTTCCCTTTTTTTATGTAGTTTCTTGATGTTTCTTAAAGGGGTACTTCAGCGCTGGGAAGATGAATGTGTAATAACTGGGTCATTTATGTAGTAGAAATGTGAAATTATTTTTGAATTTGGTTCCTTCTAGACTGAGAAAAGACAGAAAATGTATTTTTGTCTCATGTGGATGAAAGACAACAACTCCCAGAATGCACTTGCTTCGCTGCCCTACGAGGCCACTCCCAAAGCCACGGCCACTGGTTATCACTTGCCCACCATTACGGTACAGATCCACTTTTGCGGCACGACTGAAGCGTGGTGTTGTGACACTTCCCTTCATGTGTATGTTGATGGGCGTTCCTCAAGTTTACCGCTTTGGGCGTGCGTTTGAGCCAGCGGGGAATGAAAAACAAAGGACCGGCGAGAGACTTCCCTCCGTCTCCATGTGCTCTACTTCTATTGGATAGTCGCGTCGCGTTCAACGGATTCATTTGCATAAAGTTGAGCTTCGGCCAGCTTTTTTGACGCGCTGCATTTGTTCAAATGCAGCGGCGCCTTCCCGGAATGCTTTGCGTGCGCGTTAAAGTCGCTTGACGTCACCCATATGAATAAAGTGGAGTGCGTCGTGACAGAAGTGTTGCACGGACAAGTGGATCTGCACCTTTACACTGTCGTTTTGATTTTAATTCTAATACAATAATTTCGTTCAGTTAGAGAATAAACACTACAGTTAAAAACTGAACGTGTCTTTTCAATAATGTGTGAGTGAGCCGAACGAAAGTCACGGCACAAACGCAGCAGGAGTCAGATTTCATTTATCACGAGAGCGAAGAGCTGAGCAGAGCTGAAGTAAGCGCAGCAGTCATTCACGACTTGTGTTCAGTCTGGCGCGTTTTCAGATCATGCCTATGGAAGCTTAACTTTCATAGGAATTCATTGAAAAGTTGAAACACTCACTTTGCTCCGCACTGCTCCGTTATGAATGCCCGAGACGAGCGGTCGTGCGCATTTACATTCTGTGAGTGAGATCCCACCCCTATGGGCGGGTTGATAACATGCGGAACTACAGGGAGTGCAGAATTATTAGGCACGTTGATTTTCTGATCATATTTTTTTTCCAGGCACATTTGACCAATTCCAAACCACAGTAATCCTAATAACTACTATTGATTTAGTATTTAATAATGTATAAGTTATATATAATTGTTCATGAAGGCTGGAAATGAAAATCACCTTATATTCAGGTGTGCAGAATTATTAGGCATGTTTTCTTTTACAGATAAATTGAGCCAAAAAAGAGATTTAACTCAGACTGAAAAGTCAAAAAGTATTAAATGCCCATGAGAAGGATGCAATACTAATGCAATACTAGACATTGCAGTTAAGGCGTGACCATTGGACAGTGAAATGCTCGTTGGGTCAGCAGGGTCAGACAAAAACATGTGGCGGAGAAAAGACACCTGTTAACTGCAAAAGAATTAAGAATTAAGGTGAAGAATTAAGGGTGAAACCATCAGGAACCCTTTAGTCTCCAGCGCCACCATTTTCCAGAGCTGCAACCTACCTGGAGTCTCCAGAAGTGCAAGGTGTCAGGATCTCAGAGACTTCAGTTAGGTAAAGAATCCTAAAAAATGACCCCCACTAGATAAGAATCACAAGCTGAAGTGTTGTAAAATACATGAAGAAGGTTTTTTTATAGGCTTTATGGACAGATAGGTTGAGAGTGACTCTTGAAGGACCAGCACCACATCCTCTAGTACCACTGTTTGAAGAATTCATCTTCCAGAATCTGGCAGTACGTTTTGGGAGTTCATTTTTAGTCCATCTCTGCAAAACGGACTTCAGGATGGACTAAAATGAACTCCCAAAACGTACTGCCAGATTCTGGAAGATGAATTCTTCAAACAGTGGTACTAGAGGATGTGGTGCTGGTCCTTCAAGAGTCACTCTCAACCTATCTGTCCATAAAGCCTATAAAAAAACCTTCTTCATGTATTTTACAACACTTCAGCTTGTGATTCTTATCTAGTGGGGGTCATTTTTTAGGATTCTTTACCTAACTGAAGTCTCTGAGATCCTGACACCTTGCACTTCTGGAGACTCCAGGTAGGTTGCAGCTCTGGAAAATGGTGGCGCTGGAGACTAAAGGGTTCCTGATGGTTTCACCCTTAATTCTTCACCTTAATTCTTAATTCTTTTGCAGTTAACAGGTGTCTTTTCTCCGCCACATGTTTTTGTCAGATCCTGCTGACCCAACGAGCATTTCACTGTCCAATGGTCATGCCTTAACTGCAATGTCTAGTATTGCATTAGTATTGCATCCTTCTCATGGGCATTTAATAATTTTTGACTTTTCAGTCTGAGTTAAATCTCTTTTTTGGCTCAATTTATCTGTAAAAGAAAACATGCCTAATAATTCTGCACACCTGAATATAAGGTGTTTTTCATTTCCAGCCTTCATGAACAATTATATATCACTTATACATTATTAAATACTAAATCAATAGTATTTATTAGGATTACTGTGGTTTGGAATTGGTCAAATGTGCCTGGAAAAAAAATATGATCAGAAAATCAACGTGCCTAATAATTCTGCACTCCCTGTAGCTCCTGCTACTGGCTGTAGTCTCTAGCCTCTGGCCAAAAAATCCTCCGATGACGCAAAATGACGATATTTGCATCATCTGAAGATTTTTTTCTAGAAATAAAATGCATAATTCTCTCTTCTCAGGGGGACATGAGGGGGGAAAGTACCATCATTTGAATATACTACCATTATTTGAGTTTTCTACTGATACAAAGCTTAATACGCTTAAGTAACTCTTAAAGGGTTAGTTCACCCAAGAATGAAAATTCTGTCATTAATTACTCACCCTCATGTCGTTGGACACCCGTCAGACCTCCGTTCATATTCGGAACACAAATGAAGATATTTTAGTTGAAAGCTGATGGCTGAGAAAGGCTTCAGACAGGCCTCCATTGGCATTCAGTACATTTACACTCCCAAGACCCATAAAAGGCACTTAAAACGTCGTTACAAAGTCCATCTCACCACAGTGGCTCTACAATAATCTTACGATGTGACGACAATAGCCCTAACCCTAACCCTAGACAATAGTGGACTTTGTAACAACGTTTTAAGTGCCTTTTATGGGTCTTGGGGGTATAAATGTACTGAATGCCAATGGAGGCCTGTCTGAAGCCTTTCTCAGCCATCAGCTTTCAACTAAAATATCTTCATTTGTGTTCCGAATATGAACGGAGGTCTTACGGGTGTCAAACGACATGAGGGTGAGTAATTCATGACAGAATTTTCATTTTTGGGTGAACTAACCCTTTAATCAGTCAGGGACGAAAGAGAGGACAAGACCAACAAGGGTCAAATGCAATAATTATTTTTTCAAGTAAGGAAAGGTTGCCAAATCATATGGAATTATTCTGTTCTGCCAATCGTTGTGAATCTAATTTTTTCTATTTGAATAAACTGCAACAGGTCATGCATCCAATGAATATAACTGGGTGGGGAAGAATTTTCCCAGTTCATTAAAATAAGCCTTTTAGCAATTATTAAGCAAAAAAAGCTAGAGCATTTTACTGAAGACATGATAAGGACACCTTTGTGGGATTAAGACCAAATAGCGCCCCCCAGGGGCACGGTTCAACATCTAAAATAAAAATGTTAGAGATTGACTTGAAGATTGACATCCAAAAAGAAGTCAATGCTGCGCGCAAAGCCAAAAAGTATGATAAAGAGTAGCCGAAGCTTGTCGGCAGCGGTCACAAGTGGGATCGAGGTCCGGATTTATTTTACACATTAGCTTTTGTCCAGTAAATTCTGTGTAAAAACTTAAACTGTATTAATGAGTGACGAGCGCAAATAGAACAGGTATGAACACGACAAAGGGCCTTAGACCATTCCTCATCAGTAAAAATGTGTTCAAGATCAGATGCCCAACTCTGCTTTATTTTAGAAATGGGTGAAAAATCTGAGAGTGCAGTAAATGAAAAAAATTTTTTTTTTTGTAAATATTGGAGACAGCTCCTTTAGAGACTTTTATTTCCAAAACTTGATCAATCTCTTGTTTAAGAGGTGCATGAGGAAAGTGGGAAAATGTATTCACGAGTCTGAAGAGTTTTTGGAAGATTACATTTTTCTGATAGATATGAAAAACAAAATTTCTATTTTGAATAAATGCTGTTCTTTTGAGCTTTCTATTCACCAAAGAATATTGAAAAAAAAGTGTCACTGTTTCCACAAAAACATATTAGGCAGATCCACTGTTTTTCAACATTAATAAGAAATTCTTGAGCACCATGCATCATGTCACACTGAAGACTGGGGTAAATGCTGCTGAAAATTGCAGCTTATTATCTATAATTGTAATATTTCACACTATGTTTGTATTTGGATTTAATAAATGCTGCCTTGGTGAGCATATAGGAGAATTTCAATAACATTTTAAAAAATCTTACCGACCACAAACCTTAAAATAATGACATATATCTAATATCGTATCAAATTTTGATTGCTGCGTTCACTTTTTGTTGCCAGCAGGTCAGCTCCACAATGCATTCTCTTGTTGTCACCACTAGATGCCAGCACTGATTTATTCTCCTTTATCTCTCCCTCAGCGGGGTTTTCCTCATCTCCATGACATCAGAGGTCACGGAGACGCATTAATGATCTCGTAACAGATATGTAATTGCAGGAAACCAGTCAGCGTTTAAGTGGCGGAAAGTGCTGACATGATTTCTATGTGTTGCAGTCGGAGGAGAACACAGGTTTGTTTCTACAGGCAATAAACCTGAGTGTTCATTAGTCCTTACATTATGATTGAATTAACATAAATCTATCCTTAAATATCCCTTAGAAAATAGTGTATTTTGGTGGATCGAGACAAACATTTTAATACATTGATCCAGAAGTCTAATAAAGTAGCCTAGGCCTATATGTTAGATATCCGTAGTCAAAATTGTCTTTTTTGTACCAAAAAAAACCCCCGTTTGATCACTTCCGTTATTTGTTATAGTAGCCTACTTCACCCGTTTTTTTTTTTTTTTTTATTTGTTTTCATTAAAAGATTTTCTGTTGCCTGAATTAATGTGGAATCGTCCTCTCTTTCTGAACGTTTATTTGAACCTTTTTTTTAGGAGGAACGCTGTCGAGATAGCCTATATTTCCAGCACCATGGACAGTCCCAAATGTACAACACATGCAAATAAGCACTTCGCAAAGGTCGAATCCATTTACTATTAATATTACTATTGTTTGGCACGTTAAAGTTTGCATTTGCCATCGCATGTTTTGCATAAACACTCCTTTACACAAATTTACATTTCCAAATCAAACTGTAATTGACCTGTCTAATTTCGCCGCAGCCGCTCTAAAGTTCACTGTCATGAATATCCTAAAGGTGGAAAAAGAAACCCCCACGTGTTGTGTTTGACGTGGTTCGCGGAGAGCGATCCGTGTGAACTGTGCCCTCCTCCAGGGCTTCTCTCGCGCAACACAGATACCGTTTCCACGCGCATCTCCTTGCAGTGTCGCGCGCAGAGCGCGAGGGCCCCTCGCGAAGAGACAGACGTCACTGCTGTCAGTTTTTTGGCCGTTCGTCACATTAGTGGGTTTCAGTTCGATTGAGATGCTGCTGAAAGCCTCAGAGCGGCTCGTTTTCGCGTCTTTCATTTTAAACAACGACTAACGGTGAAGACCAAAACGGGAATGAATCACGGAAAGCGACAATTTAACGGTGGAAAGAAGGAGAAGACGTCGCCAGAATGACCCCTCACAAAGAGACGCGTTTCCTCGCGCTGCGCTCGTGAAGCTCATTCAAAGGATTCAAAGGGGCGCGCGATCGAGCGGCTCTCGCGCACAACCAGCAGTCAATCATGCCGGTGCGACGAGGTCACGTCGCGCCACAGAACACATTTCTCGGGATTATTATCCGCAAATTCGAGGGTCAAAGTGAGTGTCAGCTTTCAGATGTTTCAGTAATGTTTGTTTACTTCATAGCATGAATAAGCTGCATTTGAAAGGATTCAGTCGCGGTTTAATTAGTGTGACCTCTAAATAGTGAGAATTTACCTCCACACACTGACAGTACAACTTGTTTCAGCCTCTCTTCGGAGTCCAAACTTAGAAATTGATACTTTGATTTATTAGGGCTATACTGTTACCGTTTCTCATTGATGTAAACATTGATTAGTTAAGTGGTTAACAGCGCAATAGATTGTGGATAGTGTTTGGACTCTTTCTCCATTAGACGTTAACGAGGAGATTGTCCATGTTGTTCAGCGTTAGGGTAAAATCATTGTCAGCATCTATCAATTTCACAGTTTGTGTTGTGTTTGAGTGTTAATGTGTTTACTCACACTACCACAGGCACTCAGTTGACGGGCCCTGTGTCCACTGCCAAAATCGTACTCTTCCATGTGTCACTGTCTCTGCTGTTACTGTCACAACTGTTTATATAGAATGATAATATCTGGTATAATTTCTGGTGAATAGGCGCAAGGTGTTAGCTTGAGACAGTATTGTGCGTCTACACATTTGAAGACATAATATTTGTGCAAATGTTCCTTAATCAGAAATATTCTGGGTTCAGTTAATCTCAGTCAGATTTTCAGCTCTACCACAAAAATATTTCTTGCTTCTTTAAAAAAAGAAACAAACAGAAAAAAAAAAAAAAAAGTGGGGCACTTAAAATAGATACAAATTGGACAATTTTTTTTAGAATTTCAAAGAAATGTGAAGACATTCATTCTTATTATTCATATTATTTGATCTGTAAAGCTGTTTAAAATATTTTTACAGTAATTTTAGGGTTTTAGGATTGCATTGTCATGGTGATACATTTGGGAAATTAGACTTTACAGTAAAAAAGTTACTAAACAATTGTGTTTTCACACTAAAATCAGGCCAATGCATATTGTGGCTATATGTGGTTTGTTTTGTTTTGCTTTGTACAAATTAGACCCATTCACTGCTAATGCACTGTAAGTGGCTCGCTATTATTCAGATTTTTTTTTTTTTTTAAACAAAAGGAGATACAAAATGTAACCAGCATTATGCCACGAATTCTGATGATTCAGATTAACATAGTTGACCCTGAATATTCTTTTCAATGGTTCCTTTCATGTGTTCTTGATGCAATGAGGTTTATTTCTATCCTGCATGGATGGTAGGTTCATATTAGTTGTCTACAAATGCAAAAAAAAGAGTGTGTTGCATGTGCTTATATGCTTATGAGTTAGAAAAGCAGAGACTTTGTCAACAATCACAATATAATGGCATAAAATTCTCAAATTTACAGCTAATCTAAAAGTACACACTGCCAAAAGCACAAGTGCTCCTAAAGCAGGATAAGTAACACTTTTATAAAAGATTTAAGAACCTACTGTATGTCCTTTCACCTCAGCTGACTTTACACACTTTCTTTATCCCAATAACTCTTTTCTGCCCATTTATACAGACAAGAGATTTGTCATAGCCAATGCACGCGTCCAGAACTGTGCCATCATCTACTGCAATGATGCCTTCTGTGAGATGACAGGGTTTTCCCGACCGGACATCATGCAGAAGCCGTGCACCTGCGACTTCCTGCACGGACAGCTGACCAATCGCCATGCTATTGCGCAGGTAGCACAGGCTCTCATGGGCTCGGAGGAACGCAAAGTGGAGATCACCTACCACCGCAAGGACGGTGAGTGTGTGAGCTTTACATTATAGTTGTTCAATGAAGCTGAGAAAGTCTGTGGGTCGAGTTTACTAAATGTTACGCTGTACATTTATGTTATGCTCAAAATAACCTCCATTTAATAAGCCCTTGCCTAACGGAAAATAAGAAGTTGTTGATTTGTTGACACATAAACAGCATTCTATCCAATAGAGTGAGATTTGGGCGGAGCTATCTGTTGGCTGCCAATTACAGACAGGAAGGCAAACCTGTTTAAAAACAATATTTTTTGCAATTCCAGTTTGTGATGCTTTTGGCACAGAAATTACGCTCTTCAAGCTTTAGGTTCCACATTAATGTACTTTGATTTGTGAGACAGATTTCTCTCCACTTTCCAATTTATAATTCTTATTTTTGTGTTACTGTAATTTATTTTGGGACATGTCATTTTTTATTCAATGGTACTTTTATTTCCTTTTAATATGGTATTTGTAGGAATAAACTGATACTTGGAATATAGATTATAACACACAGAGAGAGAGAGAGAGAGAGAGAGAGAGAGAGAGAGAGAGCATGTCAAGGAGTGTGTAGTTAAATTATTGCAGAAAAAAGTTAAAGTCAGCACTGAAATGACAGCTCCTAATGTCTTGGAAAATTTAGCCTCAAATCACAGAGAAACTGCTGAGAACTAAGATCATTTTTGGTCCTGTTCAGAGTGTTTCTTGTAGTAAAATATGCACTGAGGATTTTTCTTTCCTTCTATAAGAAAATTGTGATTGTGTACTTGCTTCTGCTGTAACGACACAAACGTGCTGTTCACACAAACAAATGCGTTATGTCTTTTTACTGTTAATTCATACATCAGCACTAAAATACTAAAAAGCTCTGTGATGTCACTCATTGGAAATGACGTTTAAACGATGCACTGTTGTCTTAATCTGCCTTTTAGTTTCACTATCTTCCCAATTTGAGAATTTATTTGAGTGACAGGCTGATCACACAGAACCCGTTTTTTCTCTTAAAACACAAGACGGTGCACAATATGATCCAATAGTATCCATCTGCAGAGCCACAGCTGATGAATGGGAAAAAGGCAGGGTCTCAAGACACATTTTTAAAAACTTGGTGTTCTCGCGGGGGACACGACACAATGGACAAAGACGTACAACTTGCACGTGTTTACATTGAAAAACACTGATACTGAAAAAGCAGAAAAAGCAGCAGAGCTTACTGTACCATGCATCTGAGCTTTATGATTGGCCCAAAGCAGACTTCTTACGTTAGTGCATCCTGACCTCGTACAAGCTCTTACAGCTTTGTTCACAGATAGCATCATAGACCTGATTTGCCAGTATTTTTGAAAATGCCTCGTTCTCATATTCACACAGTAATTTAATAGTAATGACTATGTGTGAAAGGGACTATAATCTGCTCTGAAATTTTCTTGGCATGTTAAAGCTGCAGTTCGTAACTTTTTTGGGTTAAAAATGATCCAAAATCTATTTTTAAGCCAGTACATAACCAGCCAGTGTTCCAAACTATATCCTTACCTTGATTCACAACAGTAAGCTTGTAATTATGTGTTATAATATGAGTGGTACTGGTAGCTTTCCACTGGAAATTGCGAGGATGCTGCAGGTGGCAGATCAATTTATAGCCTTTTCTCACAGCAGCTGGAATAATTAAACGTATCATTTTGATGGCGGATTGTAATCAAGAAAGGCCCAAGACAATCATCAGTGACAACTGGAGATTCACCCATAGTCAAAAGCAAAAGATTAGAATGTACAGAAATTGAAATCTAAAGGTAACGCTAACACACATTAAATACACGTAGTCACGCAATGCTGATGTTGTTAACATTAACAAGTTGAGAATAAAGTATAACAATAGAAATAATCTGCACGGTTTCATGTGATACTTTTTTCCTTGGTCGGTCAGAACAAAAGTGGCAGACATTAGGGGTGTTTGACTCCATTTACTTTACATAATAATAATAATAATAATAATAATAATAATAATAATTAGTTACATTTATATATCGCTTTTCTGGGTACTCAAAGCTCTTTACATGGAAGGAGGGAATCTCCTCAACCACCACCACCAATGGGCAGCATCCACCTGGATGATGAGATGGCAGCCAGTATGGTGGCCAGTATGCCGGGGTTACACCCCTACTCTTTTTTTTCCCCCGAAGGACATTCTGGGATTTTTAATGACCACAGAGAGTCAGGACCTCGGTTTAACGTCTCATCCGAAGGACGGTGCTTATTGACAGTATAGTGACCCCATCACTATACTGGGGTGTTAGGACCCACACAGACATCAGGGTGAGCACCCCCTGCTGGCCTCACTAACACCTCTACCAGCAGCTACCTAGTTTTCCCAGGAGGTCTCCCATCCATGTACTGACCAGGCTCAGTCCTGCTTAGCTTCAGTGGGAAACCAGTCTTGGGCTACTGTGTGATATGGCTGCTGGCCATACATCAAAACATAAGAAATAAGACGAAATTGCAGTTGTTACACATTTAAATTATTTCCCCCCGACAAAGCCTTCAAATATCCTTAATAAAACCGCACACTTTTAGCGTGACTGTCCAAATTAGTCCAAATTTAAAAGGTGAGTTAAAGATAGTAAATACTCTACAATAATGTGCACTTATTGATGTGTTTCTTCTTGATGTGATTTTCTTATGATTTATGGTTAATTTAATGATTATGAACACCATGGAAAACCAAATCTGTATTTATTGTGTTAATATACCATCAATTAACCTAAAGCTAGCATGGAGGAAGCCTATGTTTAATTACTCTTTTGGAGTCGAATCCCCATCACTAGCAGACATGTTACTTATTTGTTCAGATGACATTTTCTGGTGAAAATTCTTATATTGGTCATACTTCCAAAGACGTAGAATCTGTGATTCCAAAGTACAGTTTCCAGCTGTGCCGATGTACAACCCACGTAAAGATGATAATTGCGCAAATAACTGCAATTGCAGGTTTCAAACAGAGATGGCGTCAGAGGCAAAACTTACGGACTGCAGCTTTAATTTACAAGAAAATGGTAACTCAAGCAAATACAATGTTGCAAAATAAAATCCTCTTTTCATATATAAGCCAATTTGAAAAAAAACAAAAGACAGAATATTCATCAGGATATAAATTGCATATATACTCTGAGAAAAAAAAAAATTGGAAATGAATACATTATTTCACATTATAAAATTTCAGGTCTGAATCTGTTTTCTTAGAGCAAATGCTGGAAAAAGTTTTTTTTCCCAAGATCATTTCTTCAGCCTCTAGTATATTGAATCTCTTGTACAACCAAGCTTCCTTACAACAGCAAAAACAGGACCCCTGTCCACCCGCGGAGAATTCTCTCATTCAATAATACATTCAACTCAGTATTCTGCTCTTATGTTTTTCATCTGGTTACTGCAGTGCATGCAAAGACACTTTTTAGATTCTCCCCATCTCATATGTCCATCCTTAGGTTTCATCTCTCAAATGTTGATTCTCTGGAGAACTATAGAGACTCTGTCTGGGCAAACCTCGTTCCTTCTGCAAAGTCTTAAATACATTTTACACTCACTCACAATTGAAAGTGTTCACTTGTAATAGTGCATTATCCAAAAAGGATATAATTGTCACATATTCCCTGTGTGTTTGTGGACTTTTACATTATTTCCTGTTGTGTGTTTTTGCTTTGTAGTTCATTGTAGTTTTTCATGCTGATTTAGTTTTCCAGGTGTTTCCTATCTGTCATGCCCCCTTGTTACCTTGTTTAGCTTGTGTATTTATAGTGCTTGTGTTCCACCAGTGTTTTGTCAGTCGTTGTACGTATTGTTGTGGTGTCATGAGTTCCTTGTTTTTCATTCAAGTTTTCAGTAAATGTTCCTGCACTTAGAGCCGCTTCCTTGTCTGCTCATTCCACACTCATTGTTACAATAATGCATTAGAGCCATCACAGATCATTGATGCCCTTTAAAAATGAATTAGTAGTTTAAGAGTCCTTTAAATAGAACTATAACTGAAGTGCTACAGATCATTCGTATAATCCTGTCAATCATTATGCTAGCAGCATAAAAAGCAGCTGCAATTTATCTGACATCCCTTCTCCATTAAACTCCCTGGCTTCTCTTCATATATGTCCCAGGGGGAACTTTGAGTTACTGTCTCTAGACCTCACTTTATTGTCAACTCTTTATTGTCGACTCTGTTCTGAATGCTGCTTAGATATCATATGAACTAATAGACATGTCATTACGCTGGCTTCCACCCCAGAGACCGCATATAAATCCACTTTCTTTCTCTTGAGGTGTAAATGAGGCTGCTTTCCTGTCGTTAAGTCACAGCACAGCACGTTCTGGACCTGCTCTCTATTTTTTTATTGTGATTTTAGTGGCTTTTACTGTGAATGCATTAAACTGTGAACGATGAGCAGGTGCAAGTAGCATTTTTAGAAAGCCTCTGTGTCTTTCTCTCTCTGTTTTCCTACCATACCATCATTTTTCATCCTTTTTCACTCATAAAAAAAAGATAAAAATTAGAACCAAAAGAATTGAGCTTCCTTATGTCTTTTTAGAATCTTTTTAAGCCTCACAAAGTTCTTGTATGTATGTGTATATATATATATATATATATATATATATATATATATATATATATATATATTAGTGCTGTCAAACGATTACAATATTTAATCGCGATTAATCGCATTAATGTCATAGTTAACTCACAATTAATCACAATTAATCGCACATTTTTATTTATTCTAAATGTCCCTTGATTTCTTTTTGTCCCATTATTTTTTCTTATTTTAATGCTCTTATCAACATAGAAAAGTGGATCGGCTTGCTTTGTTCAAATGTTTGTTTTATTGAAAACAACATTGGCATACTTTAGTGTTCGATTTCACACCAACATTCTCACTTGGAGCAAATAATCGCTCACACAATGTAACACTGCCCATCAATAAAAGGGTGAAACAAATACTTTGTTGCACAAACAGCCGCTTCAACAGCCCTTTCAAAGGGATCAAAACAGGGTGATACAAAATAAAATTACAAAGTGCACATGCAAGGTAAACTAGGACTCCGCCTATAGTGCAGTTAAACCAGGGGTCGCCAACTAGCGGACTCCGGTCCGAATCCGGACCGCGAAGCCTTTTGACGTAATGAAACAGTTAACGTTGCAATGCTCAGTTACTACGTTCAGACCCAGACGCGCGGTCAAGCATGCAGTGAAGAAGAGACTGATGGTGCGTTCACACCGGACGCGACATGCACGCCGCTTAATCCGCGCCGCAGAATGTCTATTTGCGTCTTTGCATTGACTTAAATCACTCGCGCAAAACGCTTCATTCGCGTCTGGTGTCAGAGCAGAAAGCAGCGCTCAAGACAAGCACTTTTAGTTGAAGACCCCTGAGTTAAACCATGGCTTAATACGTTTCTCATTTCGGCGTCTCACGCTTGCCATCCACGTCTAATCTTTTAATGGCCCAAACGAGTGCGGGCAGCCGCAGCGTGCCTGATGTTTTGTTTCCGGTCTAGCTACATCCGGAGTGGTGTTGTAGTTTTTCTAACGTTACTAGTTGTTGCAACAGCATGTGAAAAAACTACAAAGTTTGTTAGACCAAAAAGAACGTTAATCTCGCAATAAAAAAATTGACGCCGTTAAAATAGGTTTGCGTTAACGTCGTTAATAACGCGTTTAACTGACAGCACTAATATATATATATATATATATATATAATGTTTTTTTTTAGAATCTCATCTATATGTACTGGTGCTTTGTGTATATATATATATATATATATATATATATATATATATATATATATATATATATATATATATATATATATATATATATATATATATATATATATATATATATATATATATATATATATATATATATATATATATACAGGGAGTGCAGAATTATTAGGCACGTTGATTTTCTGATCATATTTTTTTTCCAGGCACATTTGACCAATTCCAAACCACAGTAATCCTAATAACTACTATTGATTTAGTATTTAATAATGTATAAGTGATATATAATTGTTCATGAAGGCTGGAAATGAAAATCACCTTATATTCAGGTGTGCAGAATTATTAGGCATGTTTTCTTTTACAGATAAATTGAGCCAAAAAAGAGATTTAACTCAGACTGAAAAGTCAAAAAGTATTAAATGCCCATGAGAAGGATGCAATACTAATGCAATACTAGACATTGCAGTTAAGGCATGACCATTGGACAGTGAAATGCTCGTTGGGTCAGCAGGGTCAGACAAAAACAGGTGGTGAAGAAAAGACACCTGTTAACTGCAAAAGAATTAAGAATTAAGGTGAAGAATTAAGGGTGAAACCATCAGGAACCCTTTAGTCTCCAGCGCCACCATTTTCCAAAGCTGCAACCTACCTGGAGTCTCCAGAAGTGCAAGGTGTCAGGATCTCAGAGACTTCAGTTAGGTAAAGAATCCTAAAAAATGACCCCCACTAGATAAGAATCACAAGCTGAAGTGTTGTAAAATACATGAAGAAGGTTTTTTTATAGGCTTTATGGACAGATAGGTTGAGAGTGACTCTTGAAGGACCAGCACCACATCCTCTAGTACCACTGTTTGAAGAATTCATCTTCCAGAATCTGGCAGTACGTTTTGGGAGTTCATTTTAGTCCATCCTGAAGTCCGTTTCGCAACGCGATCTCTGCAAAACGGACTTCAGGATGGACTAAAATGAACTCCCAAAACGTACTGCCAGATTCTGGAAGATGAATTCTTCAAACAGTGGTACTAGAGGATGTGGTGCTGGTCCTTCAAGAGTCATTCTCAACCTATCTGTCCATAAAGCCTATAAAAAAACCTTCTTCATGTATTTTACAACACTTCAGCTTGTGATTCTTATCTAGTGGGGGTCATTTTTTAGGATTCTTTACCTAACTGAAGTCTCTGAGATCCTGACACCTTGCACTTCTGGAGACTCCAGGTAGGTTGCAGCTCTGGAAAATGGTGGCGCTGGAGACTAAAGGGTTCCTGATGGTTTCACCCTTAATTCTTCACCTTAATTCTTAATTCTTTTGCGGTTAACAGGTGTCTTTTCTCCGCCACATGTTTTTGTCTGACCCTGCTGACCCAACGAGCATTTCACTGTCCAATGGTCATGCCTTAACTGCAATGTCTAGTATTGCATTAGTATTGCATCATTCTCATGGGCATTTAATACTTTTTGACTTTTCAGTCTGAGTTAAATCTCTTTTTTGGCTCAATTTATCTGTAAAAGAAAACATGCTTAATAATTCTGCACACCTGAATATAAGGTGATTTTCATTTCCAGCCTTCATGAACAATTATATATCACTTATACATTATTAAATACTAAATCAATAGTAGTTATTAGGATTACTGTGGTTTGGAATTGGTCAAATGTGCCTGGAAAAAAAATATGATCAGAAAATCAACGTGCCTGTTCAATTCAATTCTGCACTCCCTGTATATATATATATATATATATATATATATATATATATTAGGGATGCCACAATTCTTAATATAATATTGAACCGTTCGGTACGGCATTCACGGTTCAATACGCGCTAGTGAATTGCGTTTTTTTCGGTTTTGCATTGAATTATTATTTTTCTACACATTCTATCATTTACCTCCATCCCAATATACTGAACAACGCGACATACATTCACATCACACGTTAGTGGTAGAGTTATACTCCCGGAACACTAGTTATTCACAATCACAAAAGTTCATTATTATGCACATGCGCTTTTCCGAGCGCGCGCACTAAACGCCTGTCAAACACGTGATTAATGGACTAAGTAGTCTTACTGTGCTAATACTGTCACACACAAGGTTAACATAAACACAGTCGGTTATGTCTAAAGATAAAGTAAAATCGGCGTGTGTCTGTGATGCGGGCAGGTCTTAAATTGACAGCAGCGCAGCCTAGTGCACACACTGTCCTTAAAGGGACAGTTCACCTCTAAAATTATGTCATTTTTTACTCACTCTAATGTTGTTCTAAACCTGAATTCATTTCTCCTGTTGAACACAGACAGTTGAATACCAGATAGTTGATGGTAGCTATTGACTTCCATATTATTATTTCCTACAAAGGGGACCAGATCTGTTTGGTTTCCAACATTCTTCAAAATATATTTTATGTCCAACAGAAGAAAGAACTTTATTCAGGTGTAAAACAACTTGAGCTTGAATCGATGACAGAAATTTCCTTTTTGAGTGAACGATCCCTTTAATGTTAATACAACAACAAAAGACAAAGAGAAAATCACTCACTGCTCTTGACTGAAAAACTTCAATACAGTAGCTTTAATAAGAATCAATGTATATTTTATAGAGTATTGCAATAAAAAATAGTATTCTTCTCCTTAACCTCTTGCTGTTCCTGTCGCCTAAGAATAGAATAGTAAAAAACTGATGTGACAAGCCATCAGAACCGAACCGAAAACCGTGGTTAAAAACCGAGGTATGTATTGAACCATGGACTAACAGTATTGTTGCATCCCTAATATATATGCTAGTGGAACAGCTTCTTAAACTAGAAAAAATATAGGTTGGGGCTTAATTTTGTCCATTAAAAATGTATTGGATCATTGGATGGTTGTGGTTTGCTATTGCTGCAATCTCATGTGAGTGACAGGTTGTCCCATTCTCGCGCTGAGAGAAACATCTTCAGAGTTATTTTGATTAAAGACTAAGAGGGCATATACATTTTAAAAACAAGTATGGTGTGCACTGCATGGATAAATCATTTATAATAAAAACTGCAATTTTTCATTTGATAAAACAAACACACACACAAAACAACAAAAACAGGAATTGTTAATTTTGATTTAATGCTGACTTTAAAGCTTAATTAAAGCTGCAGTCCGTAACTTTTTTAAATAAAATTAGTGTTTAAAACCCTTATCCTTACCTTAGCACAATTCACAACGCTTGTGAGCTTGTAATAATGTGTTATAATTTGAGTGGTACTGGTAGCTTTCTGCGGAAAATTCGAGCATGGCGCTGTTCGTCTTTGCATCATTACATCACGTCTGTATACATAAAGAAGGAATCCCGGGTAGGCTATATCACATGTGAGGATGCTGCAGGTGGTGGATCATTTATAGCCTTTTCTCACAGCAGCTGCAATAATTAAACATATCATTTTGATGGCGGATTGTAATCAAGAAAGGTCCAAACAACAATCATCAGTGACAACTGGAGATTCACCCATAGTCATAAGAAAAAGATTAGACTGTACATAAATTGAAATCTACAGGTAACACAAATACACACTAAATACACATAGTAGGGCTGTGCAATTAATCGAATTTCGATTTCGATTTTGCCTCCCAACGATCACCAAAATAGTACAATCGAGAAAAAACGATTATTTTGCCATGTTCAGTTTTGCAAGAACACTCTTATTTTGTCTTGCGTTCTGAATGAAACGCGCACGCGCTCATCCGCCCCTCCCGAAGCCACAAATCTCTCTCAGTTTGTGAGTCTCGTGACTCGTGTGCGTATCATCCGCTGGAATTTAAAACCTCGGCGCGAGTAAAGATGGCAGAAGGAGGGCAGTTACAGCAGCGTTTGGTGTGCAAAAAAGGCAAAACCAACTCCGTTGTCTGGGAACAGTTTGGCTTCGAGGAATCAGACGACGAGCAGAAACATGCTACGTGCAAGATTTGCTACATGGTAGTGGCTGCAACGCAAGGGAACATCACGAATTTGTTTAACCACTTGAAAATTAAACAGAGTGACCTATGACAATCTAATAAAGAAACAAAAACTGACGAGAGCAGGGGTGCCGTTTAAACGTCCTTTTTTCCCCTCATATTTTTCAAATGATTCTCTCTTTGTAAACTTTGTTCAATGCATGCGAGTGCTGCCATATTTTCGAATATGATCAGTCGTTTTCACCGTCATCACCCGGGTGTAGTGCCAGAAGACGCGAATGAGAAGCCGCGCGCGCTGTGAGAAAATGTATCTCTGTGCGCTCATCCGAGAGCGCGCACACGTCTCTCAGCGCGCAAATATTGAGTTCTCTTTCAAGTCTTGCTCTTGAACGGACAAACTCACACAAAACGTATGTCAACATGTCCATCTTGATGAGTATTCTAGCAGACATAGTCTATATATGCCTTAAAGGTCCCATGGCATGAAATTTTCATTTTATGAGGTATTTCAACATTAATATGAGTTCCCCTAGCCTGAATATTGTCCCCAAGTGGATAGAAATGTTGATCGGTGTAAACCCGAGTTCTGGCTGTCTTTCTCTGCCTTTGACAAAATGACAGGCCAGACGAGCCAATCCTGAAGTCTCCTGGTTTGACGTCCAAGCAGGAACGGTTTCCTCCCTTTCCTCCGCCCAGAGAATCTGGCACGCCCATGCAAACACTCGAGATCATTAACGTTACTTGTGAACGAGTGAACACTGGCAGTTTCTCAGTGTTTGGATGTACAAATGAAAACAGAAGTCTTTCTTCAGTTCCTTCTGATCTGTGATCATTGATTTCTTATGTGTAGCTTATTATTTATTATTTGTGGACACGCAGCGGCTTCTCTCTCTCCCGACAGAACGGTGTTTTCGTGTTTTCTATCTTGTGAGTCAGTGTTTTTGTACGTCCTTGTCGCGTCTATCTGTTCTAAAATGTGCATACAGTCTTTTCTGTTTAACATCAGCAGTCACATCTTTAGAGATAAACTTCACGCACGCCGAAGCTCGGCCTCCAACATCCCCGACCCCCAGTACTGCATCTGGCCCACAGCGGAGGCACCAAACGCGGCGTGAGATTAAGAAGAAGGAGGGTAAGCGTGAGGGTATCCGGCTAGGCTAGCCAGCTTTCCCCACAATAAACTGGATTACATTCGATTACAGCTGTTGTGTCTTTGTTTGCGCTGTGTAACGTTACTCAATGCGCGTCAATGACGCTATTCATATGATTGGAACATATCTAGAAATAATGCTATACTCAACACTTACTAACTCGTTCATCTCGCTGTAATGGTACATTGCATGTGTTACAAAGTTGGTAGAATAATGATGAAGAGGACTCGGTGTGACTGGGACTCGTGTTTATTCAGAACTCTCAGATACAAACACAATAAACTTGCGCTGACTGACAGCGCTCTCATAACTCAGTAGTTACTATAAATAACTTTGTTAGCAATCGCTTAGTCTCCGTGATGTCCGGTTCGCGAACGAATCATTCTTTTGAATCGGTTCTTTTTAGTGAACCGAACCAGTTCACCAAATCGGACTGAATCGTTCTAAACGGTTCGCGTCTCGAGTCAGCGCTGATCCATAATTTACTAAAGTTACTAACTTTCTGACATGAGTGACAGCCCCTCCGACTAGAAATAAACTAATAACCTGAAGTATATGCTAGTAACTACAACAGTTCACCCTGAACTGAGACATGCTGAGAGAACTGATGAGAAGTGAACACAGGTCCATCCGTCTCTCTGGCAGACTCGTGCCTGCTCGTGCCTCGTTAAACCACGCCCCCTCCGCTCATTTAAAATGCAAAGATGTCAGCCAATCACAACAGTGGGCGTTTTTACTGAAGTCTCACAGCAGACACGCCTCTTGAAGCAGGGCATTCAGCCACAGGGCAAACAGCAGTATAGAAAAAATGCCTTTTATTTCTAAATTATGACATTTTATGATGTAAAAATCATACTAATAATATAAGTACACCTCAGAAAACACTATAAAATAACAGAAAAATGCCATGCCATGGGACCTTTAAGTGAACTTTATACAGTCGATAAAGACGACGCATATCCGATCATTAGGTCTTAAAGAGGCAGTAGCCTTTACTGCTGTCTGTTTAATGTCAAACAACAAAAGACAAGGACATCACTCAACGCTCTTGATTGAATAGCTTTTGTAAGTTTAATAGGATTAATCTTTAATTTATGCACTCAAATATGCAATGTTATTTTACATTTGACACATTTCTGTACCTGAAAACTAATGTTAGACGTACCTGAAAAGCATATCTAGCCGAACCATATTGTTGATCTTATTTATTTGTGGTTATCATTTTTATGTGAATACTTTTATACTTTGATTTGAATATATGTTATATTATTTATTTTAATAGTTCAAAAAGTACAACAAATGTTACAATTTCAATTGAATTGTTGAAAGGTGTATTTTTAATAAATACAACACATTCCCAAAGTCATGTGAAATAATCGTGTTACATAATCGTGATTTCAATATTGACCAAAATAATCGTGATTATGATTTTTTCCATAATCGAGCAGCCCTAACACATAGTCACGCAATGCTGATGTTGTTAACATTAATAATTTGAGAACAAAGTATAAAATAATAATAATTTGCACTGTTACTGTTTTTGTGTGATATGAGCTAAGTGATCGTTGGATTCAATCACCATCAGTAGCACGATTCAATTGGTCTGAAAAAAATGGGCATGTCACGCACTTGTTCGATTGACATTTTCCGGTGAAAATTCTAATTTTTGTCATACTCCAAGACTCCAATAGAATCTGTGATTCGGAAGTTCAGTATCCACACCGGTGCGGTGTTTGTGCGAGAGTCAGCCACACAAACCCGTTCTGAGGAGCCGTGCCGATGCACAACCCACGTAAAATGATAATTACACAACTAACTGCAATTGCAGGTTTAAACAGAATTTGCGAGTGTAAATTAATTTAAGTTATACTACGGGGCCGTTGAATGCTTGAATCTGATTGGCTGATGAACGTTCTGAGGTGTGCAGTTATTTTCTGGGAGACGCACAGCGAACGTAGTTCCAGGCTCTCTTGACCGCATTACAGTTCCATATCACTGCGCATAGTTAACTGTAATAACGGAAATTACAGGACTAAAAAACAACATGACAGACGATTTTCCTAAAGTAAATCTTAATATTTACAGTGAATATAAAACGTTCAACAACTGGGCGGCAGCAGTATTAGACAGTCCAGATGAAAAACAACAAAGGCAAGCTTTTCTGTCTCATTACTGAAATCACACATGCTCGCACACGCACTACAGTTTGCACAAAAAGCTGTCAGCGCTGCCCTGACGATTTGATCAGTTCGCCTATATAGTGGAGCAACTTAAAGGCTACACGTGACATTTTTTCACTAGCGAGGTAATAACAGCGCTGTTTAGAGACGCACAGAGGGAGCCTAGTTCACACAAGCGCTCTTTCTTTCTTTCTCTCTCTCTCTCTCTCTCTCTCTCTCTCTCTCTCTCTCTCTCTCTCTGTCGCTCTCATTCTCTTTCTAATAACTTTATTAATAACTGCAGTAGAATGCTATCAACGGCTCAAGCCTTCGTTAACAGCTTTAAAATGACGTTTCGGAACTAGCAAAAGAGCTGTTGGATGAGACGCGGAAGAAATAGTCCTACTCACAATAGCGATTTAAGTACAAAAACCGGACGAATCCCATTAAATATATAATCGGATCGATGTCTTGAGGTGTGGTAACCGTAGTATAAGCGGAATAATTGACTCCGGGCCGTTCAATTATTAGAATGATAATGCACACCCGAGGTGTAACGGCCACTCCACTTCGCGTCGTGACCGCATCACCACCTCGGGTGTGCATTATCATTCTAATAATTGAACGGCCCGTCGTCAATTATTCCTTACAAAATTGACATTTAAAAAATGTATTTTGCTGCTCTTATTGCATTAACACATTAAAAACAACAGCTGGCATATTTCAGTTTTAATTGTGCTAGTTCAGTTTCATATTTAAATCAAATTGCAAGAATTTGGCACAAAATATGGGTGTGGAAAATATAAATTCAAATACTTAAATACCTTTGTGCTTACTGAGCCTTATATAACATAACAGGTTTTTTTTTTTATTAGAAGAGGGTTCTATGCTGAACCTAAAATTTGCTGCAAAAAACACTGAACATTGGTCATATTAGAGGATCCCACCCCACTTATTCCATTACACACACACACACATACAAAGCTGGGTGGGCATGAGAATAGGTCATGCCTTATTTAGCATTTATATTGCAGTAGAATGTGATAGCCCTGCATAATTCTTCTGAGACTTCCTGTCTGAGCACTGGCACTATTATCCAACAATGCTGGCTTGGTAAATTCCCTGCTGCAAAGGATTTCATTCAACAAGAATAAAATAAATAATACAGTTCAGCTAAACCCATTTCTTGCAGTATTTTTGCATTCAGCTTCTGTACATGATTTCATGTTGCAAAGACATTACGCAAAATCCTCCTCTCTTCAGAGTGCTCTTTTTGTTGTATTTGTAACATTTAGCAAATTGTTTTTTCAACTCAAGTCCTTTATAAGCTGTTTTTGGATGAGTGAATTAATCTTTTAAAAACAAAGAAATTGTCAATGTGTTCAAAACATAACAATAGCAAATTAGATACACCTTGCTAGTATTGGGTTGGACCCCCTTTGCCTTCAGAACTGCCTAAATTCTTTGTGACATAGATTCAACAAGGTGCTGGAAATATCCCTCAGAGATTTTTGTCCGTATTTACATGATACCACCACACAGATTTGTCGGCTGCACATGATAAAAATCTTCTGTTCCACCACAATCCAAAGGTGCTCAATTGGGTTGTGATCTAGAGACGGTGGAGGCCATTTAAGCATAGTGAACTCAGTTTGAGATGATTTGAGCTTTGTGACATGGCCCATTATCCTGCTGGAAGTAGCCATCAGAAGATGGGTACCAAGTGGTCATAAAGGGATGGAAATGGTCAGCAACAATACTCAGGTGGGCTGTGACATTTAAACGGCGCTCAATTTGGAGTAAGGGGCCCAAAGTGTGCCAAGAAAATATCCCCCACACTATTACACCAACCCCACCAGCCTGACTGATTAACACAAGGCAGGATGGATCCATGCTTTCACGTTGTTTACACCAAATTCTGACCCTGCCATCTGAATGTCGCAGCAGAAATCGAGAGTCATCAGACCAGGCAACATTTTTCCAAACTTATACTGTCAAATTTTGGTGAGCCCGTTTGAATTGTAGCATCAGTTTCCTGTTCTTAGCTGACAGGAGTGGTGCAGTGTAGTCTTCTGCTGCTGAAGCCCATCTGCTTCAAGGTTTGATGTATTGTGCTTTCAGAGATGCTCATCCTCAGTTGCAACGATAGGTTAATCGAGTTACTGTTGCCTTTATATCAGCTCGACACAGTCTAGCAATTCTCATCAAAGCCACTTAAATCACTTTTCTTCCCCATTTTAATGTTCAGTTTAAACTTCGGCAGATTGTCTTGACCATGTCTATGGTAAGACCATTGATGGCTCCTTATTTACCATGTTTCAATGTTAACTTTTTCTTTCTTTGTTTTATATCTATAGCTTTTGTTATGAAAAATAGCAACCTACACATTTAGAAACTATAGCTACAACATGCCACAGTTGTCATATAAATATTTAGTGAAAAATATATTTCCTGAACAGATTGTCTATTATAAATATTATAAAGTCAAAATTTACCACAATAAATACAATACAATGTGATAAATTCTAGTAAAGGTGGACATGAGTAGTTTAAATGCTTTCTAATTTAAGTTGGTGCCGGATAATATTTTAGAGGCTGAAAGTCTTTTTAGAGGCTGATTTTAGATCATGTCCGACTTTCTTCGTAGCATTTTACTACATATTCAATAGCACTGAATTTCATTGCACATTTTATCATCAGCGACGCGATAGGAACGACTAGTGCAAACTGCGAATCTTATCACACTTTTAGAGCACGCTGGTGAACGTGCCTAAGGTGATTTTGTGTTAATAGCCTTTAGGCCTATAAAGTGAATTATAGCTTTTACGTTATTTCGCTCTGGAGCCTGGCTGAATGGAAAGATATTTTTGCTAATCCGAAATGAAAACAATTTGTTTTTAATCCATGTATTTGACAGCCTAGACCTATCCACTCACCATCTTGTATACTTCTGAGTGGGAGATCTTCCCAGGGCAGGTGAGGGGGCACAGTGACCAAGGTGGCTAGGCCAGGTCCCAATGTACTGATACTGTACACATACATTTTCTTTCTCACTTAAGTTTAGACATAACCAATTAAGTTTTTCTAGGATACTCATCAAGACTGGAATTATTTTTAACATATTTTTGTGTGGATTTGTCTGTTCAAGTGCAAAAAGATGTGAAATATCAATGTAGAATTCTCGCGCTGACGTGGCTCTCTGGATGTACGCTTTGGATGCTTGCGCACACACAACTTTCCACACAGCATGTGAGTAAATGAATTGAGTTCTCCTTTGCATCTTTTTGCACTTGAATATTTAAATTGGCAAGGCTTTGTGACGATGCAGCACTGGCCTGTCGACTGTCCCGAGTGCCATTCCCGTGTGTTAATGTTCTCACAACATTGTATTGTTAGAATTCCTAGAAATGTTACCAGCCAACTGGCAATTGACACCCTTTCATCGACTCGCTAATGCCGATTCTTACTTGCATTTGGCGCCTGGCAAGTGTTAATTTTAGGCCCTGGTTACTGCCATATAGCGCTTTACACAATACATATCGTTTCAAAGCAGCTTTACAGAAAATGCATGTTGCTACAGTACAATTTAGAGTAATCTGTTATCCGAGGTGACTGTGTCGAAATAATGCCCATATGTCAGAAATGTACAGTTCTGAGATGATACAAATCATGCAGTTATAGCTAACATCTTGTATCATGTTTTAGGCAGAAACAATGAGCTCATTAAAGCAATTTTTATAAGTTGTGATCATAATGATTACATTATATAGAACAGGCGTATGTGGCCGGTGAGTGTATAATTAATTGTGATCATTAATATTATTTTTTTAAAATGTGTATTATTAACAGATAATTTGTTAACGTACATTTGAATACTGAGACGTCTGGACTTTTTCGATTATTAGATATTCACATATTTAAATGTACATAAACCACTAATCTGATAAGCATGATATTTCTGACACACTTGGTAGTAGTATTCGGTGCACAAAGACAAGAAACTACAGGAAGCAGTCTTTAATACAATAATACAACTCAGAAAACGCAGGAGTAAACACCACCAACAATTGACAACACCGAACAATGAACTCAGGAAACACAGGGCTTAAATAACAAGAAGAACTAATGAGATAATTAACAGAACAGGTGAACGGAATCAGTAGCTGAGGGAGACAGAACAGAACTTAGGGTGCATCTCAATCAGCTCCCTGGTTCAGTAGTCAGGGCACTGATCAGGGAGTCAGCCTATTGACTTATGTCCTGATCAGTGCCCTGACTACTGAACCAGGGAGCTGATTTGAGAAAAATCAAAACACACTGAACAAAACCATCAATCTGACCATTTTTGTTCTTGCCTTATTAAAGATATGAAGTGTGATCATATATAATTCTTTTTGAGGTTTTTATTTGTTGTTTTATAAGTGGTCTTGACTGTATATTGTTAGATTAAGAAGTGTTTGGAAAAGAGTGACCCATGACTCTTTCTGTCTTTTATTCTTTGCGCTGTGTTCACTAATGAACATATGCTGTCATGTTGCCCTGCAGGCCGCTCTATATGATTAATGAGCTGTGTTTATTAACACAGATGGCTCCACCAATCAGCACACAGCTCCGTGTACCAGTCATTTTAAAGACTTAACACAACCATGTCAAAGGCTTTATAAATCCTGTAGTATAGAAATCAAGTGATGAATGGCAAATAAAGAAGGTCTGTTCACACATTCAAAATCCGTTCCAACATGGCTCAATTATTACCTTTTTTCCGATCTCAGTTCCTCTAGCAAACATAATCATCTGGATTTACTTCTTAATGAAATTGGAATTATTCACACGTGTGTCTCTGTATCTTAGATCTTAATTCTGTGAAAATGAAATCTGTCAATACAGATCCTCTTTCTATTATGAGCAGATTAAAAGTTACAGTTTCACTTTGGCACAGACAGAAGAGAGAAGAGGACACACACACACACACACACACACACAGAGAGAGAGATATTTATAGATCTTGTGCTTTTGGTAGGTATGATGTTTGTAGTCTCTGCTCAGGGGAACAGAGACACAAACTGCACTACTGTACTGTTAACCCATAGCAATATAGCAAGAACAAACCCCATCAGCACTAGTGATTATTATTATTATTACCAAGAATGATACATGCTTTGTCAGATTGTGAATGCTTTTAGCACTCTGCAAAAGGAACAAGAATATTACGGGGTTTGTTTGTGGAAACACTGATGTGTTTTATCCCTATCAACACATCTAGCGTGGCGTTAGTTCTAGCAGGTCACGTCAGTCAAGCTCGCATCAGCTGATCCACGTCTCTACCTATAGGAATATGACACCTATTACAGCATCCACATATAAGGTCCATCAGTATTATCAGCAGCTTATCGCATTGCTCTGGAGCTAATTACCCTCCTCCATCCCCAGCTCCTCCTCTCGTCTAGTCAGGATTTGGCCTTCTAATTCCTCTTCACGAGTTTGTGTGCCCATATAATCTTAGTAAAAGTGGTAAACAGATTTGGCTTGCTGTCTGCTATAGAGGGGCTCGGAAAGGATATTATACCCAAGCTCTGATTGCCCCCCTTTATTGCTGCGTTCACACCAAACGCAAATAGAGCATCAGGAGCGAGTGATTTCAATGTTAAGTCAATGGAAAGGTGCGTTGACGCGCGTCTGGAGGTCCTGCGGCGCAATAGACACGTTTTGTGCTGCACGATGGGCGCGATTCCGCCTCATTCGCGCGTCTAGTTCACGCGAATGACGTGAATTTGACGCAAATTGAGCGTCTTGCGCGATACGCCCGGATGGTGCTTTTTGTACATTCACGCGTTTGAAGCAAATTCGCGTCTGATGCCCGAGTTTAAACATTTGAACTTTGCCGTCAATTCGCGCCGCGTTAACCAATCAGGAGCCTGCTTGCTGCTGTCACGTGGTAAAGTGACGTCATGATAAACCCTGCATAATTTAAAAATACTATTGTGTCACAAAAGGTAGTTTTAAGACTTTTTCAGGTGAGAATGTAGTTGTTTAAAGCTCAAATCTGTGGTTTATTTATAAAGAGAGCGCCTATTTTAAAAAAATAATCTTGCGTTTTTGGAGTTGTGAGATCCAGGCGATCACCGGGCACTCAGCGCTCATTAACCCTGGCGAGAGCAGCCTTTCCTTGGCCAGTCCTTCTGACGTTTGCCGCTGGCTCTTATGTCCTGTAGTGGTTCGTCTTGTGTGGATCTAACGGCCGATCTTTGAATCTATAATTTGTTTTCTGCCAAATCGTTTTGACTGAAGGCAAAGAGAAGTTTCATAACTTTATTTTTTAAGGATATTTAAATATACATGCAGTGAAGATAATGTAGTGCGTTGCCTGGACCAGATTTGTGTGGCTATTAATGTTTAATATATATTTTTAATGAAAATGAAAAGAGGCAGAGTGGTGTCTTATGACATATTTCTCCTGGAGCGCCTTGAACGCGTGTCTTTTTCACGTTATACGCGCGTCCAATTTGCTATGGACGCGCGAATGGATTCAAAATGTTTAAGCATCCAATTAGACGCGTAGACGGTATTTTGACGCTCTATTCGCGTTTGGTGTGAACGCAGCATTACAGGCAAAATTTAACAAAAATGAGGAGCAGGTGAGGAGGAGGGATGCTGCAAGAACTAGCAACGGGAAGAAGTAAGCTGCTGGTTTTATACCTTGGTATTAATTGGAAGATTAGATGGGTGTACTCCTCCCGAAATTACGTTTAATAACTTGAATTACACTATATTGCCAAAAAGTATTGGGACACCCCTCCAAATCATTGAATTCAGGTAATCCAATCACTTCCATGGCCACAGATGTATAAAATCAAGCACCTAGGCATGCAGACGCTTCTACAAACATTTGTGAAAGAATGTTTTGTCGAAAAGTTTGAAAGAATTTGTCGCTCTCAGGAGCTCAGTGAATTCAAGTGTGGTACCGTGATAGGTTGCCACCTGTGCAATAAGTCCTTTTGTGAAATTTCCTCACTACTAAATATTCTATGGTCAACTGTTAGTGGTATTATAACAAAGTGGTGGCAATTGGGAACAACAGCAACTCAGCCACGAAGTGGTAGGCCACATAAAATCACAGAGTGGAGTCAGCGCATGCTGAGCCGCACAGTGCGCAGAAGTCGGCAACTTTCTGCAGAGTCAATAGCTACAGACCTCCAAACTTCATGTGGCCTTCAGATTAGCTCAAGAACAGTGCGTAGAGCGCTTCATGGAATGGGTTTCCATGGCCGAGCAGCTCATCCAAGCCTTACATCACCAAGTGCAATGCAAAGCGTTGGATGCAGTGGGGTAAAGCACGCCGCAACTGGACTCTAGAGCAGTGGAGAAGTGTTCTCTGGAGTGAAGAATCACGCTTCTCCTTCTGGCAATCCGATGGACGAGTCTGGGTTTGGCGGTTGCCAGGAGAATAGTACTTGCCTGACTGCATTGTGCCAAGTGTAATGTTTGGTGGAGGGGGGATTATGGTGTGGGGGTTGTTTTTCAGGTGTTGGGCCCTTAGTTCCAGTGAAAGGAACTCTTAATGCTTCAGCATACCAAGACATTTTGGACAATTTCATGCTTCCAACTTTGTGGGAACAGTTTGGGGATGGCCCCTTCCTGTTCCAACATGACTGGTCACCAGTGTTACAAAGCAAGGTCCATAAAGACATGGATGAACGATTTTGGTGTGGAGGAACTTGACTGGCCTGCACAAAGTCCTGACCTCAACCCGATAAAACACCTTTGGGATGAATTAGAGCGGAGACTGCGAGCCAGGCCTTCTCGTCCACCATCAGTGCCTTCCCAGAAGAGTTGAAGCTGTTATAGCTGCAAAGGGTGGGCCAACTCCATATTAAACCCTACGGATTAAGAATGGGATGTCATTAAAGTTCATGTGCATGTAAAGGCAGGCGTCCCAAAACTTTTGGCAATATAGTGTATGTTGTACACATTGAACATTAATGATATCTGAAATACATTTATGTTGGTGCTGTTTACCTTAAGGGAGGTTATCGCTGCTCTCCCTGCTCTTATCCATGCTAGGCTGCATGGATGGGCAGGGAATTCTTGCCCAGAACAGAACCATACCGCCAATCCAAACTGTATGCTAATTGTCAATAATCTTTGACAATAGTGGTCCTGGCAGAAATATACTTTCTGGCAGACTACAAACTTTGTCTCATCGCCAAGAATAGAATTAGAAAAGCTCTGAGAAGATAAGTGTTAGAGCTCTGTAAAGAGATACAGATAGTCATTCTGAGCTCCACAGTCAGACGGGATTTTGTTAACATGACATGCCTGACCTTTAGTCCTACAAGACAAGATGTTACCACATTTTTAGGTTAAGGTTTTTTTTTCAGTGTAGTCCCTTAGAAGTCCTGTTTACAAGTTGTGTAGTTGCTACAATGAACGTTTCCAAGCATGAGCTAATCATTGGATTTGGGTGAAGTTTGACAGGTTAATGATATTTTAATTAATTAAAGCAATAAAAAAACCAATACAATGTTTGTTTTCAAGAAATTAAATTCCTTCTATCCATTCTAAAAATGAACACAACTGAAGAGAAATCAAAGCCTCCATTTTCTCACCATGTCTTACACACAAACAAACAAGCAAAACAACTTACAAAGAGTTTACAAGGTTTAAACCCTAATCATTTTTGGAAAAATTAGGCAGAAGCAGCTCATTAGTGACTGTCTGACATGTTGACCATCTGTTGTGCGAGTGAGTAACAGTATTTTCTTCTCTCCTGTAGCACATTAATAACCAACCTTTCACACGCTCCTCAAAGGGCAATCAGTCACAGTGTTTGAACCTGTGTGTGTGTGTGTGTGTGTGTGTGTGCGTGCGTGCGTGCGTGCGTGCGTGCGTGTGTGTGTGGGCATGTTTTTGTGAAATATCAGGACACAAATGTGTATAATGACATGGGTATGACATAGGTATTACAAAAAGAGGGTGAAATATGAGGACGTTACCCATGTCCTCAATTTTCAAAATGCTTATAAATCATACAGAACAAGTTTTTTTTCACAGAAAGTGAACTGCACAGTCTCCTGTGAGGGCTAGGTTTAGGGGCAGGGGCAGTGTAAGGGGATAGAAAATACGGTTTGTACGGTATAAAAACCATTACGCCTATGGAATGTCCTCACATTTCACAAAAACAAACGTGTGTGTGTGTGTGTGTGTGTGTGTGTGTGTGTGGACTGGTAATCATCACGTTATGGGGACAAAATGTCCCCACAAAGATAGCAATATCCGAAATCCTCATCCTTGTGGGGACATTTTTAGGTCCCCATGAGGAAAACATCTTATAAATCAGACTAAGTGATGTTTTTTGAAAATGTAAAATTGCAGAATGTCTCCTGTGAGGGTTAGGTTTAGGGGCAGGGGCAGTGTAGGGGGATAGAATATACGGTATGTACGGTATAAAAACCATTACGCCTATGGAAAGTCCCCATAAAAGATGAAAACACTGTGTGTGTGTGTGTGTGTGTGTGTGTGTGTGTGTGTGTGTGTGTGTGTGTGTGTGTGTGTGTGTGTGTGTGTGTGTGTGTGTGTGTGTGTGTGTGTGTGTGATTGTGTGTAGGTGCGTATGGATTACTCTTTAAAGAAGCCTCCACAGCCTTAATTATTAATAGTGGAAATTGAATCTAATGAAATTTCCATCATCTTGAAACAAGAACTGAACTTGATGCATTCTATATGTTCATATACAGAAGAAAATTTACATATTAACACACACACACACACACACACACACACACACACACACACACACACACACACACACACACACACACACACACACACACACACACACACACACACACACACACACACACACACACACACACAGTAAACTGCATTCTATAGAAAACAGAATGATCTCCTTCAGATTAGAAAGCATGTGACCTTTAAGAAAGGGCTTGGGAATATTGTCTTGGGAATAAATATGGTCCATATTATCTGACAGACATTATTTCTTAGAGTTCCTGCTTGGAGTTCAGTTGCTTTTCCATTAAACACATTTAGTAGTGCAACAGAAAATGCATGATTTTGGTCATAGATCTCCCTTGGGGAACATGCTTCACATCTCAAGTTAACACACAGACAGTGAAACTGTGGCCTGTGTCTCCTGTAACTGGAGGGCATAACCAATGTGGAAGAGCTTCAAAATTCTGTAACTATTGCCCCACACATTACACAGTTCACCTCAGGACACTTCCGCAATTTCACCTGAGCTGATTTCCTCTTTCTTTCATGCTGTGATAGTCGCCCGATCGATGCAGCTGCTGCTTGGAGAAACTTGAGTTTGAAAAAGAGCTGTATGATCAAACCTATGAAAATGCTGCTAAAATTGTACTACAATAAGAGTGCCGGTTCCACCTGGCAGTAATATTCCATCAAAGACAAAATAATTTTGTGTTACAATATAACATTTATTCTCTGACTAAACAACAGTATGACTCTGATCACCATCAATAGCAGATCGTTCAGCTCAGTTAAAATTTTCAACTTTCTTCCAAAACTTTGAAAAGCAATCAAACAAAACACTTGAAGTTGGACTTTAGAAGTTTATTTTTGTTCAGACATATGATTCATTATAGTACAAAAGTTTCTGATGAATCATGATTTGTTTGTGAAAAAGTTCATACTAAGATATCATTTGTGCATATGCATGATTACTAAATGAGACCCAGTGTGTCTAGATTACATGATAAAACTGTTTAACAACTATTTGCAGATGCTGGTGCTCAAAAAGACACATGTTGTGTTAACATCTAAAGATAGTGGTATTAGTCAAAAATCTTGTTTAATTTGACTGAATCAATCTGACTATATTGGGTTACAATCAATACATTATCAATACATAAATCATAAGGGTCAAATCAGGTAGAAAGACGGTTTCATTTTCTTTTCTTTTTTACAGTGTAAAAAAGATCTTGATAATAAAGAAACAAAGGCAAGCATTTACCATTTTGACTTGATTTAACACATTTTTTCGTAACTCGCAATTTCGTAATTCGCAACCTCACTGCTAGATGCCGCTAAAAATCACCCACTGCACCTTTAACAGATAAAAAAAAATGACAGTGGAGATGCTGTAGAATATCAATCATCAATAAATCTTGCATCCAGACAACGTCAGGTCTGTTTTTTATAGCAATGGACAACAGCATATCTGAACTCTTAAATAGTTTAAACTAATTAATGCTGAGAGCTTGGTGTGCCCTGTGCCCTGTTGACCTCTCTGAGTGTATCTTTCTAGTTTGACTGTGGTTTCTCCTGCTTTACACACTCAAGACAAGCATTAGATCACATTTCCTTTAAGACGTCATTGGGTCAACAGATTCATTCTTTATTTATGGAGGTCATGGTAATGGAGAGATTTTAAGATACCTCTGTATGTCCACATTGCACGGACACGTGTAAATGTATTTATATGTGTGTGTATGTACACAACCATACACTCACACATTATACTTATTTTCAAACTTGATTTTAGTGTTGTACTACACTTAATTGATCTGTTGTCCGTCCTACATAATGCAAAGATAATGCAAGTAATTAATAAAGCCCTTTTGTATATATCCATCAAAGGGAAATTGGTTTAAATAATAGAATTATTATATTATATCATTTATTTAAAGATATATAATTATATAAGTTTGCTGAATGTTTTTCATCTGCCCCTAGTAGACTACTTAATTCATTTAAACAGCACCGCAGCAGCATGAAATTCAAGCGTTTAAAGCACTTATTCAGTTCCACGGGGCTAATCTCTTAAGCTTCTCTTGTCCTTTCAGTCTACACACACACGCAAACAAGAATTCCCTCGATGGTTTGCTGAATTTGCCTCTCACCTAGGTTAATACCGAACATAACCAACTAGGACTGTTTGAGATTAAAACTGGCAGGTTGTTGCACTCTGCAAACATTCCTGCTGTAAAACGGATATCTATGCTCAGTCATGCAATAAATTCTATTCCACACAGAGCTTAGCCAGTGTCAAGCTCTGGAAAATAACACTCCAGACTGGTTTATATTAACATTTACTTTGTTGTTGACAGTATACTTTTTAGATTGCATTTGTATGGTGAACTTTTATGGCACTTTTATATAACATATCTTTAAGCATAATGTAGCATAAAATGAGCTTGTAGCAGCTTTGCAATTTTAGTCTTTACAATTTTTTTTTCTGTCATTAGGGTCAGGGTTTGGTGAAGGATGAGGCAAGGATTCAGATATACACAGAAAATGGGCTTTTATTTGACAAAAAATAAAACAAAACTTGACTGGGGAGGGAAGGACAGGCAAGGCAACCCAGAACTGCACATGAGAAACAGAACATGGATCATGAGTGTCGGGATCTGAACACAACATTCCAAACACAAAACAAGGCACGCTGACGAGACAATGCAGGACACACAAAGACAAAACCAACCAAGTTTTTTCTTTTTATTTAAAGAAATTAAATAATTAAAGGAATAAAAGGGAACAAAGAAGAAATAAGAACGGTAAAAGAAGTAAGTTATAGGTCTAATTATAAAGTGAAGTAATCCATTTAAACCCTTTGCAAATAATATTTTATTTAAAAGTATGCACACCTTCACTCTTGTTAGTGTGCCTATGTCAAAAATGTAAAAAAGGAATGCAGACAAAACAAAATGAATACCCGTTGCTCCTGAAGATACATTGAGGTCTTAATTTCTAGTTCAAGAGCACGGAGAGATTCGCGATTGCATGGGATAGTGCACACTCAATATATGAGTGAGAGGAGAGGCAGTTCATTTGTATATTTGAGAGCTCGCGTCCAGTTTTCTGCGATTACATGAATGTGCTCTCACGTTACAATAATGCGCTCTCAACATGTGTCATTAAAATACTCCATAGAAACCTGCGGGTATGACTAAAATGATGTGCATTACCTGCAATCCCGCGCTGACATTCAGGCTTTGTAACTGAAACGAGTGACAGACAGGAGACGTGTGTTTGTCAACCATGTCAGTATTTCACTATTTTTGGATACATATTTTTGACAACACTACCATGTAGTTTGTTTCTCCAAACATTCAGTCCATAAATGACTCTGAGAGCTCCTTCATTGTTATCAGCTCTTCACTGGCAGCAGCAGCTTTATCTTGTCCAGATATCAGGGCTTTTATCGGTCCCTTTTCGATCAGATATCTTTAGTGACTACTGAAATGTCAGTTGAAATTTTTATTAATTCAAATTGTAGGTATACTCAGTGACAAATTGTGGTTTTAAAAGTAACGAAGTAGATTATTTAGCTTAATTTGTACTTAAGTACAAGTAAAATGACAGATTTAAAAATATACTCAAAAAAGTACCCAGAAATAACTACTTAATTACAGTAACGCAATTAGTTGTTCCACATCTGCATTTTTATATAGAAACAATACAGAAACAATCTGTGAATTAGATACTAGTAACACTTCTGTGGATATTCCGTATCATAGCAAGCAAAGCATCTCAACTGAAAAATGGTGCTACCGAAGCGCGCTCAAGTGCCCACAGCTAGGCGTTTTCAGCAGAGCGCCTAGCATTGTCAGCTGGTTAAACCAGCGGATTCAAGATGTGGAGGTATAAAATCTGTAGTTATAGAGTTTGCATGTGAAACATTTGTCAATCATCTGTCATACCTGAAAGTTTCTGACATGGTAAAGTATAAAAAACTAGCTAACTACTGGAGCTCAAAATGCTTTTCTTGCAGATTTTTCCTCATGGCCTAGAGTGATCATACTGCATCTCTCTCCCTCTCTCAGGATGTATTGCATTATGTGGTAATATTGACAGTGATGTAGTAGAGGGTCATAGTCTGCTTACTCTCTGGGCATACTTGCCTCTCGTATTCCATTCGTCAACTGCAGAAAGAGAGGGAGAGGTTACATTAAATTCATTACTACACTTTATCAGTATCATTCATTTTGAAACTTTCCGGCCCTGGATACTAATTATTCAACACAAGTGTTCTAGCTGTGGCAAAAAATACTCAATATACTGTTATGTTGAGTAGCTGTTTAAGTACCCATAAAGAACACACTGCTAAAGACTTCTAACAGACTATCTAACAGAAGAATGTCAGTTCATGAATTTGAATATGAATTCGTAACGATATACGTCATTTTCAAATGACTGCAGAGTTTTTTGTCAACATATTGTAGGCTGAAGAATTGGCACCAAGACAAACAGTAAAACCCACAACCCACTGAAAGGACTATCCCTCAAAGCCTCATTTACATTCAAGTTAAATATGATGTCTACCCTCCCTGACTAAGGTTTCTAGTGTAGAATTGGTCATTTAAGGCTAAACGCATTTTACGGCAACTCTAAAACTCAGATGTTTTGGATTAAATTTCGATTGATTTTATCAGTTATCAGAATCAGTTTTCACATTCTGTTTTCTCTGAATCTGAGCACAGTTGAGCCAAACCATCTGTTTCCTGTTTCACAGCAGGGGTGTCTAAAAATGATTTTATGCCACCCTACAATACGATGATTTCCTTGCGGAACCCCCTGAAATATAAAGGCAGCTATATTTTTCATTTATTCACCCATTTATGCTGTGAAACATAAAAAAGAATTCGAAATGTGTAAAATATTATCTGGAAATTGTTTACTTTCTTTTAAATTAGCACTGCAAAGGGACTTTTTAAGCACCAATAAAGTACCATTATGTATTTAAACCTGAAGAGAAACATAACACTATTGCTATCATTACTTGAAAATATATATTTTTTAAATAAACGTTTTGAAATTTGTTTAATTAATCTCATAATTTCTGACCAGTATTTAGAAAGACCAATAAAAATGTCAAACTTGTTGAATTTTAACTATATTATTATTATCGGTTCTATAAAAATAAAAATAATTAATAATTGTATATAATTTTATATTAATTCTATTCAAGTTTTTCTGCCTCTTTTTAAAAGTTTCTTTAGACTCTCCAACATCTCCTTGGGGGTCAATCATAATTAATTTTTGAGTAAATGTATACAGTTGTTACTGGGATTTGCCTTTGCACAGAAGTCATAAAAAACCTTCAGAGATGGTATATAACCATGATATATAACCAAACATATATATTGCTCTGAACTGTCACTGCTGTTGCCATAGCGATGAACGATGTTTATCTGAGCTCTTTAAGCACTGTTTGCTGTTGTTCCAGGTGTGTGTGTGTTTGTGCATTGTAGATGTTCTACAGGTGGTGATTACAGAAGGCCTGTGTTGTGTGTGTGTGTGTGTGTGTGTGTGTGTGTGTGTGTGTGTGTGTGTGTGTGTGTGTGTGTGTGTGTGTGTGTGTGTGTGTGTGTGTGTGTGTGTGTGTGTGTGTGTGTGTGTGTGTGTGTGTGTGTGTGTGTGTGTGTGTGTGTGTGTGTGTGTGTGTGTGTGTGTGGGTATGTGTGTGTGTGCGCATGCACAGCTGCTAATAATATAACAGATTGACAGAGAAACTTAAGGCACACCATTCGGAAGCTAACTCTGACATATTTATAGATCACATGCTCAAATAAAGCACACAAACGAACACTACTTCTTTCTTCTGCTTGCCTCCTATAACCAATATGTGATAATTCGAGCAGTTTAATTCTGAATTGAGCTCATTCTACAGGCTCACACACAACAGCTGCTCCTGCTGGCCAGAATAATTAAACAGGGAATTCTTGTCATAGTAAACTCTGTACTTTACTCTGATTGTTCTTGAGATGATTCTCAAAAAACGAACACGAGTAGCCGTCAAAGCAGATGACCTCATCGTCCTGAAAGGGCAATCACACTGACTGCAATTTGCAGCAACCATGAGCAACATAAACCATTAGTGATGTGACACAGTTGAGCAGAGATCAACTTTCCATATACAGTTTGAAGGGTATAATATAGAGCTTGAAACTCTTCAACTCAAAATGTATCAGTGTACCAGTGCCCCTGTGTCAACATGCTTGGCCCCCCCTCTGGCCCCCCTAAATTTGGAATCAAATCACCTCAATCAATTTTCTGAAACTGCTTGCAATGTGCAGTTTTTGCTGCGGCGGTATGTGATGAAAAGAGTACTTTATTGTGTCATAACCAATGCAGAGAAGAATGGAGGATGCTGTGCGCTGTGGCGCGCAAGTAGTCTGTTTATGAATGATTCGTCACTCAGTCTGCATTCGCTCAAATAGTTGTAAAACGCGGGCTATAATGGTTGCTACGCACTTGATTACAGATAAAATAAGCTTTCTTTATACACGTGTTGTGTGTAACTTTAATTTTACTGACTTGACGACTTTGAATTCCATTCAGTCATTTCGTTAATTTAAACATACTGGTAGTTAAAATATATTTTTTCAATGGCTAATTTCTCCGAACACGTCCACATATATAATCTTGGATCATATTCCGAATTAGGAAGATGCAGCAAAAGATAAATTATGACCAACGCAATGAAATAACCTTTCATGTGTGACAATGACAGAGACGTGTTTCACCACAGAGATAGGCATACCCGAGAAAAGATACAGAAAATAATATAATTTCAGTCTTGTTCACATATAGCGAGAAATAATATCATTTGATCCAATTGTCCAGTGTTGCTTATAGATTAGGCTAGGCCTATTAGATGTTTGTTTTTATGCTTATGCTAACTTTGCGAAGAGTCCGCTAACAGAGAGCAGATATAGGCTACAAAACATGTAAAATTTAAATTGTTTAGTTTTACTTTTATAAATTGATCATGATCATATTACAGACACATTACTTTTCAAATAAATGAACTTGAATTTATTTTACTTCACGTGTAGAGACTGCAGAGTGATACAGTACATGGCCAAATAAAAAAGACTTTCAATAATCCGGAAAATAAGTTAAAGGGTTAGTTCCCCCAAAAAGAAAATAAAAACACCGAATGTAACTCACCCTCATGTTGTTCCAAAAATATTGGTTAGAATGTCGTTAACCAAACCATTTCAGTGCTTCTTAGTTAGAATGTCCATAAAATTCAAGATATGTGGCAAAAATGCCCCAGTTTGAGTTTTAGCGTTTTTACACTGGGCACGTTTGTCGTGGTCAGCGCCAGAACGCGTTCTACACCGCAAATACATCGCAGGCTCCCTCTCGCTCGTATCCAAGGTAAATCATCAACACTATCATCCCTTACATGTGTTTTATTTGACTAAATACATCGTCATCTGATAAAATGCATGTGCAGGTTACTTTTCTTGCGCACTCGAGTCCTTGTTGCTTTCACATTCACATGAATCACGGCACAGCTCGAGCGCAATTTGTGCAACTGAGCTCAGACCACCTCCTTCAGGCAGTCTCGAATTCAGTTCCCCTGAGCTCAGCTCACCCAGGTCCGCATGACAACTTTCACATTACAAATTATTCGAACTAAACTGCCAGTGTGAAAACGCCCTCACATTTACATCATGATATAGACTACAGTATAAGCAATAGGCTATAACATGAGTAACGAGTGCAATATCACACAAGTTCTGTTTTTCTACCCAGAATAGCATGAGTGCAAATGCGATACTGATCTTATACAACAGTTTAATAAAATAAATGAGTTAATATTGTGTTCAACATAAGAAAGTCATATTTGGAACGGCATGGGGGTGAGTAAATGGTGATAGAATTTTCATTTTTAGGTGAACTACCTAATTAACTACTGGTAAAGATAAATGTGTGCCCACTAAAAGCACAAGTGGCCCCTGCCTGGCCCCCCTAGTTACCGTGGTCTAGAACCGCCATTGGCAGATGATGTCCACACTTGAGTTCCTACTGGGTGAACCCTGGAGTTCTTCCAGCACCCTTCGGCAGTCAGATGCGGCGGAGGCATTGGACTCCAGGTCTAGCGCTTGTGCATATGCCCGGTTGGTCAGCCCCTGTGCTAGACTAGGTGTCCATATGTTGTGATTCCCCCATGATTTTCCACGGTACGGCTTCCCTGTTGGTGAGCCTGTGTCTGTCACTCTAACGGTATTAACTTTTTTTTTGTCAAAATGTCTATTTTTGTTACCTATAAAGCGATAGCAGAACAATTGTGTGTCTCCGAGCAATACAGCTGTATTTCTGAATGAATCTGCATTTTGAACTAATTAATGCCCCATTCATTAAGAGAGCCATTTACTGAATGTAAAGGAGTATATGACTCAATGACATTTAGACATTTACCACCACCTACTGGAAGTTCTAGTTTCTTATTTGCGGTCTAATTTCCAGAAAAATTATTTAATATTCCATATTAATAAAAAACCCGTTAAAGATATAGTTAAACCAAAAATAACAATTCTGTCATCATTCGCTACAATCCCCTAAACGTTTAGAGAATGTTCTGAATGTTCCGTGAAGGTCCGCCAAATAACGTCCCCGAACCCTTTTAAGAACTCCACATCACGACTGTCTCGGACCGTTCTGGGAACTTAAAATTTCCAACAGGGACCCTTGTGCCCCAGTAATGATCAACTCATCAATCTACAGGTTTCTATCAAATGTAAAGACGAATCAGAGCCACTGCTCCGTTTTGCCTTTCTCAAGGGTTGTCTTGCCCTTTAGTTGCCATGACGACCCCCATCTTTGCCTGTCAGGAATGAATCCTGTACCTGTCAAACTGAATGAGCATTAACATCTACACACGAAACTGCATGTTTGTTTATGTAGGAAAGTAGTGAATGTAACCTGCTCTTCACAAACAACATTTGCCTCTGTTTATTTATCAGTATTCTTATGCTAATTAAGCAAATTAATAGAAATCTCAATTAACCGTAATTAATCAGAGGTCAGTGATAATTTAAAAATGCAAATATGTTCACTGAACTTATTGTTGGATTTGATTTGCTTTGCTTTTAAAACCAAAAGATGATAATTAAAAAATATATATTGTTTTTGTCACTTTACATCCACAGGATCAGACTTCCTGTGTGCGACACACATCATTCCAGTGAAGAACGAAGAGGGTGTTGTCATGATGTTCATCTTGAGCTTTGATTACGTGCTAAAGGAGGGTAGCATGGATTCATTAGACAGACTCAACCACACCTCCCCATCCAGACAAGAACAAAGTAAGACTGCTTTTTTTCTTTTCTCATTACTCATTACTCTGTAATGCTTTTTTCCCATTTCCATCACTGCAGTATATTGACAACAACATCTTAATTGCTTACTTCCCGTCTCTTCCATTTAAACAAATGGAGTGTGGTTGCTGAGTAGAAATAGATGGAGAGGTGTGCAGGAAGAAATATGGAGAAGGCAGAGGAAGAGAGAAAGGTTTTTATTTGCTCCAGTTGCTCTGGCTCACCAGCACACACTGTCAAAGCCGACCCAGTCAGCTAGAAAGGAAATGAAGTGGGGGAAAATTATTTATGTAACACAATGTTACAATTATTTGAATCCTTGAGGCCAGGTGTTGAACGGCACTTAATTTATAGGACAACTGTGCACACTAAACATCTAATACAAGCAGAGGGAGATTGTGCGTGTGTGTGTGTGTATATGTGCACATCATGCTATAATTATGACAAGTGTTCAAAGAGACCTGGAAGCAATAAAAGTGCTGCACTGCATTTTCTTCAAAATATGCTACTGCATCATTTTACACACATGTGCACACACGCAAACACACACCCTGCCTGATGTCCTCCTCTAACTCTGTGTTGGAAAGTCATCTGAACTATGAAATCCAATTAATATCCAATGCTAATACTGTCTCTGTGGTATCATAGCAACAGGGAATGTTTTGAAAAGGACATCTGCGTGTGTTTGTATGTGAGCAAGTTAGAGGGACTGTTTAGTCAGGGCTGTTATAAACCTAAGATTTGCTATGGCTATGGCAGTGTAGTCAGTATTAAGCTGAGCCACAACATAATACTTTAAAAAGCTGTGGTGAAAAATTCCAGCTGGGATGAATATAGATTTCCTAGATCTCTCTTCCTCTGAGAGCAAGGCTGAGGGGAAAAAAAGAAGAAGAAATGCATTGAACCAGCAAAGCAGAGACAAACTAGCTAGTAAAATGTACAAGCTTTTCCATCCTGATTGTGTCAATGATTTATTAGGCCTCACTCTGATCAAAAATTGAAGGATGTCCCACTCAAAAAAGCTTCTTTTGTGGGGTGCATTAGGTTGTTTTGATGAAGGAGTGATATAAATAGCCCAGTTTGGAGACTTTTAATTAATGCTGGCGTGGTACTGAAACCCTAGGGAGTTGACAGACAGAGAGAAACGGAGAAAGAGAGAAATCACACTGCACAGATTAAAAAAAATATATATACTTGTATATATAGATTCTTGATAATAAAAAAATTACTTCTAAAAAATAACTAATAATAAATATAACTTCTGTTAGCTTTTGAATGAAATAAAATATGTAATAGTAGTGTCCCTATTATGCTGTTTTAACGGTTTCTAATGTTGTTTTGAAGGTCTCCTACAAAAAATGTTTTCTCATTATATACATTGCAGCATCACCTCTTTTCTCAGTGTCTGAAATGGTTCAATAAAGGATTCGGCTTCGCTAAACCCTCCTTTCCTGATTGGTCAGATGGCTTAGTCTGTTATGATTGCTCTTCTGCTTACAGCACGTGTCGGATAAAAAAACTCCAATTACCATATCTGAATTTCAGAATTCACTCCCAATTCCATATCTGAATTTTTGCGCAGGAAGGAAGGCTAGAATAACTGACAACTCGTTTCAGGCAGTTCAGAATCGGTTCTCTCTTTTGGGAGACGATACCTTTATTTATTGTGCACTTTGATCTTTGAAACTTTTCAGATCTTTTAGATTCAAAAACATGTTGCACTCCACATTTAAGGTAATATCTGAAAAAGCATAATAGGGGCACTTTAAGTTTTTTTCTGATATCAGCCGGATTGATACATTTAAACAGCACATATTCATACTATTCATATATACTATACAATTATTCCTAACAGCCGAAGAGTTCATGATAAGAATAATGTGTGGGTAAAATGTGGCTTTGTGTGGCACCTGCCACTCGGCACATCCTGGAATACCCATGACAGAAATATGTTAGAAAATGCGTTGATCATTTCATGATTGTAAGAATTTATATTATGCTTGAAGCATAAAGTTTGTCAGGTTCACAAAATGTGATTCAGGCTTTGCAAAGAGGCTGTTAATGAAGTATGGAGCAGTAAAAACCTAACAGCAGCCAACAGCAAATCTACAGCTTGCAAATTAGTGCACCATAGCATGCATCTCATGTCACATATCAAGAAGTAGGCCTAATTTACATAGGCATCTTAAAGGGGTCATGAACTGCATTATTTTATTATTTTATAATGTTTCCTGGGGCGCACTTATTATGTTAGTATGATTTTTACATCAAAAAATGGCCATAATTTAGAAATAAAAGGCATTTTTCCTACCCTGATTTTAGCCCTCTGATTTGAACGCTCTGTTTTAAGGGGCGTGTGTGTCTGCTATGAGACTTCAGTGTAAAAGCCCATTGCTGTGATTGGCTAACATCTTTGCCTTTGAAATAGCTAAGTATTGTACTTTTGCCCCCAAAATGCAGTTTGTTAGAGATCATTCAATGTAACGGGATCAAGAAGCCATTCTGAAATCATTTAAAAAAACAGATAGTCATTTGACAGTCTTTGACATCATCAAAAAGCACCCTGAAGACCATGTGGTGCTGCAGAAAAGTGAGTTCATTGCTCTTAAATATTTGATAATTCCACCTTTTCACGGTGTGGTAGCCTAAGTTACAAAACAGCATGTCATTCAGTGAAATGCAAAAAAAACACTTATATTGTTTTATTTTTTGAAAAATAAGTAGATGTTGTGAATTATTGTGATTAACCTTACTGGTCAAGCTCACAGTTTAATATAGGTGGCCAGTTGATGGCCTACAATATAAGCTGAAGTAGAAGTTTTGTCATTCAGGGTATGATGCTTTAGTGTAATGCAAATTCTTTGTTACACCACAGTGTCATCCATTACACTGAATGACAGTATCACTGTATAAATAACAATTCTTATTTATATTACAGATAAAAGCATGGACAGATATGTGTTAAACTTAATAAATATTAATATTGATTCATTTTAGATGCCCATGAACAGAGAGAGTTGAAAGGCACTGTAAAATGCCAAAAAGCCAAAAAGTAAATGCAGACCCAGTACCTAGGGTGGCACTCTTAAAGCCCATTCACACCAAAAACAACAACACAAAATACAACAAGGATGGATGTCATGAGCTTTCCTAGAACACCAGTAATGTTTTTGTTGGGCATCAAGCTTTCAAGAAGTTCACCTACACACAGTGTTGTTGTATTTTCAATAATATAATATTTGATTAAGCTGGTCTCACTGGTCCATAAATAATTTAGCCGTATTTTTTCTGTGGTTGGTATGAAGCTCAGGCAATGAAATCCATGTAGAGTCCTAGGGCTGTCTTGCCCTCCAGAGGAGAAAGAGACAGAGAGAAAACTCAAATTTAATCCATGTTTCATCTCATCTTCTCTCTGAATTTCATTGATGCTGGTGTCCCAGTTTCCCCTCCATTTCTGCTTGTTTAACATTCAGGCAGTTCTTGTTAAAGATTCAAGGTGTGGGTAGGACCACATGGCTGCAGATGTTTTGCTGAATAGACCCCATCAGAGTAACTTTGTTTGACGACTACTGTCATGTTGCAGTTTGCTCCATACATTTAAAGTATCTAATCATGTCATCGAATCAGTAAATAATCATGTAATCATCAACGTATTCTACTTTCTTTTTATTCCTTCACTGCGAAAACATTTTTTAATTGTCACCATTTACTTACCCTCATGTTGTTCCAAACATGTAAAACTTTTGTTCATCTTCAAACCACAAATTAAGCTATTTTAATCCGAGAGATTTCTGTCCCTCCATTGACAGTCTACGCAACTACCACTTAGACGCTTCAAAACTTTCATTAAGAGATCGTAACTCTAAGCCATATGAATTGAGCAGTTTAGTCTAAAATAACGGAAGAGCAAATCCTGAACCAGGACATCGCCTGGTAACATTCCTAGAACATTCCGAGATGGTCATGATGTGGAGTTCTTTAAAGGGTTTCGGGACAAATTCTGAAGAGACTGAGTTATTGCTGCTGCTGCAGAACAAGTACGGGGCTTGCTACTGCCAATACATGCATGACACGCTGCTGTGCTGCTGTAAAAAAAATAGCATACATGGATTGCCCCCCAACAGAACAAGTGACAAAGAAGCCTGAACAGTACAAGCCAAGTGTATTGGCTACTGACACAGCAGGAACCAGTCAGCTGGGCCCTATAGAGAATGATTTGATTGCAAGCAGTTTGAGTACAGGACCTATCAGCCTGTGCCATTTAGAGTTTCATGAAAGAACTTTGTATTTAATTTAGGCTTCTATACACATATAAACATTCATCACCACCAGTGGTGGAAAGAGTACTGAAAACTTTTACTTAAGTACAAGTACTGTTACATTGCTGAAATAATACTCAATTACAAGTAAAAGTGCTGCTGTCAAAAAAGTACTTAAGTAAAAATACAAAGTACTCTTGAAACTACTAGTTACTTTTTAGCTGGCGATATTTAATTAATTACCAATATATATATTCAATCAAATCATAGATCTATGTAGAAAATTGCTACTTTCAACAAAACATTGATCAATTAACCATTACAATAATCTTTACGATAGGGTTACTGTTGCAATAGCTTACACGCAGCATAAGGAAGCTTGATTTCAAACTTGATTTTAAACTGAATTTAATTTACAAAAAAGACAAGTAAACAGTCAATTATAAAATAAGAACAAATGAAACAAATTACCTCAATTCAGTTGAAGTATATTCAAAATGACAACACTGAATTTTTATATGCAGTGTGTCTTAAGAGCCATATAATATGTTGTTAATTTAGATAAGTCGAACATCAGAGGGGTTTGACCTATAATGTCTGTACAATGTAGTGATGCAGTTAGACAGACTAGTTTATTTATATGTACAAATCATACAAATGCCCCATTCTGAAACATTTCTAACATACATTTTATATTGTATAGAAATTAAAGATCCACCTTTGATTGTTGAAAGACGTCCTGGTGTATTTCACTTACAGCCAATAATATTTCCTGCAGCATTTTGATCGGTCAAGCATGGAGGTCTATTCTGATTGGTTGATAACTTTTGACAACATTTAATTCAGGAGCAAAGAGAATTAAAGGGATAGTTCACCCAAAAATGAACATTTGCTGTTGATTTGCTCGCCCTCCGAGATGTAGGTGACTTTTTTTCTTCAGTAGAACAGTAAAGAAGATCTTTAGCTGAAATTGTGGTCTTTGCTGATTCATATAATGCAAGTCAATGGGTTCCGTCACTTTAAGATAAAAAAAAAAAAACCTATGTAGACAAAACAAAATTAATACCCGTGGCACATTAAGGGTCTTAATTTCTAGTTCAAGAGCACTGAGAGATTCGCGATTGCATGGGATAGCGCACACTCAATATATGAGTGAGAGGAGAGGCAGATCATTTGTATATTTGAGAGCTCGCGTCCAGTTTTCTACAATTACATGAATGTGTTCTTGCATTACAATAATGCGCTCTCAACATTTGTCATTAAAATACTCCATAGAAAGCTGCGGGTAGGATCAAAATGATGTCCAATACCTGCAATCCCGCGCTGACATTCAGGCTCTGTAACTGAAACGAGTGACAGACAGGAGACGTGTGTGTGTCAAACTCGCTGTCGGAGTTGGAGAGAATGAGAACGTGCAGCTGGTATCGGTGTATAGATACTGCAGAAAATGAGCATTGGAACCGTGTCAGATACTGTTTTTATGGTGCCTTTCTAGTGGTTATAGTATTTGTCCTTTCTGGAGCTTGACATCTCCTGTCATTTTATGGAATAGAGCTCCAAGTGTGGAAAAGAGTGTAACAATTCTTACCTAATACAGCATATTAGAATGATTTCTGAAGGATCACGTGACACTTAGGACTGGAGTATGATGCTGAAAACACGGGACATAGCCTACTTGAAAATGAAAGTTGCCAGTTTTACCATGTTTAAACGGAAGCTCAAGCGTGCTTGCTTGCGTACGAGAACCAGTGAGGTCCATTCTCATGTGTAACGCAGCACGTTTGGGCTTCTGCAAGAACCAGTGTGGTTTGTTATCACACATCAAACGTGTGGTTGAGCTTTTGTTTATGTTCGCTGATCAATGTTTATATGTGATTAAAAGCCTAAATTCAATCTGTTCATGAAACGATCCAGTCTCTTCAGAAAATGTGGACTAAAATCTCTTTATGAACTTTTTGAAGCGACAAAGTGGTAGTTGCGTGGACTGTCAATGGACGACTTCAATCTCTCAGATGTAATTTAAAATTTCTTTATTCTGACAGGGTCCTTTAATTGTAGGGTTAGGGTTAGGGTTAGGGTTAGGGTTAGAAACAAAATTAACAAAAGCCCCCGTTAATTTCATACCCTGCAAAGGACATACATTTTTTGTAACATTTTATACAATATAATAAAATAATGCCTCTTTCTTGTTACCTTCCCTGAACCTTGCTTTGTCACTTTTTTGTAGAAAAAGGACGTTTCTTCCGTTTTCGTCTGCCTGCGCCACTAAGCATGCTGGGAGTGAGTAAGCAATCCCTCCCCCAAGAAGACCCTGATGAGGTGACCATCCATTCGGCTGATCAGAACGAGAAACGCTCTTCCTGCTCGTCATCTCTCTCCCTTTCCCTTTCTCCACGTGAACTCCATCCACCAACCGGCGAGAGCTGTAGCCCCTCCTACGGGAACGACACCCGGGCTCTGATTGGCCAGAGTTATCTGGGGTCATGCTCGCCTATCTCAGGGCCACAGGATCACTCGTCTCCACGGGGCCCCTGGGAACGGATGGACCCCCAGGAGCCTTTGGCGACTGCATCCAGAAGGGCATCACAGGCCAGTATGTGCACATTTAGGAGAGCATCATCTACACAAGATATAGAAGGACTCAGCATGCACACACAGAGGACGTATCGTGATCGGCATGCTAGTGAAGGTATGCACACGTTTCTAAATACACAAGCATGAGCTTTCAAGAATTTTTACACTACCACATTTAGTTTGTGGTTCTGTTAAAATGACTTGATTTGGCAAAATCACAGCAACAATGAACTGGACGGAGCAGAAATGAAAAATAGCCAGACAGACAGCACGCATATACGCACACTGTTTACACATCATTGTGGGGACTTCCCATTCACATTTGTTGATCTCATTATATCCATTGTAATATATGTCTATTGTAATTTCCACTACAATTCTATCATCATATATATGCATGCCGCTATTAACTTTTTTAAATGAAAAAAGAAGGTTCTACATATGAATAGGGTAACATATTGAATATCTTGAATATCTTACTGAGAATTATACCTAGGTCTAGGTGCAGTCAGACTAGCCAAAAATATACTTGAGTCAAAGTAAGGTTTCCACATTTAACTATACTTAAATATTTACAAGTAAAAAGTAATCTTTCTTCTTAGCCCTTGAAACTGACTGATGAAAAAAAAGAGACAAGGCACATTTTCTCATTAAAATGAATACATTTCTCAATGCCTTGACTCAGTAAGGCTCTAGGACACAGCAGGTATTAAATGTTGACCTATATCCTGACATTTGTTACTGAGCATTAAATTCAACTGCAGATTGTTTTATAGTTGTTTGGCTTGAAAGTCATTGTTTATGGACTGACCATATTTGCACTCGAGTCACGTTCTTCTTCAGCGATTGCTATAACTTAATTAAAAAGCATTGCTTTAGGTCAAAGGCCTAAAATGTTGTTGTGACTGTAGAGATATATCTTCACAAGGACGATTGACTATATATGAGGCCAATTATGTTTCACATTGAAATAGATTTTATTGGCTGCGTATTTTTAAGATTATAGATTCCCATCATGATGACCAGTGAAATACTTTATGTAGCTTGTACTTGAATGCCTTTGAAATAAATTGTAAGGTATAAAATATGCTTTTTCCATAGAAATATGATGTAAAAATGCATGTTTCATTAGTACTCTACAAATTCCCCAAAATAATACTTAATGAAGTACCATTATTCAGATAATTTACAACCCTGATAATTTCCATTGCTTTTAATCTGAATGAAATGTGCCATATAAAATATACATTTTAATATGCAAAAGACCATCTTATTAAATATTCACACATTTGCATATCATATCAAGAGTAATATATAATCCAAGGAAGCTGTTCTTTTATTGCATAGGAAATGGTATCAACGCCTACTTGCTATTGCTCATGAGTAAGTGTTTTGAAAACATACCCATATAAAACTGTCATTTACAGATGAAGCATTGTGGAAGTGTTTACTTAGCGTTTGTGATGTAGCTGCTGTCAGATTCAATACAGTTGGCTGCTTCATCTTTCAACAAAAGTTTCTTTACGAACTCACCATTACACTGTGCCTCATTTACAAAACATTTGCAGTCAAATTCATATAATCCTCCGAGAACAAGAACAAACATATAATCCTCCGATGCGATCCATGACGTGATTAAAAATAAACCATCCATCCATCCCGACACTGGATCCTTCTGAAGTTACTACAGAAATAAGCAAATAAGCTGTTTAAACATGCGTCAAAAGCGAACGTTCCTACACACGTTCCTACACTACACCATTTGTCCTATGTCGGCAGAATCAAGTGCGTGGTGTATGTCAGAAACTGAACACGCATCTGTATACTGTATCCACTGTAGATAGCGTCAGTGATTTACAATGGGTTTTATTTGCTTTTGACGTGACGCTCTATCCTGTGAAGTCAAGTGTCAGCTGTTAAGCGACTGAATGACAGTGGGCGGAGCCTATGGTGCGATAATGTAAAACTATTTGTTGGCACATGCAAATGTATTTGCCTGTGTGACATCACAAATCCCACAATATCCAAACAAGCTGTTTTTGAGCTTGATTTAATAAATATATTGATTATAATGAGGAGGATGTTTTAAGCTATGAAACTCGTTGGATATAACAGAAATAAAGACCTCTTATATGTCAAAAGATCGACTAGGCACATTTGATTTCTTATGTCATGACCCCTTAAGAAAGTGGTCTTTGAAAGATGTTAACTAATACTAATTAAACAGGTGATACTGTTTTTTTACTTGTGTTTTCGAAAAGTAGCAAAAATATTGGGGAAATTCATAATTGTTAAAACAACCCGAAATCATTATTTATGCTTATATAGCTCCACATCCTAAATTATTTATTTTCTCTATTGTCCTACTTTCCATATCGGTACATCCCCACAAGATGAGTTTTAGGTTCAGCTATTCTTCTGTGGACATCTTCAGAATTTTTTTACTCACACACAGTTTAAAAACCTAATAGATCTCTCCTATCAATTATTTGACTGCCTTTGACTGTCTTTCTTTCCTTTCACCCTGTCCATCTGTGATCTATTGCTCTCTCAGATAATGGGCGTAGTATTAAAGGTAACAGAGCTGTTGCTCAACACATGCCTGCCTGTCTGCCTGTATGAAGCATGCTTGCGCTAACACTGAATGCTCCCGAAATGCATCAAATTTACAAATCACAGACTACTTTTAAAGAAAATACTGACAAACAAGTGTTCGTGTGACAGAGGGACAGAGGAGAAATGTGCATGCGTAATGCCTTACGTGACATGAAAGTGCATGGGATAGAAATCACTTTTTAAGAACTAAGTTTCAGCTTTTGCTGCTTCTTTTCTCTTTCTATTCTTTCTCTTCCTTTTCTTTCTCCAAATCTCTCTTTCTGAACCTACATGGTTTTCAAACCCTCGAGTTAAGGTTAATGTATTCGACTGGAGAATGGATTGTTTAGATTCTTGTAACATTATTGTCATAAATCTTTTTGATTTACAAGACTGTGTGGACTATTACAGTTCAGTGATCTGTTTACATCAGAGTTCTTGAGATGATACCAGATTCTCTTTAACTTTTGGCCTCCTGACTTTTTCAAATGTTAAATCATTCTCTGCTCCCCTTCCTTCTCTCTTTCGCTCTCTTCTCATTGGCTAGTGTCGCGCTCTTGGATGGCTGGGGGTATGGCTAGAGCTTCAGTTCTTTGATTTAATCGTTGGCATGTCTCTGTCGTCTGTGCGTCTGCTGTCTATGTATTTTGTGTTTGCAGTTGACTTAAATGTTGTTGTTGTTGTTAGTGATGGTTTTAATAATACTGGTCTGGAAATGCAGATTCTTAAAATGAAGAGTGTTGATGTCACTATTAAATTGACTCCTGCTAGATGAGAGAGAGTTGTACCCTGCTCATAATTTGTGTGTATGTGCTTCAGGTCCATTTAATCAGATCAAGTCCAGCCTTCTGGGTTCCACGTCTGACTCAAACCTCACCAAGTACAGCACCATCAACAAGATCCCACTCATCACTCTGAACTTCTCAGAGACAAACAATGACAAGCGGGCATCATCTCCGCATTCCTCAGAGAAAACCATCATCGCACCAAAGGTCAAAGATCGGACACACAACGTCACAGAGAAGGTCACACAGGTGAGAGGCGTTTACTATTCAAATAGCGGTCAACACACAGCCTACAGCGTAGCTACGGAATACACTCGACGCAGAAGTATTAATTGGGCTTTAGCTCACGAGATAAGATGAGATACGAGAATGAGATGAGACAAGATTTTTTCACAGTATTTTTAAGAGATCCTTAATGACAAAATTCAGGACTGGAAAAATGGTCTTCAGATTGCATTTTGAAATGCTTTAATCATCTTAAAAGGAATGTAATTTCTGTTCTACTTTCTGATAATTAATTATCATTTGCATTGAAAGACAACAAATATGCAAGCACTGTAACGAACTAACTGTAACAACTGACTGGCTTCTCTCCTTTGTGATTTCACACAAGTCTTTTCAGACCTTACTGTACATGAATTATGAGCTTCCAGAACTTCTGACTGAGGCTGTGTGTGACCTCCTAATTCAACTCCTTTCCACAAATTGAACATAGAAATAAAAACAGCATACATAACAAAAATAAATAACAGTTTTTTCTTTGTCTTATTAAATGCAAACAATAAGTGCAACCATAATAATAATAGTAATAAAAATAGTAGTAATAATACATTTTTTATTACGTCTTTCAAGAACCCACGGTCGCTTCCCAAAGTAGTACAATAGTACAATCAATAGACAAACAAAGTAACAGTCAGTCTGCTTATTATTACAAATAAACAAGCAAATGGAGACAACAAATAACTACAGATAATTAACATAAGAAATTATAGAATCAAAGAGAACATTAAATACAATAAAGTAATCATAAAAAATAAAAATGAGAAAGTGGAAGGCAGAGAAGTAAAGAGGAAAATAATTATTTACTGAGCATAGAGAAAAGATGAGTTTTAAGTTGGGACTGGAGAGTAGGGCTGGAGAGTAGGGGTGTTTATACTTGGGTACGACAAGCAAATTATCATTGCTAGATCTGAGGGCCCGGGCTGGAACATGTGGTTGCTCTAAATCAGCAAGGTATTGGGGTGCGGGGCCATGACAGTAACATAACATAACAGTTTAAACTGGATACAACTGACCACAGAAAGCCAGAGAAGTTGGTAAAGAATAGGAGTGATATGTGCAGATTTGATTAAATGTAAGGGCTCGAGAGTTTTGCACCATTTGGAGGCGATGTATAGCTTTGGTAGGAAAGCCACTATAAAAGGCGTTACAGTAGTCCAATCTGGACTACTAAGTTTATAAAAGCATGAATAACAGTTTCAGCATCTCCAAAGTTAAGGGAGTGGTGGATACGAACAATATTTCGCAAGTGGAAAAGCATGATTTAACAATCTGACCAATATGTAAGTCAAAACATAACGTGGAGTCGATCAATACTCCCAGATTTTGCAGTTTTTGAAGGCCTAATCTGGACACCATCAATATCACTGAAAATGTCATGTCGGGGTAAACTCTGTGATTTAGGGCAAACCAACAGGATTTCAGTTTTATCAGCATTAAGCTGTAAGAAGTTATCAGTCATCCAGGTTTTACGTTCCTGAAGGCAAGAGTTAACAGAAGCGGGTAGACAAGCTGAGTTGGGTTTAACCGTTAAATAAATTTGAATATTATCAGCGTAACTATGAAAGTTGAGACCATGCCGTCTGATTATCTGACCTAGTGGCAGCACATAAATGCAAAATAAAAGTATAGAACCTTGAGGTACACCATGAGAGATAGTAACAGTACAGATATGGTACGGTACGGTATAGATCCTTACCTATCCTAACAAATTGCTGTCTATCTGATAGATAAAGTTAACCACTGAAGAGCAGCACCAGTGATGCCTATTGCAGATAGTCGAGAAAGAAGAGTAGAGTGGCACACAGTGTCAAATGGTGCACTGAGATCGAGAAGAACCAGGATACTGTGTGCACCAGAATCAGAAACCAGAAGGAGATCATTTAACACTTTTAAAAGTGCTGTTTCTGTGCTGTAATACGAAAACCAGATTGTAGCAGTTCAAAAAGATTATTATTCTCTAGATGTGACTGCAGTTGTGCTACAACTACCTTCTCAAGTAATTTGGCAACGAATGGGAGGTTTGATATTGGTCTATAATTGTTCTGGATAGTGTTATCAAGGCCAGACTTCTTTAGTATTCGAGTGATAGCGGCTACTTTTAGATCATGCGGAACATAACCAGTGGCAAGAGATCTATTTATAATATGAGTAATGGGTTGAATAAGTAAAGGCAGAAGGGTTTTAGAAGGTATGTTGGAATAGTATCAAGAGTGCAGGTGGTAGAATTAGATTTGATAATCAGTTGTTCAACCACAGATGTATTTGTGGGTAAAAAAGACATGGAGTTGAATAGGAAGAGGCAGTTGGAGAAAAAGTTTTATAAATGTTATACATTTTTTTTGTAGAAAAAATGACTGAAAACATCAACAGAGCCAGTAATAGCTACAGACGATGGTTTAATCAGTTTGTTTATTTCAGAAAAAAGAGCTTTAGGTTTGCACTTGGCTTTGTTGATGACAGTAGAAAGATAGTCAGAACGTGCAATGTTAAGTGCTTCTTTATATTCCACTACTTAATCCAAAAAAGCCATGGCATGCACAAGAAGGGAAGATTTTTTGTAAAGTCTTTCAAGACGCCTTCATTTTGTTTTCAGAACTCTAAGTTCAGGAGTGAACCAAGGAGAGGAGTGAGTTGATGGGACAGTTCTAGTTATTAATGGAGCAAGATCATCCAAACCATTACAAATAGATTCATTATAGGTTGAAACTATCTCATCAGGACTCAGGAGGTTGAGTGAAGAAGGAAGAACAGAGGCAGCAATAGTAGCAGAGAAATTGTTATAGATCTCAGGTTACGGTAAGATATCGTAGTTTTGGTGTTTGGTTTTACAAGAGGGAGTGAGAGGTCGAAGACAATTAGTTTATGATCAGAGATGCCCAAATCATGACCCTGAGCGGTCAATACCAACTGTCAGTACCAACAGTACAAAGCAAATCGAGAGTATGAGAGTGGGGATGTGTGGGAAAATCAATATGCTGAGATACTTCAAAATAATCCAAAACAGTCTTTTGCATGTATGTTAAGGTCACCTAGCATCATGATTCTATAATGCTGGGAACAGGCAAGAGTGAGAAGTTGAGAAATTCAGAAAGAAAGTTTGTATTATGTCTAGGGGGTCTATAAATCAACATAATCAGAAGTGGAGCGGGACCAGCAAGTTTAAGTGATAGACATTCAAAACTAGAAACATCAAGAAAGTCATTATTTTTAGTCACTTTATAATTGTTCTTAAAGATCACAGCCAGACCGATGGATATAATGAGCACGGCGAGCAATACCGAGGGTAGTACACCAATCAAAAGTAGAGGTTTCCAGTCGAGAGGGATGATTTAGGTAGAGACTTGCTTATCGTTGCGTCAAATTCTATGGGACCCACGGATATGCAGCGGTAGAGGGCTCGGGGAAACAGTAAAGTGAGGCCACAGCACTCCAGGTTAGCCAAGCCCGGATAGGCAGAACCACAAAGAGACACTAATCAATTAACAAGAGGAAGCTTACTTACCGAGAGTGCAGTGTGGTAAAGTCTAGGCAATGGGCAGAGGGCTTGCGGGGATTTCACAAAGTGAGATGCTGAACAGCAGTTTGCAAAAGCTGTCCAAAGAATGTCACAGGGATTTCAAAGATGAGATACTTAGGTCCCAGAACTGACAAAATCACATAGCAGTTCAAGATACTTCACTCAAATATCCAACGCTAAAAAACACAAAATCCCACTGTTCCATCAGATCCAGACTTGAAGTCCCAAGCAAGTACATCCAAACTTTAAGTTCCAAAAAAGCACATACACACGCTTCATTATGGCAATCTCATTATTTATCCGGACATGTTGCCCAAACATCCTAATAGTAGTTTGATTAGGTCCAGATATTAAGTCCCTTTGACGATAAACGATTAGCAAAAACAACAACGATTAGCAAAAACAAAAACAATGAATAGCGATCAGAAGCGGCAGCCATTTCGCACACAGCATATTCTCACCGGAAACACAAGTGATAATCAAAGAGTAATAATCAAATTACTCTCTCAATATTCAAAGTGCAAACAGAGCTGAGCTAAGAGGTGGTTACAACTACACAGTCCAGCATACGATAAGTTTGATATTTGGAGAATCACGGAGCTCGCGTTTACTTTTGCTTTTGATTTGCGATCACACATACTGTGTATAGGGAGCGGCACAGCTTTTCACTCAACGAGAAATCTTGTCACATTTTAATCTTGCAAGATTAAATCTTTAAATATCTTTATTTAGACAAGCATTATTTCTGGCATCTATCATTGCATGTCCTTTGCTTTATAATAATAACATATGCAGCTACATTTGGATTATTAGACAATGTCAAAATAAAGGGAACCACTGACATGGAGAAGAAAGAGTGAAAGTTTTTTTTCAGGTGTGCTCGCACTCATAACCGCTACTGAACATCTGAACACAAACATGATCAAATGCACATTGACAGATCTTCTTTCATCTGTTCTCCAAAATGTAATCAAGTGTATATTTCTGTAGGCGTGTGTAAACTGGATAACTGTGTATAAGCAAAGGCATTCGTCTGAACAGTTCGATGAACAGGTCGCCGCAACTGAGCAATAACCACAAATTGTGGGTTGGCGGGTGTTCATTTCATACTCAGTGAACAACGTTAGCTTATTTAATGTATAAATTAGTGTATTTGTCCAAAAAACTGGTGATGTCATACTTTTTAGTGGTATCATGGCGTAATAATCTGTTTGGCTGTAATGTGTATGAAATGAAATTGAATGTAGCTATACCTGTGGAATCATTCAGAGACAGCATACGCAGATGTTCAACTAACACAGATCTTCATCGCTGGCAAACAATAGGATGCATTTTTAGATTTGCGTTCAATTGACTGTAGGTCCACGGCCACTTCATCCAATGCTCTTGAAGTTCTTAAACTTACTGGTTGGGTGTGAATTTCAGTGAGAAACCGCTTCAGTGCATACAGGAAACTGTACAAATAATTCAAACGGATTTGCTTGTTTGATGAAGTCTTTGAACAAAATTGACTCAAAATGATTTATATATTTTTTTTAATTCTTGATTTTAAAAAAATACTTCCAGCATGCATTTATATTGACACCTGCCATGGTGTTGCTTATTTGTCATCTCTGATTTAGATCTGAGTCTTCTGTTCGTCCTAAACCGTGTAGTACCGTTTAAAGGTGAAGTTTGTCATTTCAGCGACACTAGTGGCATCTAGCGTAATTATAAAAATACAGCATATTTTGCAAGCGGCCCTTTCGCGCAATGTTCCTCCCTCAACTCAAACATCACAATCACAGCTCTTACGGGTGCTTGTGAAGGCATGTCTCAACAGGTAGGCTAAAAGGTAAAATATATTAGGAATACTTTTAGCTCTGTTGCTATGTGTCATGAGTCTAAGCAACTGAGTAGTTCACACTGTATTGAGCGAACATATCTACATAGTCACTGCTCGCCAATGTTAGATTTCTAAAGGATTATGTGAATATAATGTTATCTGGAATAATGGCTGCTGAACACAGGAATAAATATTAAAATAGAAAGCATAATGTATTACAGTATTACTGTATTTACTGTATCTGCAAATAAATGCAGCTTTGGCAAGTATAAGAGACTTCTTTCAAAAATATTTGTAAAAAAATCTTACTGACCCCAAACTTTTGAACAGTAGTATAAATGTAATTTTAATTTTAATTCCAGTAATAGAAAAATTATAGATCTGAAAAGAAAAAAACCCTGAAATTTCTTGACAAACTTGCATTTCTAGCTGCATCTGTTCTGGTATAGATAATCCTCTTATCATTTCCAATCAATTCCCAGTGGATAAAAAGTTCCTACAATTTTCTTTCTATATCCTGTTTCACTGTTTCATGTTGACCAAAGAGAACACTAATGACGGTGACTTCAAATGAACAATTTACAACACACCATTAACAACACTAAATAGGGAAAAAAAATCTATGTTGACGAGTATAACTCATGCTTGAGATTTGGCATTTGCTGTGCAATGAGTGGGACTAAATCAAGAATCAGAATGTGTTTTCAGCCCTAATCCAATGAAGCCTCCTATCTACGACATTTGCATTTCACCCCTTAGCGGCAGTCGGGTAGAACTTAAAAATTGGTTGTGAAATAACTTTTTAATGAATTTTAATGAATTTACGATTTTAATGAATATAATGCTGGTATGAATATATCCACACAAAGCAAATTACCTCTAATACTTCATAAATAAACAAATAGTAGGTTTTCTAGGACTAATTAACGTAAATAATTATAAAACCATTATCCATAACCGCTATTTTATGGATACAGTGTTTAAAGAATAACATTTTAGTGAAAGAAGTCTGGTAATTCTCACCTCGTGCTTATAGTTTTTATTAAAATAAATCACATCTGGTCGGGCGGTCACATACAGCCTGCAGAGGCTTAAATATTTTAACGAATCTGAAGCTCAAATGGGATCCGAAAATTCTGCATATGCATGATTGCATGATCGGAATTCCAAGCAGCTCCGTACTACTCTCCATTGAAAATGAATGACTTCCGGTCTCTCGCTTGTCGGAGATAGTGGAAAGGTGGCTTAAGAAGTGTGGAAAACAATAGGTTACTTAACGTAATCCCGGGAATCGCTTTGGGCATGACCAACTACAGAAGCTCCTGTGACACCATGTCTGTCTTTGACAGACAGGCTGTGCCCCACCTTTATCACTCAGGACGACCCCTATCAAAATCATTACAGAGAGATTTCTTCCTGTTCCTGTGCAAGGAGGAAAGTGTTGGTGAAACACCTCACTTTGTTGTCAAAGAATCTGGGATTAAGTTAAGTAACCCATCGTTCTTTTTCTAACTTCGCTCGGTCTTTCACTATGGAAGAGATAGACCACTCCCGGATTGCACAACATATTACTGCTATACATAACAATTAGATGTGTCCTAACCTGCTGGCTTCTAGCACCGCACGTGCTGAGAATGGCTCAGACACATTCAGTCTATAAAATCACACAAAAGTATGCGGTGTAGCCCAACTTGACATCACACCGATATCCTGAACAGAAACTCCCCTAAGTAGGGCCCATAGCCATGCCATTAGTGGAGTGTGCTCTTAAGCCCTCAGGTGGTTCAGAACCTCTGCATTTATATGCTAGAGAGACTGTATAGCATCTACAATCCAGTGGGACAGCCACTGACGTGAGAACGGCTTCCCTTTGTGAGCCCTGGAGCAAACTGCAAACAAGACGGGCTGACAGACATGGCTTGTAAGTCACTCACACGCTAGGCTGTCACCAGAGCTACAAGCAGTGTCGTCTTAAGAGAAAGAAACTTCAACTCTATGCCTTTCAACGGCTCAAAAGAGTGTTGAGAAAGGGCTTCTAAAACCATAGACAAATCCCACAAAGGGACCATCTGCCTGGACACTGGCCTCTTACGGCATGCCCGTAAAATGACTTTTTAAAGGGCGCTAGCCTGCCGTCTTGTCACCAAAACCAAGATGACACGCAGAAATAGTTGCTAAATATACCTTCAAAGTAGAAAAAGCCTTACCTTTATCTAGTCACACTTTCTCTGTCCACACCCAGACTCACCATTTATTACTATAAAGTGAGTAAGTGGATGAGGTTCTGGCACTCTGTAGTGTGTATCATATCATTCTATTCATTGTCTGTCTGTCTAATTTATTTAATAAAAAAAATAAATAAAATAAAATAAAAAAAATTTTGTATACTTCTGTGCTAGACTAACTGAGACTTGTTACAGCACTTACATATTGCTGATATTGTTGCCCTTCGACTGCTCTAGCTGCTTCTATTGCCCCCATTTGTAAGTCACTTTGGATAAAAGCGTCTGCTAAATGACTAAATGTAAATGTAAATGTAAATGTGTGTATGACTGATTGGTGCAGACCTGCTGCACTCAAATTCCACCTCTCACGGGCCATACCCAAAGAGCTATCCTGTCTGTGTGAGGATGGTAACCCTACTGCACAAGAGGCGTGATAAACGAGCATAAATTAAATGACTCTGTACGCAACTGGATAGTCCTTCAACCAATCAGACCACAAGAGGCGTGATCAACGGGCAAAGAGCCATCGCTTCTCTATCCGTCATCGTGTTAAACCCACGAATAGCGCGCTATGTGGATAAGCCAGTCTGTGATTGGTTCCCGCAAAAGTATAACAGAAGCAGTAGAAATGAATGTACAGGTTTCCAGACTGAGTTGCTGGGCAAAATATAATCGCCGGCAGATCAGGCTGGGTTTACTCAGTCTACATTTTCTTGCAAAGCGAAGAGATCTACGGCAGCCTGACCGAACCTCTGGCATATCTCCTTCACCACCTGGGGATGAAGGTTCCACTTCCTGTACAGAGGGTTTCCCCTGGACAATAAATCTGCTCCCCTGTTCAATATTCCTGGAACATGAGTTGCCCTGATGGATAAAAGCCTTGTGCCACACCACACTATCAGCTTTTTTGTTAACTGATGCGATTGAAGGGAGCGTGTTCCTCCCTCCTGGTTGATACAAGAAACCACTGTAGAATTGTCGGTTTTTACTAAAACATGCTGGCCTTTTGATAACCTTCTTTGGGTTTCTTGCAGCATATCGCCCTCGGCTGTTTGCCTGGCTGCGATTATTTAACATTTATTAATGGGTCTTTTGAATTCTGGGAGCATACCGCCCTTAGCCCGTGGCTTCAATGTGATAGTGTATTTATTATGAATCCCCCATAGCTGACGGGTGCTTGAAAACACTGTGTGAGTGCTTGGTCAAACTGATGAACAGTGAGAATTTACAGTAAGAGTCCTTACCAAACCAAATCAGAACAACAAGGCTGGAACCCCTGCTTCTCTTTGCAGGTGGAGAGAGAAGGGCAGGGAAAGGTGTCAGGTCGCACATTTCTTCCATTCCTCTGGGTGGGGCAGATGGTTCCTAGTAGGGCTGCACGATATTGGAAAAAAATTACATTGCGATATTTTTTTCCCCAACGATATATATTGCGATATTGAGAGCCATCAATCCAGGCTAAAGTCAATAATTACTATTCCATGATATTAATAATTTCACTAATAAGCAAGCTTCATTACAAGTGACAAAAAGGTCACTTAATATTTTATTCTAAAATTAGAACATTTCGGTAAACACAAAAGCAGAACACATTTAAACAGCAGCTTTACACCAACCCCCCTGATTGGTTTACAACAATATAACTTAAAATAAAAATTTTTTTATAAAACAACTTATAAGCATTTTGGTTCACAATCTTTTGTTTTTAAGTCAACTTTTCTTATCAAAAGTGCCAAAGTAAAACAGTGTTGGTCATCATCATAATCATGGCAAATATCTTAAGCGATATGAAACGTTATTGCGTCTGTTATTTCTTTCTGTCGTTGAGAGCCTTTCTGGTAAGGTGTCACACTGGCAAAGGCATCACAAATATTTGTTTGTTTTGGTTGACATCCAGATTTGACTTTGTATTCGTCGTAAAGAGCTTTGTGGTGCCGATATAAAAGTGATCAGACAAATTGGTGGTGTTTCCTTGTTTTGTGGCCACAACTTTGTCACTTCATGCAAAGTACCTCTTTTTGGTCAACATCCTCCTTTTTGTAGCCGAAATAGTCCCAATTAGATGATTTCGACTTTCTTTTTGGTACGAAATCCTTTTTTTGCGGCGGATCCTCTTTGTCGCGGAGTTTTAGCAGTGAATGTTGGCTCAACTTGGCTTGCCTGTGAGCGGTGAGCAGCGGCACAACCAATCACTGTGCAGGCACGCGGAACGTGCATGTCACCCCAGCAACAAGCCATACAACTGTGTGCTACCCTGGTGCTACCGTTCTCTAGGGTGCTTTCACACTAGCAGTTTTGGTGCGCACCCGGTTTCGATTGATGTCAGAGTTCGCTACGTTTGGATGATGTGAACACGGTCTTCCGAAACTCGGGTGCACACCCACGAACCGTACCAGAGTCCGCTTAAAAAGGGTGGTCTGGGGTCCGTTTCATGTGAACTCCGGTACGGTTTGCTGCTGATGTGAACGCAATCGTACTAAATCGCGGAAGTGAACCGCTATTAATGACGTATGGTTTGATAAAAATGTGTGTTTGTGTGTTTCACTCATTTTGCGTGACTGACATACTGCAAGCAGAGAGCTGTAGATCTAATTTCTGCTCGTCTTCAGCATTCTTTAGAGCATTGCAGTACATTTGCGGCATATAGACGCAAGTGCCATTACTTACTGAAGCTTTAGAAACAAAACCAACGGTTAAAAAAAATATATATAAAAGTGAGGTGAGCAACGCTATGCATTTTGCCGCCTTCACGCTCGCTGTCGTTACTAAGCAACCGGGTAAACAGCTGCTGCTTTGATGTCGCAAACGCACCCCGGGTCGGAACCAAATAATATATGAACACAGTCCAGCGGGGGCAGGGGGAGGGGGGAGCAATCGAACTCGGGTTCGGTCCAGGCAATCGAACCAAGTGTGAAAGCACCCTTAATACACCATGGGCTACTACCCTTCACATCGCATGTTCCGGCGATGTGACTATCGCTCACGTGCACATCGCGATGTCGATGTTAAAACAGAATATCGTTCAGCCCTAGTTCCTAGCCACCGTGGCCACAAGTGAATGTTTCCCCATGGTCCAGAGCCATTCAATCTCGGATGTCGGGCAGCGTTGAGAGCAGGTCTCATATTCCTAGCCCCATCTGTCTCACTGCTGCGGTGGCTGCAAAGCCCTGTCGTGCTGGCTGAGAGGGTGGTCAGGGTGTTTGGTTGCATGGTAAACAGAGGTTAAAAGCTTCATCCTCTTGTTTCCTGAAGGTGCTGGTTTTTCAAATTTTCTCAAGAGCTGGTCCAAACAGACATTTAGTGGGGTCGTACGCTGCGTCCATCACCTCCGATTTCTGAGTGTTGCGCAATCCTGACAGGTTTTGCCATAACGCTCTCTCACCTGAAGCAGCCAAGTCCATCATACGGCCACAGCCCTGAACAGCTCCATGGGAAGAATGCAGAATTAAATTGTTTACTACACATATTTCATCCCAGAGTGCTGGGTTCGGCACACCTGTGTCACCTGTTTCTCCTCAAAAATCTCTGCCTGGTATCGTGAAAGTAAATTCACTGCATTCAGTGAGCACACTGACTGCACTGCATATTTATACATCCTCTGATAGACGGACGCAGTCAGACGTTCCATCTTGCCTGGCAGCAAAATCTTGGAGGCAAAAATAGAGCGCTGATTCAGATGGAGATGATTGGCCTACCCCTGGGGGTCCCGCCAACCCCAGCTCTCCCATCCCTTGAATCTCCAGTTTAGAATATTTCTTGGCTGGAAGCTTGCTTTTAAGATATCAATGCCTGCTAGCATTGAAAGTATACGATCCCACCCTCCTGGCAAATCACTGCCCAAAGCCACACCTCCCGATTAGACGCTTGGTACGTAAAGGTACACAAACTACATAAGCTACATAATGCGTTATCAAAACACATCAAAATCAAATCATGCCATGTACCTACGGGTCCTAAAGAAATACGGTTACACTTTATTTTAAAGGTCACTTATTATGCCCCTTTTTACAAGATATAAGTCTCAGGTGTCCCCAGAGTGTGCCTGTGAAGTTTCAGATAAAAATTCCTAACAGATCCTTTAATATACCATTTGGAAAAGGCCAAGTTTTGGGTTTAAGAAAAATGTGCTGTTTTGTGTGTGTCTGATTTAAATGCAAATGAGCTGCTGCTCCCCACCCTCAGAGGGTGGAGCCTTCACAGCTTGTGAACACCAGTGAACACGCAAATGAAAACTGAAACATGATATCTGTTTGTTGTTATGATCATCTCTATCACAGACACGCTCATGTGACATTGCAGTTCTTCATCATCATAAAATATTAGTATCTGCATGTGTTTTAAAGCCTTATCACTCTCAACTTGAGCACACAGACACCCGATGCATGCGCACATAGAGCTGGATGTCAGTGCGTCTGTTGACTAGAGTTTAGATCCTCTGCCCGAGCCCAGGTCGGGCCGAGCCCTTAATCAAGCATTTGTGTTTTTTTAATCATTACTTTATTAGCCTAATTGGGTGGGCAGAAAGCTATGCCATAATCAGAAATAATATATATATTTTTAGCAAAGTAAGAACTAATACAACAACTAAGAAACAAATGTGTACAAATTTGCACAAGTCAGGATTAGTCTAAAAATGCTTGTTAAACTAACAGCACACGCAGGGATGGAACGTGCAGGAACGCTCGCCAGTCATGAGCTGCTCGCGTGAACCGTGCACATTGCTTAGTCAGCCTATTTATTTTTGTTTCGTTTAAAAGTGGACATTTCAAGCTTTCTATACACATATTTCTCATGTCTGTGAGACAAGTAGCCTGCTGAGTTTCGGTTTATTTATGAGACGCGCTCCAGTTCATGTGCAATGAAAGTAATCGCTCCCACGCCTCCATGTCACGAATATTGTCTGCTATAGCCTTATTTATTAACCCCTAGGAGTCTGAGCTGTTTTGTGGCCCTTTAGAAGTTTTGACATGCTCTGACATTTGTGCATTTTTCAGTTGCTTATAAACATATTAATGGCAAAAGTGTAATTACACTGTATTCAGCACAAACTGGGCTACCATAATATGAGCAACATGTATGTACATGCTTGTATTTTTGAGAGAATAATGTTTATGCATAATTTTTGAAAAAAATTTAAATTGAGGCTTCAAAACACACAATAGATATGTGTTCACAAGCCCTTTGATTATTGGATGTTTTTGTTTAGAGTTTTTGCTTTACACTGATCATTGAGCCTACGCATTCACATAAAACAATATATTCACATATTTACATTTTGTAAAACACTTTTTCTTTACTCAGGCCTTATGCGAGTAGGCGTGAACGAGCCATGAATAATAATGTGATCACTCCTGAGAAACAAAGACCTGCATAATAATGAGCTGCATAATAAATGAGCTTTAGGTAGGCCTACTCAGAGCCATAGAGAGAGAGAGTTGCGACAACGGAAGTTCAAAACGCTTGATAGTCATGTGATTCATGTAGACCTCGAATAGTTCCAGGAAGTGCTTTGACTGGCAATTCAAATTGATAGTCACAGTGACAGAACTGCGCTTTTTGGTAATTAATAGTCAATAAATGCATTGATTTTCAATAATTGTATTACACATCGACATGTGTATGTAGCATGAGTATGTAGTTACAGCGATGTTGTTTTTAAAATATATATTTTTTTAATGATGAATAATCTACACAAGCAGGCTTTAATGTACAAGTTATTTTGATTAAAATGTGCTGATCATTTAAAATCTTACTGATTAAACGTCTTACCTTTTAAAAGTGCATCACAAACGGTCTGTTCTGCTGTTCTCTATGGCGTGGCTGCTACTTCCGGGAACTATTGAGAGTCTCCGCGAGCCGCCATTGCTCTAAAAAAAACCGTTCCATTGGAGTCTATGGAGTTGTCGCAACTCTCTCTCTCTATGGCTCTGGGCCTACTCGATTTTAGGTTTACTAAATAAGAATAGTAACAGTAAAAAAAAAAAGTTTTCTGGGGGGAAAATCTAAATGTTTTTTACTTAAAGTTTTTACTTAAGTCAAGCTAAATTATCTGCCAAAAAAGAAACAAGATTTCAATCAGAAATGTTTTTGAAAGAAGAGCTAAAAAAAACAGTAATATTGTGACAATTGGTAATGATGAATGTTATAAGTAAAATATTTGGGATTATGCAATGCAATTATGATTTCAAATAGTATCTGGTGACTTTAGGTTGATTGGGACACTTTTTCCCAGTCATTTCAATAACAAATATTTTCTGAATCATTTGTAAACGATCAAATACACAAAATACTCAAATATCATTTTGAGCTTCAGTCAGAAACGCATGAAATGCATGAGTCAGCGCTAAGGCTATTGTCTGCTATATTGGTATCAAACATACTAATATATTTATTATACTAGTCTGTTATATTATATCAAATATATTAAAAACATTGATTCAAATTAAGATACAATTTATACAAAACAAAATTCAGTTTAAAGAAAGCAATTAACTTTCTAAAAAACAAACAAAAAACAACATAGGGTATAATATTTAAACATCAATATGAAGCAAAATTCGTTTTAAAAACCCATCCATCCATCCATCTTCTTCCGCTTATCCGGGGCCGGGTCGCGGGGGCAGGAGTCTAAGCAGAGATGCCCAGACTTCCCTCTCCCTAGACACTTCCTCTAGCTCTTCCGGGGGGACACCGAGGCGTTCCAAGGCCAGCCGGGAGACATAGTCCCTCCAGCGTGTCCTTGGTCTTCCCCGGGGCCTCCTCCCGGTTGGACATGCCCGAAACACCTTCCCGGGAAGGCGTTCAGGAGGCATCCGGAACAGATGCCCGAGCCACCTCAGCTGTCCCCTCTCGATGTGGAGGAGCAGCGGCTCTACTCCGAGTTCCTCCCGAGTGACTGAGCTTCTCACCCTATCTCTAAGGGAGCGCCCAGCCACCCTGCGGAGAAAGCTCATTTCGGCCGCCTGTATCCGGGATCTTGTCCTTTCGGTCATGACCCAAAGCTCATGACCATAGGTGAGAGTAGGAACGTAGATTGACCGGTAAATCGAGAGCTTCGCCTTACGGCTTAGCTCTTTCTTCACCACGACAGACCGGTACATCGACCGCATTACTGCAGAAGCTGCACCGATCCGTCTGTCAATCTCCCGTTCCATCCTCCCCTCACTCGTGAACAAGACCCCTAGATACTTAAACTCTTCCACTTGGGGCAGGAACTCTCCACCAACCTGGAGTGGGCAAGCCACCCTTTTCCGACTGAGGACCATGGCCTCGGATTTGGAGGTTTTAAAAACATTGTTTAAAATTAAGATACAATTTATACAAAACGAAATTCACTGTAAAAAAGGCAATTAATACTCAAATATCATTTCCATCTTAAAGGGGCTATATGCGTTTTTCTGAAATTTAAACTCGCGACTGACACCTGTGGCCAAAAAACAGAACTGCTCTTATTTTCTGCTCGCTCTCGCAGAGGTGGTGACGTCAAATCCGCAGACAGCGCGGGAAAAAAACGACCCGCCAGAAAATAGGAAAAATAGGATACAGGCTTATAGGTGCACCCACTGTGAGCGGACAAGGTGTCAGTATGCTCATCAGGAGATGTTTGAGTTTACTTATGAGACGCGTGCAATGCAGCGCTAAGGCTATTGTCTGTTATATTGACTTCTGATAAAATAAGAAGCAACTATATTAAAAACATTGATTAAAATTAAGATACAATTTAAACAAAACGAAAACAGGCCAAATAAATATTGTCTAAACAGTCTTGCGTCATGTTGCATCAGGATTTATATTTAAACAGTCTTTTTGCATTTAATATTCACAGATGCTAACTGAGCCTTTTAAACTTAGCCTACCTTACAATGAACTCTCAATCAGCTTTCCATGAGGATAATTATTCCAGGATTATTACTCAAAGCGATGTATCTGACCCATAGCTTCTAGTTGTTTGCATGAGTTGATGTGTGTGTGGGCGTCGACGCATGGATCGCCTGTATTTGAATCTGAATGAGCGCGCTGTCCGTGGGCGTGGCCGCATTAGCGGGTAATGAGGCAGTAATGAGTTGACTGATATCTCCCACTTTTCACACAGATTACATAAACACAGAATATTTGTTTTCGTTTTGATTTACATGATTTAAAACCTGACGTTTCAACGTTTGTTTTTTGAGCCCGATCTAAGCTTTTACGTTGACTGACAGGGAACACACTATAATTTCATTCGGACCGAATGCAATGATTGAACAAACATTTTATGGTCCTACGATATATATTTACAAAAATATATTTAGACTGCTTAACATAGTGATTGCTATCAGGATATGAGGAGAATTTCAACCAGCATAGCAAAAATGTTTACCTTTAAGTAAAACCTTCTCAACTTTATCATACTGGTGTTCCCATCATGCACTAGGGCCTGAATAATTAATACGTTTGCATTTATCACTGTTTCATGTGTCAAAATAACACATTCATACTCAAAAATGATCCAACGTTACCATTATTGTGTATTGTGTACCAAGTATTTAGATCTCTGTCTTTGGGTGGGTACCACATTACTTCTATTATTTAAATATGTTGTCTGTACAATATTTGCTGTATGATTTACTTAGATATTAGGGTTAAGTAAAGCATACAATTTAAAAGCATGACTTAATTCAGTGTTATATTAAAATGTTTTATTAAAGAGAGTAAAATGTACTTGAAACAGAGTATTGAAAAGTAAATTTCAGCTAAGTAGAAAGTACTTAATAAACTTTAACTGGCCAAGTAAAAGTACTTATTTTCTTTGTTACTTTTACTTAATTTAGTTAAGTACATTTTACTTAAAAAAATCTGCGTGCAAAAACTTATCACATTTTTAAACAAAATTATGTAAATTTTACTAAGATCTCACATTTGGAAATAATCAAACATATCAGAGTATATTGTAGAAAATAAATGAATAAAAGAAATCAATAACATGTAAAATAATAATAATGCAGCATAATGAATATAACGATTAATGATGAATAAATGAATACATAGCTATCAAGGAATTCATAAAGAGATTGAATACATCTGAATGCAAATTAGCATATACCAGAACTAATCATGAAACATGAAGTAAATAAAAGTATATTAATTTATTAAACAGCATAGTAGGGTTGACTGTACAGTATATGCATACATGCGCCATTAATGGCTAAACACATATATTCAAAATATTGGCTCACTTTGTATCGCTCTCCCTCCTCTTCTGTCTATTTCTGTCAGTGGTGCTGTTTTTGTTTGTTTGCCACGTTATACACTTGTTGCCTATAACTAACCAGATGGCCAGTTACACACACAGATGGCTTGTTTCGTCTTTTCCATTCTTTGTGTCGTGCTGGTTGAAGACTTGGACTCTAATTAAAATGGGTCTTGGCATCTAATCCTGAAACTCAGCCTCCCACGCACCCTCAACCTTTATGCCGAAATGTGATTTCACTCTTTCTGATTGACCCCTTTTTAAAATATCTATTTTTTTAATATATCTCTTTATACTCTTTTTTATTATTATTAATAATGAAATCCTTAGAGTATGAAACTGAAAAAATTCTACATGAGCTCAAAGAATTCACTTGTATTAACATTCAACAGTTTTTTTTAACACATTCATATTAGAATAAAAATAACCAAGCTATCCACATCATATTAGAATAAAAATAACCAAGCTATCCACAGTATCTCAAAGATAAACAGAACTTGTGTATATGCAGTAAAGGTGAATTAGAAGTAAGCTAACAAAGGTCACTGAAAGCAAGAGTTTGATTACCGCACTGCATTATTGATGAATAATTAAATAACAATTATTTATTTATCCACTGCATGGACAGCGTCATTCTGGCAAGACACAACTTGTCAAGTGACACATGGATGGATACACATGGATGCTGGCAGATACCGTAATTAGGAGAACACATGGTTTACAGCCAGCTCCAATTGTTCTACTAATTATGACAGACATGGTCAATACAGGGCATTTGTGACCTAAACCATCATTTTGAGATTTTGGTTTTACCCATTTTGAGTGTTATGCACTAAATTCATTTTTTTTTTTAGGTCTGTGGATATTAATACTTTTAGTCAGCAAGGATGTATTACATTGATCAAAAGAGACAGTAAAGACATTTACGATATTACAAAAAAGTTAGATTTCAAGTAAATGCTCTTCCTTTGAACTCTCTATTAATGCGGGATGCACTGATACCACTTTTTCCAGAATGAGTCTGATACCGATACTTTCATTTATAGTACTTGCCGATACAGAGTACCGATACCTGTATTTTCATTGCATTTTCATTTTTAAACATATTGTGCAGAGAAACCAAAAGAATATTGAATAAAATTAGTTGGCTTAGCAAATAGATATTGCATTCATTATTTTCATGCCTAATTATGCCTGTTACGTTCACTCTTAATATTATTGTTCTATCATATTTTGTATTTAAAGGGGCTATATGCAACTTTTTCCCCAAAATAAACGTAACAATAGCCTTTTTATTTTACCATTTATGACTCAAACATCTCCTGATGAGCATACTGACACCTTGTCCGCTCACAGTGGGTGCACCTATAAGTCTGTATCCTATTTTTCCTATTTTCTGGCGGATCGTCTTTTCCCGCGCTGTCTGCGGATGTGACGTCACCACCGCTGCGAGAGCGAGCAGAAAATGAGAGCAGTTCTGTTTTTTGGCCACATGTGTCAGTTGCGAGTTTAAATTTCAGAAAAACGCATATAGCCACTTTAATATAATAGCATACTGTTTCCACAAAAATATTAAGGATTATGTGATACTGAAGACTGGAGTAATGGCTGCTAAAAATTTTGCTTCACCATCACAGGAATAAACATTTTAAAATATATTATATTAAATAGAAAACAATATTACAGTGTCTACTGTATTTTTAATTAAATAAATGCAGCCTTTTTGAATATATATATACTGTATATATATGAATATGAATATAAATACAACACTAAAGGTAACACTTCGTTGCCAGAACAGCCTTGACCCGTCGAGACACTCTTACACCCCTGAAGGTGTGCTGTGGTACCTGGCACCAAGATGTTAGCAGCAGATCCTTTAAGTCCTGTAAGTTGCAAGGTGGGGCCCTGCAAGGGCACTCTGACTGGTCTGCGGCTATGCAGCCCCATATGCAACAAACTGCGATGCACTGTATTCTGACATCTTTCTATCACAACCAGCATTAACTTTATGAGCAATTTGAGCTACAGTAGCTCATCTGTTTGATCGGCCAGCCTTCGCTCCTGACGTACATCAATGAGCCTTGGCTGCCCATGACCCTGTCCCTGGTCCACCACTGTTCCTTCCTTGGGCCACCTTTGATAGATACTGACCACTGCAGACCGGGAACACCCCACAAGAGCTGCAGTTATGGAGATGCTCTGACCCAGTCGTCTAGCCATCACAATTTGGCCCTTGTCAAACTTGCTCAAATCCTTGCTCTTGCCCATTTTTCCTGCTTCTAACACATCAACTTTTAGGACAAAAGGTTCACTTGCTACCTAATATATCCCACCCACTAACAAGTGCCGTGATGAAGAGATATTACGGCACAGAGACCCCCAACAGATACCTGCATTATTCAGCCAGTGTGTGAATTGAGAGAAGCCTCCATGACACACAAATACATACACAGGCTAGATGGCCATTACTGACAGAAAGCAAGAGGAAATTCTCTCATGCTCTCTGTATCAGTGGAGAAGTGGAGAGGAGGGCTGTATAAGAATTGCCTCTGTGACATTGAGACTGTCCTAGTATGCCCCACACGCATGCTGTCATAGATTGCTGTACAGACCAAAGCAGCTGTTGACTCATTTGTAATAATAGGCATCCAGGGTATTTCTGTATGCTATAATATAATTCAGTGTATATAATGATGTGCATTAATTTGCTTACTGAACACCCAGACAGGCCCTGTCCGTTCAGGCTGGTTCCCTGATGGGAAGGACATAACAGTATTTCTGTATGTAATTTTTTCTCTGGTTGGATTGTGTGCTCTGATCCGTTATTAACTCATGGCTGCCTCAGCCATGACCTGTCACCATGTGGCCTTCTCTCTGCTTTTCACATTACCATCTGAAAGCTGGATCATGAAATTCATCATGCATCATAAGCAATGATGTATTGCTCCTCTCTCTCTCTCTCTCTCTCTCTCTCTCTCTCTCTCTCTCTCTCTCTCTCTCTCTCTCTTTCTTCAATTTCCCCAAAAGTCTTCAAAGTAGACACATTGTATCATGCTCCTCTGAAAGGAAGGAGGTCAATGTACTAAGTAGAACAAACATACTCTAACATTCATATTGCAAAGTGTTCTCGACAATCCAAACAGATTATTTGCAAAAAAGGTTTGATCAGAAATGGTCATGATACTGGCACCTGATAACATTAACATACGACCGCCCAAGTTTATGCATCAATGGCTATTTATTGCTTAGGAAAATGGTCTGCCTTGAACAACAGTATGAACTGTGCTGGTACAGAAGTAAGTACTAATTTGCATATTTTAGCATTAAAGGTACTGTTGCAAAAACTGTGTCAGAGAGGGTGTAAAATGGTCAGGTAAAATTATATTATATAGTTTATATTTTATTTATACCGTGAAGTCTAAAAGTCTTAACATCAGAAAACTTGGATTCAAAATGCCTAATTTAGACTAAATTCAAAATTAAACAGGAAATCGTCTCGGTTACGTATGTAACCCTCGTTCCCTGAAGGAGGGAACGGAGACGTACGTCGGAACTGACCGACGAATTGGGATCTGATCTCAGAGACCAATCTACTTCGAGTGTATTAAAAACGAGCCAATTGAGATTGGCATGCGATCCACGCATTCCACGCACCGCCCCACAGTGCGGGTATAAATAAGGAAGTGGAATGCTTGATCATTGCTTTTTTCTGCTGAGGAGCCGAACTAGTGACTCGGCCCCCTAGCGGAAGCACAGCACCTGGCGACGGGACGTACGTCTCCGTTCCCTCCTTCAGGGAACGAGGGTTACATACGTAACCGAGACGTTCCCTTTCAGTCGGTCACGTTCGACGTACGTCGGAACTGACCGACGAATTGGGATCCCTACCAAAACGCCAGGGCGCTGGCCCTTCCAGCGTCCTGCTTGAGCGCACTGGACCGTCTTAGATGGTACGGAAGTCAGGGCTCCAAGCAGGGAGGTCAGTCACTGCTGTTTCTGCAAGACCCACTCAGTGTGACTATTGGATAACGCTGGGAAAGCGTGCCCGTCTCGGGAGATGGTACGCTGCGGAGCCACGTCCTTCAGTAGAAGGCTAGGTGGCAGAATACACATAAGGACTAACCTGGCAGGGTAGTGCAATATATGGCAGTCTCTGGGGTGGTTCCAGCCTGGTCCCAGGGGGGAAAGAACACGCCCAGAGACGACAGAGGGAAAGAGGAAAGACACGGGGCTAGCCGAGTAGGGTAGCTGGTACCGTGGAAGAATACACATATGGGGTAGCCGTGAGGGAACCGCTACATATGGAACCCAGCCTACACACACGTTTCACAAGCATACGGGTGCAGGCCTGGCGTCAGACGGCCGCAACGTCTGGCACCGCAGGGGTGACGGAGGAGCTCGACAGGGTTAGCCGTTTCCGGGGAACACAACTGGAGAAAAATAGACGCACGTATCCGGCCCAGAGGGCGGGAGTGGCGTTGCAAGCCGACACTTAGAACGGGCACTTAGCGCTACTGGCCACTGGGGGCGAGGATGAGGGAAGATACCGGCTCTACACGGAGGCTATAGAATCTAGCGAACGTGTTAGGTGTCGCCCAGCCCGCAGCTCTACATATATCTGTCAGCGAGGCGCCTTGAGCCAGCGCCCAGGAAGAAGCAACACTCCTTGTTGAGTGTGCTCGCAACCCGAACGGGCAAGGCACGTCTTGGGACTGGTAAGCCAAGACGATAGCATCCACTATCCAGTGGGCCAACCTCTGCTTGGAGACAGCCTTTCCCTTCTGCTGGCCTCCGTAACAGACGAAGAGTTGCTCTGAGGTCCGAAAGCTTTGAGTCCGGTCGACGTAAGCGCGGAGAGCGCGGACGGGACATAACAAAGCCTGGGCTGGGTCTGCCTCCTCCGAAGGCAGCGCTTGCAGGTTCACTACCTGGTCCCGGAAGGGAGTGGTAGGAACCATGGGCACGTATCCAGGCCGGGGTCTCAGGACAACGTGAGAGTTGGCCGGCCCGAATTCTAGGCACGATTCGTTGACCGAAAGTGCATGCAGGTCCCCTACCCTCTTGATGGAGGCCAATGCCGTCAGAAGCACTGTCTTCATTGACAGGATTTTAAGCTCCACAGACTGCAAAGGCTCAAAGGGAGGGCTCTGAAGTGCTCTGAGCACTAGAGCTAAGTCCCAAGAGGGTAACGAGTTTGGACGAGGAGGATTTAGCCTCCTCGCACCTCTGAGGAACCTGACGATTAAGTCGTGCTTTCCTACGGACTTACCTTCGACTGAGTCGTGATACGCCGCTATTGCTGCGACGTACACTTTGAGGGTGGAGGGAGACAGCCTTCGCTCCAGCCCATCTTGCAGGAAAGAAAGCACGACACTAACCGAACACCTTCGGGGGTCTTCCCGGTGGGAAGAACACCATTCAACGAACAGGTTCCACTTCAAAGCATAGAGGCGCCTCGTAGAGGGGGCTCTAGCAGAAGAGATGGTGTCCACCACTGCCTGTGGTAGACCACCTAGAACCTCCGCGTCCCGTCCAGGGACCAGACATGGAGTTTCCAGAGGTCTGGACGCGGGTGCCATAGAGTGCCCCGTCCCTGAGAAAGAAGGTCCCTCCTCAGGGGGATCGGCCAAGGAGGGGCTGTCGCGAGGAGAGTTAGTTCTGGGAACCAGGTCCGGTTGGGCCAGTAGGGCGCAACTAACAAGACCTGCTCCTCGTCCTCCCTGACCTTGCACAGGGTCTGTGCAAGAAGGCTCACTGGGGGAAACGCATATTTGCGCAGGTCCCGGGGCCAGCTGTGCGCCAGTGCATCTGTGCCGAGGGTGCCCCCGGTCAGGGAATAGTACCACTGGCAATGGGTCGAGTCCGGAGAGGCAAACAGGTCTACCTGTGCGGCTCCGAAGAGGTCCCATATCAGCTGGACCGCCTGGGGATGGAGTCGCCACTCCCCCGGAGGTGTCGACTGGCGAGAGAGCTCGTCGGCTGTCTGGTTCAGCGCACCTGGGATGTGAATGGCACGAAGCGACCTCAGATGCTTCTGACTCCAAAGGAGGAGGTGGCAGGCGAGTTGGAACATGCAACGGGAGCGTAGACCACCCTGACGGTTGATGTACGCAACGGCCGCAGTGCTGTCCGTACGGACCAGTACATGCTTGCCACTTAGCGGCCCCTTGAGGCGGCGCAGTGCCAAGTGTACCGCTAACAACTCGAGGCAATTGATATGCCAATGCAATTGAGGTCCCGTCCACAGACCTGAAACTGCATGCCCGTTGTACGTGGCCCCCCAGCCCGTGGAGGAGGCATCCGTGAAGAGCACAGCATGCCTGGACACTTGTTCTAAGGGCACCCCGGCCCGGAGAAACGAAGCGTCGGACCATGGGCTGAAAGTTTGGCGGCAGTAAGGAGTCACTGGGACCCGGTACTGGCCGCTCTGCCACGCCCACCTCGGGACTCGGCCATGGAGCCAGTGTTGAAGCGGTCTCATATGAAGCAATCCGAGCGGCGTTACCGCGGCTGCAGATGCCATATGCCCCAGGAGCCTCTGAAAAAATTTCAGTGGGACCGCCGTCCTGTTCTTGAACGAATTCAAGCAGTTCAACACCGACCGGACCCGCTCTTCCGTGAGGCGCGCAGTCTGGCTGACCGAATCCAGCTCCATACCGAGATAAGAGATCCTCTGTGCGGGACAGAGTTTGCTCTTCTCTCGGTTGACCCGAAGGCCCAACAGGCTGAGGTGACTGAGCACCATGTCCCTGTGTTCGCACAACTGCTCCCGAGACTGGGCGAGTATAAGCCAGTCGTCGAGATAGTTGAGGACGCGAACGCCGCGTTCTCTGAGCGGAACAATGGCTGCCTCTGCGACTTTCGTGAAGACGCGAGGCGACAGGGACAGCCCGAAGGGCAAGACTTTGTACTGATATGCCTTCCCCTCGAACGCAAAACGTAGGAACGGTCTGTGTCGAGGAAGGATAGAGACATGAAAGTACGCGTCCTTCAGGTCGATCGCTGCAAACCAATCTTGGGGACGGATGCATTCGAAAATGCGTTTCTGCGTTAGCATCCGGAACGGGAGCTTGTGCAGGGCCCGATTCAGGATACGCAGGTCCAAGATTGGCCGTAACCCACCCCCTTTCTTGGGTACAATGAAGTAGGGGCTGTAGAACCCCGCCTTCATATCGGCTGGAGGAACCGGCTCGATCGCGTCCTTCGCCAGCAGGACATCGATCTCTGACCGCAAGACCTGGGCATCGCTGCTCCGCACGGAGGTGAAGAGGATGCCCCTGTACTTGGGAGGCCGGCGAGCGAACTGAATCGCGTAGCCGAGTCTGATGGTACGGATGAGCCAGCGAGACGGCCTGGGGAGCTGAAGCCAAGCCCCCAGAGACCGTACAAGCGGGACCAACGGCACCACAGACGTACCCGGGGTGGGGCAGCGAAGTGGAATAGACGGACCCGACTCGGGAGGCCCGGAGGCGGCCCGGAGTGTTGTCCGAATATTCCAGGGTGGGGCAGAGTGTGGGTGAGAAGGCCCGGGGGCGTTCTCGGTGCCCACACTGCTGCCCCCTGGCGAGGGGGAGAGGGGAGGAAAGGAGTGGCAAGGCCCGGGGGCGTCGCGCACTGCCAACCTGGCCCTCTTGGGGCCCAGGGAAAATAGAAACTGCTCTTTTATTGAAAATGTGGGTGCCGCTGGACTCCGGAGAGCCAGCGGCAGAGATGTGATACCAGTCGGGGCCCCCCGGTCCTCCTCCGGGGGGTGGGAGAAGGATGCGGACATCATCTCCCTCAGAGCAGCTCCCGTCTTCCCTGGGCTGCCCGTCTCAGGGCCGCTTCCCCTTGCGCTTGCCGGCTGGTTTAGCGGAGCCCTGAGCGGGTTGGGCGCCTCCCTTACGTCCGGCACCCTGCTTTCCCGGTGGAGGCTGCTGCTTGGGCTTCGCAGGGGCGGAGGCGGACACAGGGGGACGCCCTCGGCGACGAGCAGGCGGAGGTGCTGCCGACGACGACTGGGTGGAGGCAGCAGCGGGTCGTCGGGGCAGGATGTTTTTGATGGCCTCCGTCTGCTTCTGGGCCACCGAGAACTGCTGGGCGAAGCTCTCGATGGCGTCGCCGAAGAGGCCGGCCTGACAGACAGGGGCGTTGAGAAACCGGACCTTGTCGGAATCACGCATGTCTGCCAGGTTCAGCCACAGGTGGCGTTCCTGGACCACTAGTGTGGACATCGCCCGACCCAGGGAGCGTGCAGTGACTTTCGTCGCCCGGAGAGCGAGGTCAGTCGCCGCACGCAGTTCCTGCATAACACCCTGGTCGGAACTACCCTCGTACAATTCCTTTAGCGCCTTGGCCTGGTGGACCTGCAGGAGCGCCATGGCATGCAGAGATGATGCGGCTTCCCCGCAGGCGGTGTAAGCCCTGCCCGTGAGACCGGACGAGAACTTACACGCCCGGGAGGGGAGATGCGGGGCACCCCGCCAGTCCGCAGCGGTCTTGGGACACAGTTGCATCGCCACAGACCGCTCGACTGGGGGGATTCCCACGTAGCCCTTAGCCGCACCACCATCGAGAGTAGTGAGGACGGAGGAGTCAGTCGACCGTGAGCGAGCGTTGTAAGGCGCTACCCACGATTTCGTGATCTCCTGATGCACTTCCGGGAAGAAAGGAACCGGGGCGGGGCGCTGAGAACCAGCACGGGCCGTCCCGAGAAACCAATCGTCCAACCGCGAGGGTTCGGGACACGGTGGAGGGTTCCACTCGAGCCCGACACTCGCGGCGGCCCGGGAAAGCATAGCCGTAAGCTCTGGGTCGGACTCGGGCAACGCTGTCACACCCGAAGGGGGCAGCGCAGCCGAATCTTCATCCTCAGAGCCCATTAGCTCGTCCCCCGATGCTGCAATCGACAGCATGTCCTCAGCCGGAGCCTCAAAAGAAACGCCTGGGACCTCCCGGGGGAGGCCAGCGCGCTCTTCTGGAAGCTCCACCGGCGCAGCGGAGGGGGGAGGGGCCCGAGGAGCCATTTGACCCGTCGGGGAAGCCCTCACAGTAACCCTCAGGTCCCCACCAAGGCCATCAGCCAAAGTAGCAGCCCTCTGCTTTGCAGGGGGAGGACCACTAGATCGGGGGATGCGCAATGGTGCTCCGCCTCTTTCGAGGTAATGGAGTCTGGACCGTAAAACTGCGATGGTCATGTTCCCGCAATGGGAACATGAGTCATTCACGAACGCAGCCTCAGCGTGCTGAACGCCCAAACACGTGAGACAACGAACGTGACCGTCAGCTGGGGACAGATATCGACCGCATCCAGAAACACACGGTTTGAATGACATCTTGAAAAAGACGCAGGGTCAAACCGTGTTGCTCTTTTAGAAAGGAAACTGCTCTTTTACGTGCTGAAGCACTCAGGGAGATGACCGCGGCACCACACAGTACAAAGGTGCAAGCCTGTGTGTGCACTCAGAAATAGGAAACGCCCAGCGAACCAACAGCTGATCTCCGTCTGAAGCGGCACTCGCTGACGCGCTGTCACACCCGCACTGGAAGCAGATCCTCTCACGAGACTCGTCAAACACTCTTCGTAGAAACAGGAAACAGGAAACATTCGCTGTTCGGCTCCGAAGTAGAAAAGCAATGATCAAGCATTCCACTTCCTTATTTATACCCGCGCTGCGGGGCGGTGCGTGGAATGCGTGGATCGCATGCCAATCTCCATTGGCTCGTTTTTAATACACTCAAAGTAGATTGGTCTCTGAGATCAGATCCCAATTCGTCGGTCAGTTCCGACGTACGTCGAACGTGACCGACTGAAAGGGAACAACAGAATGTTTCAGTTAAAAAAAATATGTTTTAGGTTAAAAAAAAGAAAACCTGGCTTAAACTGAATAACAAGTTGCTCTTTGGGTCATTTTCAAATCATCCTGGATGCTCAACGGGGTTTGCATAAACTGCAAAAACTTTAGCTTGGATGCATGTTGTCATTTAAGTAAAAGTATGCTATACCAAATTTTAAGACATTCTAAAATCCATAAACATGACAAATTGGCATACTAATGATATAATTTCCCATTTAAAAATATGATTATTAACATCATGAATACTGTAACTGAATCCAATTAAGACAAATAATCTTCACATTCGACACTGTAAAATGTGTATATTTCCTACATGAGTCACTGTGTTGTTTTCAGCCTCTGATTTAGCAGCTTCTGATATTGCTGTTAATATTTGCAAATTATAAAAGCACTGTTGTTGTCATAATAACCACACCTCTATGCTTCAGGTGTTGTCGCTAGGCGCCGACGTGCTTCCAGAGTATAAGCTTCAGACACCACGCATCAACAAGTTCACCATTCTACACTACAGCCCCTTTAAGGCAGTCTGGGATTGGCTGATTCTGCTGCTAGTCATCTACACCGCTATTTTCACACCCTACAGTGCGGCCTTCCTGCTCAATGACCTGGAGGAGGAGAGGAGACGTGAGTGTGGTTATTCCTGCAGTCCTCTCAACGTGGTGGACCTCATAGTGGACATAATGTTTATTGTAGACATACTTATTAATTTCCGGACTACGTACGTCAACGCCAACGAGGAGGTGGTCAGTCATCCGGCTAAGATAGCTGTGCATTACTTCAAGGGGTGGTTCTTCATAGACATGGTGGCAGCCATACCCTTTGACCTGCTCATATTTGAGGCAGGATCAGAAGAGGTGAGCATATGTATATGCAAATGTATGCGTGGTTTGATTTATTTTAATTGTTCTATAATTTACAATGAATGTCTTTTCATGCTATTCATATTGTTCACACTTTTGGATTTTAACAAACCCAACACCCTCATGGTGAAAATGTAAAAATATAACAATTTTAAATATAAAATACACCAACAGAATCTGGATAGAAATATGATTGTATGACAGGCTGTTTTAGCTTTCTTTGCAATAAATATTTTGTATTTTTATCTAAATACATTATTTACATTATGTAAGCATGAATGTATGTTTGCTTTTCACTCTCTCGTTCAGACAACGACTCTGATTGGCCTACTGAAGACTGCCAGACTTCTCCGATTGGTCCGTGTGGCACGGAAGCTGGATCGTTACTCAGAGTATGGTGCGGCTGTCCTCATGCTCCTCATGTGTATATTTGCGCTGATTGCTCATTGGTTGGCTTGCATATGGTATGCAATCGGGAATGTGGAGAGGCCCTATCTGGCGCACACAATTGGCTGGTTGGATAATCTGGGCATGTCCATCGGCAAGCAGTACAACGTCAGTGACCGCTCCTCAGGCCCCTCAATCAGGGACAAGTATGTGACAGCACTGTATTTCACATTCAGCAGTCTGACCAGCGTGGGCTTTGGAAATGTGTCGCCAAATACCAACTCAGAGAAGATCTTCTCCATCTGTGTCATGCTCATTGGCTGTGGGTATCAATATGTTTGCACCTTTAAAATTTTACTTGTGCCATCAAAATCACTAGTACAGCAAAGGTCACCGTGATTTTGCCAAGTAAGATATGTTCCTGGATCAATATATTTCTGTCAGAAAATTTTGTCCTAACCCTATGCCTGCCCCGAAACCTAACCCTACCCATAATTTATCCCTAAAATCAAAGGGAAATTATATGTGAATAACACTGATGTAGAAGCACCTAACCCTGGTTGTAAGCCTAAACTTGGCATAAACTGTAAACTTGTCCCTCAAATCTGATTGGTTGATTGGAACGTTCTTCCAGGATCAACACAGATGTTGATCCAGAAACATGTTGAACTTGGTGAAATCACATTCACCCCCTAAACCTACCCATCACAGAAAACTTTCTGCATTTTTTTACATTTTCAAAAAAACATCACTTAGTGTGATTTTATAAGCTGTTTTCCTCATGGGGACCAAAAAATGTCCCCACAAGGATTTCGGATATTGCCATCTTTGAGGGAAGTATTATTATCAATGTGTAAAAATAAATGGTTTCAGGATTCTTTGATAGCTTTTTTAACATTATAAATGTATTTACTGCCACTTTTGATCAATTTAATGCATCCTTGCTGAATAAAAGTATTCATTTCTTTCCAAAAAAAAACAATTTTAAGATTTCAAAATCTTACTAAGCCCAAACTTTTGAACGATAGTGTATAATGTTACAAAAGCTTTCTATTTGAGATAAATGCTGATCTTTTGAACTTTCTATTAATCAAAGAATCCTGAAAAAAATTATACACAACTTTTTTCAACATTGATAATAAAAACAAAGGTTTCCTTTAGCATATTAGATTGATTTTAAAGGATCATGTGACACTGAAGACGAGTAATGACATCACCATTGCCATAACAGAAATATATTACAGTATATTAAATATTTTAACATGTATAACAATTTTAAATTGTGATAAAACTTTCACATTATTCGTTTTAATGTATTTTTGATCAAATAAATGCAGCCTTGGTGAGCATAAGAGACTTTCAAAAACATCAACAAAAGAACAATCTTGTCTTGATTTTATACATGACTTGAATCCTGACCTTTGCCTTCTCCCTTTGTATTTTAGCTCTTATGTATGCCAGTATCTTTGGGAATGTGTCTGCTATAATTCAGCGACTGTACTCTGGAACAGCTCGGTACCATCTGCAGATGCTTCGGGTCAAAGAATTCATTCGCTTCCACCAGATCCCTAACCCGCTGAGACAAAGACTGGAGGAGTACTTCCAACATGCGTGGACATACACCAATGGCATCGACATGAACATGGTACGAGCCAGGCTTTTTTTTTTTTCACTAAATATGAATTTCTGTCATTGAATGAAGGCCTGCATTGATGTCAGTGTGTTAGCTATCTAGCCATATGTTTCTCAATCACACAGTATTAATGTCAAATGTGTTCATGTGTCTACGCAGTGATCTGATATGCATTCTCTTTCTTATACGCACTCAAATGGACTGCCTTCAACACCCTGGTGAGCAGGAGGTATAGAGTAATGTTTGCTTTTTATCAAAAAAGCTGCAGTCATTTTATCTTAATGTTTTCCATAATGTCTGTATATTTTATTGAAGCATACAGTTGGTTTTAAACGGTGCATAACCTTGAGCAGTGTTGGTTATACATACCGCTTTATGAGGTAAGCGTAGTCTTAAGTGTTATAGCCAATTAAAGTAATTTAAGTTTGGTCCATTTAAAGACTGATGTTAAAATCAAAAACTCTATTCATAAAGCTAATGGCCTTGGGTACTGTGACTCATCCTTTCTATTTCAATTATTTTCCTTCAATTAAATCAGTTACACTTTAATGGTCCTAGTTCATATTGACATTTCCTGTTTTATTAGGCATTTAGTTAGTCAGTCAGATTGATAGTTACTGCAGATTAATATATTTCCATGAGAGTCTTTGTTGTTTCCTCTCTGAGATCCCAAATCCAAGTTTTTTTTTTGTTTGTTTTTTAGATGAATCAGAAAAATAGGGAGAAACCTTAAGTGGCGGTTGCAATTTCCTCTGCTTATTGTGGCGTATATCTTTTTATATGAAAAAAAAGGCAAATAAAAGGCAAACACGATGTAATGCAGCAGAAACAAAGGGTCTCAGATGCATTCATGCTTTGCTTCATCTTTTATGTATTTGCAGTTCAGGGAGACAGGGCTATATTAGCATTGTATAATCTGAGCTCTAACGCAAAGCTCTTAAAAACCGGCAATCATTCTGCCCTCCTTCTCCTCTTCTCCATTGGGAACACTCTTTCTGTCCTTTTCTCTCTTTTCCCATCTCTGCAGGTACTGAAGGGCTTTCCAGAGTGCCTACAGGCTGATATCTGTCTTCATCTGAATACAAGTTTGCTAGAGAGTTGCAAGGCGTTCCGCGGAGCAACCAAAGGATGCCTGCGGGCACTGGCGATGCGCTTTAAGACCACCCATGCCCCACCAGGTGACACGCTGGTGCATTGTGGGGACGTTCTCACAGCCCTCTACTTTCTTGCCAGGGGATCCATTGAGATTCTGAGAGACGACATAGTGGTGGCTATCCTGGGTGAGTAATGAACAATTAAACAAACCTTTACTATAAGCCTGTAAGCCTGCTATTAAAACCACCAAAACGTCATGGTGATGTCATCTTACTGTGATTAGAATCTATATTTAAAATGTAGTTTGTTCCATGACTTTCACACTGTGTCACCATCCCCCTTGTTAAGAGTCAAACCTGTAGTCCTTTGGTTGCCAGGCCAGATCTTTTTAACCATTATGCTTTTCCACCACACAATAAATGACCTTGGTGCATTGTGTTCTAAAAATGCTTGTATAATCTTTCATCAAAACCTCTCTGGAATTGCTTTTTTGGTGTAACCAAGGCTACACATGAAGAAAAATGTAGTATATCATAGTCTACCATATATCACCCTCCAGTAGGAGTTGCACAGACTAATCGACTTTAATACTCTGCCATGACGCTTTAAGCTTGACGTCGACCAGTCGCTGATCATGGCCTATAGAGGGTGCAACAGGATAAGAAATCCTTGAAGTCCACTTTTACTCTCCATTTCCATTAGAGTTTAGGTTCCCTGCCCGAGCCCGAGCCCGAACTTGACCCGAACCCGGCACTATCCTCGGACCGGGTCCGGCCGGGCCCTTGATCGTTTGTGTTTTTTTTTATTCATTACTTTATTAGCCTAATTGGGTGGGCAGAAAGCTATGCCATAATCAGAAATAATATATATATATATTTAGCAAAGTAATAGGCCTACTACAACTAAGAAACAAATGTGTACAAAGTTGCACAAGTCAGGATTAGTCTAAAAATGCGTGTTAAACTCACAGCACACGCAATGATGAAGCGCAGCATTCAGAAACGCTCCGAGACGCCAGTCATGAGCTGCTCGCGTTAACACTGCGCATTGCTTAACTAGTCTCTTTTTTTTCTTTACTAGAAGTTAAAGAAAAGTAGACATTTCAAGCTTTCTATACACATATTTCTCATGTCTGTGAGGCAAGTAGCCTTCTGAGTTTCGTTTATTTATGAGACGCACACCAGCTCATGTGCAATGCAAGTGATCGCTCCCGCGCAACTTCATCTCACCGTTATAATCTGCTATTACTCTAAATTGCTTGTTATTTATTAAATCCATGCAATTGGCTGACGAAACCTTGATTAAAATTAAGAGACAATTTATACAAAACGAAATTCATTTTAAAGAAGGGCTTCATACAAAACGAAACTTAATATTAAACAAAATATAATAACCACCAATATAATTTCTAACCCACTCGCATCTTTGCACTTTTCATAATCAGATGAAATTTAAAAATAACATTATAATATTTAAACATAAATATTAAACAAAATACATTGTTTAATGGCTACAACAAGTAGGCCTATAGTAGGGTACAGTACAGATGCATGTCATGTCTGAGGGATTTGAGCGAGCGTTGTTTTACCAGTGAACGCTTCATTAGCGCGCGCCTGCATAGGGCGGATTATTGAGCTGAGCGTCACACCCGTCCGCTTCGCTCATTACAGGCTTGTTCTCAGAACGCCCACGTATTAAAAAATGGTCAGGTTTAAATCGGGCTCGGGCTCATAATTACAGTTAATGTATCGGGCCTGGCAAGATATGTTTGATTCAACCATCTGGATGCTCAAAATTGGTTTAATGCACGTTTTGCACAGTTTATTGTACAGGTAAGTTAATCTTGGTAAACACATGGTCGCGCATACATCACCTGCATATCGCGCACACACAGAAACATTCAGTAGCATCGAAATGTATTGTTCTGTGATTTATCAATAAAATAGCCTAGAAACAAAACAATTCTAGCATATATTTCTTAGCAACTAAAACCCACAGCTTCACTATTAGAATCTGCCAGGTAGAATGACGCAATCACTCTCTCACTAATGCATTCATATAAATGTAATCTTTACTGTGCTACTTTATCTGTATCTGATTTTGAACAAGCAGAAATCTGTGAGAAATATCATGACCCAAAGACAAAAGAACTGATAAAAATAAGCTGTTATGTAGGAGCAATAGCCTTGCAGGCAGCACTGTGTCATATATGCCATAAATGTGCACAAGGCAACCCACGTTTGAGTCTCAGCTCGAGTTCCAGGTTTATTTGTTCATTAATGACGTCGTCAGCGACTAGTTGACATCGACTCGACTTTATCACATTAAATGTAAAATCCGAAGTCATTCATCCCCTACCCTCCAGTCAAATCCAAAAAAGATTAAAAGATAAAAATGCTGTTGACTTCACATCTAAAAGGCTGGCCTTCTAAACAGGAAGTAAGAAAGTAATTGCTATATATATATATATATACAGTGAGGAAAATAAGTATTTGAACACCCTGCTATTTTGCAAGTTCTCCCACTTGGAAATCATGGAGGGGTCTGAAATTGTCATCGTAGGTGCATGTCCACTGTGAGAGACATAATCTAAAAAAAAAATCCAGAAATCACAATATATGATTTTTTTAACTATTTATTTGTATGATACAGCTGCAAATAAGTATTTGAACACCTGTCTATCAGCTAAAATTCTGACCCTCAAAGACCTGTTAGTCTGCCTTTAAAATGTCCACCTCCACTCCATTTATTATTCCAAATTAGATGCACCTGTTTGAGGTCGTTAGCTGCATAAAGACACCTGTCCACCCCATACAATCAGTAAGAATCCAACTACTAACATGGCCAAGACCAAAGAGCTGTCCAAAGACACTAGAGACAAAATTGTACACCTCCACAAGGCTGGAAAGTGCTTCTGGGAAATTGCCAAGCAGCTTGGTGAAAAAAGGTCCACTGTTGGAGCAATCATTAGAAAATGGAAGAAGCTAAACATGACTGTCAATCTCCCTCGGACTGGGGCTCCATCCAAGATCTCGCTAATACACTAAGACGTAATGGTTTGAAATCATGCATGGCGCGGAAGATTCCCCTGCTTAAACCAGCACATGTCCAGGCCCGTCTTAAGTTTGCCAATGACCATTTGGATCATCCAGAGGAGTCATGGGAGAAAGTCATGTGGTCAGATGAGACCAAAATAGAACTTTTTGGTCATAATTCCACTAAACGTGTTTGGAGGAAGAAGAATGATGAGTACCATCCCAAGAACACCATCCCTACTGTGAAGCATGGGGGTGGTAGCATCATGCTTTGGGGGTGTTTTTCTGCACATGGGACAGGGCGACTGCACTGTATTAAGGAGAGGGTGACCGGGGCCATGTATTGCGAGATTTTGGGGAACAACCTCAGTAAGAGCATTGAAGATGGGTCGAGGCTGGGTCTTCCAACATGACAATGACCCGAAGCACACAGCCAGGATAACCATGGAGTGGCTCTGTAAGAAGCAAATCAAGGTTCTGGCATGGCCTAGCCAGTCTCCAGACCTAAACCCAATAGAGAATCTTTGGAGGGAGCTCAAACTCCATGTTTCTCAGCGACAGGCCAGAAACCTGACTGATCTAGTGAAGATCTGTGTGGAGGAGTGGGCCAAAATCCCTCCTGCAGTGTGTGCAAACCTGGTGAAAAACTACAGGAAACGTTTGACCTCTGTAATTGCAAACAAAGGCTACTGTACCAAATATTAACATTGATTTTCTCAGGTGTTCAAATACTTATTTGCAGCTGTATCATACAAATAAATAGTTAAAAAATCATACATTGTGATTTATGGATTTTATTTTTTAGATTATGTCTCTCACAGTGGACATGCACCTACGATGACAATTTCAGACCCCTCCATGATTTCTAAGTGGGAGAACTTGCAAAATAGCAGGGTGTTCAAATACTTATTTTCCTCACTGTATGTATGTATATATATATATATATACATACACTGTATAGTACAGTATCAATGTCCAAATAGCAGATTACTGGAATGCTGTGGAAATGGGGTTGTCTTACAATATGGCACTCATCTAAATTTAATATAAACAGCTCAGAGGCTCACAAGGTAATAAGAGACTTAATGAAAGAAGTGCTGTCCTTCATTCAAGGATATCTCTCCTGTGATGAGCTCATCATGTTTTTATAGATGGAGAGAGACTGAAATAGAGGAAAGCTTAGGGAAAATGAGAGAACGAGGGAGAGAAAGGTTGTAATTAAATAAGAAGATGCGGGAATGAGAGTGGCAGCAGCGTGGTGCATGTTTCCCTTGTTCATTAAATTTGCGAAGTGTCACTTAGTGTGACGGAGAGCCCCGAGTGACAGCACTAGTTTCATTATTTACAGGCACATTTATAAACTCGCTCTCATATGCCTAGAGTCTCCACATCGGTGCAGCGGGCAGGTGGAGCAGGGTAAGCCGAATTTAAATGGCCCATCTCTCTTCCTACGCAAGCTGGCTTTAACAGAATAAGGCCAGGGGAAGAAAAAGAGACACACACTAACATACACATGCAACTCAGCAGAAACTTGCTGAACACTGCACGAACTTGCTGAGAGAAGCTACCTCCTGCTTTGTATGTATTCTTGGGTCTCAGTTAAAGAATAACTAACTCAGCAAGAAACTATTGTCTTACGAAAGTGTTGCAGATGGACACTTAATCACTCTATACTAATTCTGGCTCTGGCCTGGGCTTTGTTACTCTAATATCATATTGCTTATAGCCTCACCTCAAATACTTAAAGGGGTGGTAAAACACATTCTTTTGAAGGCTTGACTGTGTTTGTGAGGTGCACTGTAACATGTGTTCATGCTTCGTTTTAAAAAAAATTGCCTTATTTTTCATATATTTGACCTTTATTCTACACTGCTCTGTCCCTCCTTGTAAAACGGTCTGATGCTTTCCGGGTTGTATGAAGCCAGTGCCTCAAAAATACGCAGTGGGCTCAGATTGGTTAGCTGGCCCAGTGTGTTGTGATTCGCTAACCGCCTAGTGCACGTTTGTCGGAAACGTCACGCCCCTTACCGGAGGCTGTGCTTTGGTCACTCAGTATTAGAAACAACGGCGTCAATAAAACCATGAGCCCGAATCAGACCCAGAACATTTGAGTGAAGATGATCGAGCAGAACCTGTTCAGTCCTCAAGAGTAAAGACTGCGGATCTATAATCGCTACTGAATGGCACTTTAACTTTTGTATTTTTAGAACGATTATAGCCAAATATCTGTCGCAAGAACTAACCCAAAACGAACACTAAGCACTGGCTAAGTTAGCCAAATCACACACAGAACCATGTTTAGCATGCCTGTAGATAAACAATACATAAAAGCTCTAATCAAAGAATCATTTACACTAATGTCAGGTTCGCTGTTGAGATTTTAACGTTAGTGTTTGTAACGTTAGGTGTTCGTCGGATAACGTTAAGTATGAATGAGCATTTAACAGACTGGTTTGCAGAACAGCGTTGTCATCTGTTTACTTCCTTGCTACAACCTATTACAGGAAAACACATCGATGAAAAATAAATCAGACTTACAGGTTGTGGCCCGTAAACAGCTTCTGTTTGTAAATCCAGCTTTCAGGACAAGCCGTTGTGCAAATCCTGTATTGAACTCGCGAAGTTTGTGGAAGTTTGTGTTGTCCTCCGTGAAATGTGCAGCGCGCGCGTCGTGCATCCACGCACCGGCAGTGTTTTTTTCACGCAGCTGACGTTGTGCAAATCTGGCATTGAAATCGCGAAGACGGTGGATGTTTTCCTCTGTTAGATGTGCTGCAGGGAGCCCTGCGCCCGCCTGATTCCCCGCTGACTCAAACACACGTGCATTTAACATGCTGTGTATGTTAAACGCTCTGCAACGCACCCCCGTCCCAAGGAAGGCTGAACAGAGCAAGTACCCCAGACCTGCAATCCGGATGAAAATAACAGCGTTTCCTTGGCATCGCGGCAACAACACTCCAGCCTAACTATACAACAACAGCGCCGCGATACAAAATGGCCTCACCCCCCCTTATTTAATATTCTCGGAGGAGGGGTTTATGTAAATATTGAGCCTGTTGATGTCACCAACCCTGGAGGAATGTGTGTAGTCGCCTACTGGCCGTTTGCTGTAGTTCTTAGAAACTGATTTCTTTAAAAGCAAATATCTCCCTTTGCTTTAAACTTTGAACGTTGTAACTTTGCAGATGTTGTTTATGCTCAAGCAGCAACATTACACGTTAGCTAAAGTTAGAATAGTGAAATCGTGGTTTACCACCCCTTTAATGTTCAGTATACAGCACTAATGGCTTTAGCCACGACCCTGAGCCAGATTTATGCGTGGCAGGTGGCCGCTGCCCAGGTGGCTGTCATTAGTTTGTCAGGTCTGACCTTTGATGTGTATTACTGTAGAAATGTGCTGTCAGGCCTCGACTTTTCTGTTGGCACATGTCCTCAAGAAGCTTGCAGGGGCTTTCAGAAATATGTGCTCACATCAGTGTTTATCAAGTTACATTTTACCCAAATAGTTAGTTTGCAATCAATGAAAGTCTGTTTCTGCCACGAAATAAAATGGCAATTGCGATGAGTTACTGAGTTTATATCACGCAATTCAGACTATTCATCATTTTGAATTAACTTATTGCAATTTCGATTTTTTTTTTTCTCAAAATAGCGGGTTTATATCTAACAATTCTGATTTTTTTTCTCAAAATTGTGTTTGCATCTTGCAATTCTGTCTTTTTTTATATATATCTTTTTTAAGAGGTGCTTAATGTTGTGGATGAAAGGGTCTGTCTAAGTCAAAATTGTGTTACAAACAGAAAAAATGACAGAAAGTCAGAATTGTGAGAAAGTCATAAATACCTTTTTTATTCTGTTGTATTTAAATTAAATAAAAAGAAAATATCTTATTAAAAAATAGTTCTGTTTTCATGGGTATGTAGTTAGGATCAAGTTAGAAGGTGCCGTCATATTTATAGTTGTTAGGCGAAAGCTCACATGCGAAATCCAGGTATTTCAACAGGAATCCAAGCAATCAGAAATTTTGCATGTAAAGCAAAACATTTTGCTGTGCAGATTTTGTTGGTCACACGGATTTATTGCGTTATCCGACATAAAGCTACATGGTTTTAAAGTGACTTCTGTGTGAGCTGAGCTTCATACAATAGACAATGGACCTTTTATGCCTGTGAAATTTGCCTACATACTCTAATATGGAAACTAGCTTTCCCCCCTTCTCACACTTTGTCTATATCCTTCATTGTTCATTGCTTTCCAATTTTCTCTTTCCTCTCTTCTCTAATCACTGTACGCCTACCTCTCAGGTAAGAATGATATTTTTGGAGAGATGATTCATCTGTACGCCAAGCCAGGGAAAGCCAACGCAGATGTTCGAGCTCTTAGCTACTGCGACCTGCACACCATCCACAGAGAGGATCTTCTGGAGGTTCTGGACATGTATCCTGAATTCGCTGACTACTTCCTGTCCAATCTGGAGCTTACTTTTAACCTGCGTGATGAGAACACGAAGGTAAAGCAGCAAGCTATTACTAAGTACTTACAGTTTTGAAACATACATTGGCCTACAGGTGAAGACATGAGAGATGAAGAGATAATGGTCAACAGTAGTGTAGAATAACATTACAGAAATAAGTATTCAATTAATAATCAGCAACTTGGATCATTTGATGAATGTCAGTAGGAATTAGGCCAGTAGTTATCACATGTGAAGATAGTCCTTCATTATAGTATTCATTTACAAAGTATTAAATTGGTACTGGCACTTGGGCTTTCATGTTTTAAAAAGTATGAGATAAAAGTTGCTACAATAGTGGTTCTCAACCAGGGGACCTCAAGATTACTTAAAGCTGCAGTCCGTACGTTTTGCCTCTTTGTCGCCATCTCTGTTTGAAGTCTGCATTTGCAGTTATTTGTGGAATCATCGTCTTTATGTGAGTTGTGCATCGGCACGGCTCCTCAGCGTGAATTAATCTAATGTTTTGAGGAGTATGTGTGGCTGTCAGTCACCGGTGTGGATACTGTACTTCGGAATTACAGATTCTACATCTTTGGAAGTATGACCAATATAAGAATTTTCACTAGAAAATGTCATCTGAAAAAGTAACATGTCTGCCACTTTTGTTTGAAAAAAAAAAGTATTACAATAAATCGTGCTAAAATAAATGGAGTTTGTATTATTGTTATGCTTTGTTCTCAAATTGTTCATCTTAACAACATAAGCATTGCGTGACTACGTGTATTTAGTGTGTATTAGCGTTACCTGTAGATTTCAATTTCTTTATAGTCTAATCTTTTTCTTTTGACTGATGATTGTCATTTGGAACTTTCTGGAATACAATCAAGTTTAATTATTCCAGCTGCTGTGTGAAAAGGCTATAAATGATCCGCCACCTGCAGCATCCTCACATGCGATATAGCCTACTAGCCGGACTTCACTTTTATCTATACAGACATGACGTAATGACGCAAAGACGAACAGCGCCATGGTTGAATTTCCCGTAGAAAGCTACCAGTACCACTCAAATTATAACACATTCTTACAAGCTTGCTCAAAAATATTTTGGATCATTTTTAACCAAAAAAAGTGACGGACTGCAGCTTTAAAATAAGAAAATTAAAAGTTATCAATGTAAAAAATTCCGTGGGGTTTTGAAATTGTGAGCAAAAAAATTTGAAGATCCTTATCAAGTAAATAATAAACTGGATAAGTCATGGAGCCTTTGAATGTGGTTGTGGACAAATGAGAACCACTGTGCTACAGTATATTCCAAGTATTCTGAATCCTTACAATTAGCATTTTGTGAAGAATAGCTATAAGATTTATGTTGTTATTCTCAGGGGTTAAATTGGGCCTGGGGCGTTCGGGGCACATTTCTCATTCTTACTAATTCAAGCAATGATTCAAAAGTGTTGCCTTTTATGGCGTTAAATAATGGACAAAACAGTGCAAGAGCAATTACAGCAGTGTGAGCACAGTGACAAAGCTAGCACATAAAATATAAACCTGCAGAAATAACAAGCACCAAACTCAAGCACAAAAAATATGATGTGCACACAAATCGGCACGTTGCGAGGAGAAATCTGACAGGTCTCACACGAGCTGATCTGACACACAAGCGCGAGTTCTGTTCTGCACGTGCGAGCTGAAATCTTCATGCACACGCGCAGTGTTGCCAGATTGGGTCGAGGATTACCAGCCCAAAAGCTCACCAAAACCTGCCCATTCCAAGAAAAACCCACCCAAAACTTTAACTGCCAAAATAATGTGATAGAATTGTGTTGCCATGTCAATCAAGGTTGATAAGCACCATTATGATCTCTTTAAAACAAAATAATGATGATACAATTAAATTGGAAAAAAAAAAAAATACCAGGAAACGGATCAAAACAGGGAAAATACATTAAAAAGCCCCTATTATGGATTTTTGAAAAGTACCTTTCATGTAGTCTGTAACATAGTTCTAAGTGACTGAAAACATCCTGCAAAGCTTTAAATCTGAAAGTGCACCATATATAAAGTTATTGTCTCTCAGAAGTAAGAGGCGACTCTGAGTCAATTAAACGAATCGTTTCTCAAATGAGTCGCAAGCTGTTTTGTTGACTTAGTAGCATCAGAAATTAACCAATGACTTAAACCCTCGGAAAAACACATGTCAACAGTAAGAATAAGGCAATTTAAATGCAAAAAGTGCCCAATATAAGTGATCGGAATAAGCAACATAAACAGCAGGCATTTCACACGCATTAATGTACGCACCACAGTCAAAATGTGTCATTCATGTACTGTACCTGTACATCCACATACTGTAATCCAACAACAAAAAATAACAACAAAAAGAATTTGCTTTCCTTTGTGTTGCACTTTAACTTCAGACAGAACGTCTTTTGTGAAGTACATATTTCTTTTGTAGTATACTTATTAAGTACTTATGCTCATATAGAACATAACGCACTGGGCACACTGATCTCTTTCAGCAGCTGTCAGGTACAAATAGAGTACAGTCTAAACGGTTTAAATCACGAATATCACGAATTAGTGTGCACATGATGATGGACAGGAGTCATATAGTCCCATATTCGATTTCAATTAAGTTATTCAACTGTGCTCTCAGAGTTAGTTATATTTACTATATTTCCTACACAGGTGCAATCCATGTTTTGAGAGCTGGGTCACTCTCCTACTCTTTACTGTAGATATCCTACTACTTATAAATGCCACTTCGGCATAGCAGTCACTTGAATATACAGCTACAAGTTATCGTGCTAACATGTCAGTAATGAATTATCACATCTGCCTGCTGATTGGCTAAAAGTGCGTGCTCGTCTGTGACGACAACACTAACGGCAGCTGACCTTGCGTGGGCCTGTGCGTGTCATGATGACTGATTTTATGGAGTACATGCACACTTGTTTTGTTTATTGACAAATTAGACTATAACATAGACTTTTGAAAACCGCCGAACTGAACCCAAACCATCCCAAATTTTGTCCACCTGCCCAAACCCAAAATTTTTACCCACACAATCCAATTAAAAAACGCCCAACACGAGTCAGTTTTGATAGGGGGAAGGGTCCAAACCTATGTGTTGACAATTGCTATTGGCTGCTTGCCTTCTCTGAAACTCTTATTTTGATTGGCTGCTTGTATTACGTTAAAGATGTTTTCTTTTTGAGTTCATGTTTTATAGCTGATACAGATACTTTTCATACATGAGACACACTTTCAAACCATGACACTCAAGTGGCTGCCGTGGGAACAAACAACAATACCGTAACGTGCTGGTGTATATAGTCTAACTTTATTTGAGGAAATCTCTTTATAATAAGCTAATAGGTTGGTCCTGCACTGCCCATTGATTCAGTTAATTTGAATAAAAATACATCACATCTATCTGATCTATTTTTAGTAGCATTCAGTATAGGATTTGACTGTTCATAGATTAGGTCAGTGGTTTCACTCTCTCTTGCGCTGCTGCTTCGCTAGCATCGTCGGAAGTTGAGACAGCTGTCAATCAATCCGTCACTGCGGGTCTCAGGTGCACGCTCAGCCCCGCCCTCGGTTCGTCTCCGCTGGGCTCTGCCCACTTTTCCAGCATTTTTCAAATATTGCCAGTGGGTGGAGTTAGGCTGTGAACAGGGGTTTAGTTACCCTTTAAGCCTAATGTTTTTCCTATCTGTTTCCATCCCTTTGAATGGAAATGCATTGATCTTCATTTGTATAACTATGGTGTACTGACAGTATAGTTTTATATTAGTGTAGAAATATGTGAAAGGCATATAGTTCATTAAATGTTTATGTAACTTTAATACATATTTTAAGATTTCTATAAAGACACAATACTTTTGTTGTATGAATAAAATTAAACACAGACAGCACATTCTCACACCAGCTTGTAAGCACACGCAGCACAAGAATGATTCCATTTGTTTAGTTTTTTTCTATCATGCTGTCTTAAATAATATGACAGTTCCTCTTGGCATGAGCTGTATTAATTACTTTGATGATGCTATTTTGTGTCATTTTGCAATTCTGTCATTATATTTAAAAAATAGCCAGAAAATTCTTCAGAAAAGTTCTCTTCGTCAGAAGAAAGCCAATCCGTTTCCCCTTACTAATGTTGCCGCAGTAAATAAAGTTAAATGCTTTTAATGCTTTTCCTAATGTGATGTCATGTCTTGTGTGTGGCAGGGCGCCACGGCTCCTCAGAGGAACCTTTACACAGCCGCGAGTGACTCAGACACTGAGGACCCTGACGTCAGGACGAAACCCTGCTTTAAGAGGAACCACTCCTCAGGTCAGGACCTTCTCCTTATGTTCTGCTCACATTTCTGTCTTCCTCTCCTCCATTATTCTCTCCTTTTTCGGTCCCTCCTTTGTTTCCCTTCCCCCTGTCACCTCCCCTCCTCTTTCCACCCATCTCTTTTCGCTCCCGCTGGGTTTCAAGCTGTTGCCATGGTAATTGTTGGCCACAGACAGATGTTTGTTATTGTGTAGTTGCAACGTGCCAGATTTTACCTGAACGGTCAAGAGCTGTTTTATCCCCCGTCCCTGTTTAACCTGGTGTTTGGATTATTTGTCTGAGTCATATCTCTCACTCTTTGTCTCTGCCTGGTACATTCCTCGCTTTCTTTTTTTCTTTGTTCAAGGTGCAATCTGGAAGTGACTGTGAGAACACCGTGAATTACTGTGTAATTATGTGAGGATAATTGTGTTCCCTCAGGTTCTCCGAGCGGGACAGACAGGGAAAGGGGAAGAGATCAAGAGGTGCACACATTGCCGGGAGAGGAGGAGGAGGAGGGTGAGGAAGAGACAGCAAGGCCTTTGAGTTTGGGTCAATCCTTTCCTTACAACCTGAACACCATTCCTGACACATACAGTAAAGATTGTGTTGAAAACAATCTGTTTCATAAAGGTATAACATACGTACTCATTCATAAGGGTGTCCTACTGTAAAAAAAACACGTCATTAAGATGTTTACAATGCCTTATAATTAGGGTTGGGTACCGAAATCCGGTTCCAATATGGCACCGGTACTTATATAACCGGTATGTACCGGACCGAATCAGAACGCAGATTTCGGTTCCTCATTTCGGTGCCAAAATTCAAACGTGCTTTCGCGCTTTGGCTGAGCCAGAGACAGACGCTCAGCGCTGGTCACATCACAACTCATGACAACTATTCAGTGTTTTCAACGACATCATGTTTATTTCAGGTTTCAGACATTTAAATGTTCATAAGTAGGCTACTAGCAAAAAACACACACTGATGTCTATGAAAGCGGCAATGACAATCCTTTCAGACGGTTATAATTTGACTAACGTTACGTGTTTTATTCACATCAGATAAATGCACATTATATAGTAACTATATAGTTTACTCTATTCTTCTTCCAGTTCACTGGTCACTTACTTTCATGTATTTCGTGAGACGAGAATGAACTCAAGTGTTGTAAATCTGACAGATCCGATTCTGAGGCGCAAACTAACATGGCGCCGCCCATTGCGCTTTATAGATCAACTAACACACATTCACTCACACATTTGAACATCAGATAGTTCGTGACACAGTTAAGAAGTTTGTGAATATTTTGAATAAAAAGAAAAAACGAAATAAACCCGATACAGCTGAGCTGTCAGCGCTATTGCGGCTGGTGTGTGTCATGTGAGAAACATGACGCGTCACCATGGAAACATTAAGGCGATGTGTTCTAAAATATTTAGCCAGAGAATATGATCATATTTCAAAATAAAGCTGAAGCTCGAAGCTGGTTTGTAGCAGTGCAAGAATACAGACGACTGCTGTTATTACTGTGACTGTTT